>NC_142884.1:9895833-10200500 GCF_051225735.1 Oryctolagus cuniculus | reverse complement strand
TCCGGCATCTTTTTTGTGACTTTACCTGTATATTGTCATTTTTGTTGCCACTATGTTTCTTGTCATCCCTGCAGTTGTTTTCACTCCTTCATTCTTTTCTTTCTCAGTCTCTGAACCTCTCCAGATCCCTCACTGCCCCTGTCCACTGAGTTCTTTGCTTCTGCCCTATGCTCTGCTCTTTGCTTCAGTACCCACCTGGATGTTTATGACACTGGAATGAACATGCCTCTAATTTCATGTCATAATTTCCCCTATAATTTTAGTGTTATTTTCTTTTGTTTTTATGGCATTTTGCATTTTTAGTTATTAGTTCTTATTTCAAAATAATGTATGCACATTTTTATTTAAAAAGGTTTCAGTCACACTTAGATCAATTGATATTTCTCCTTAGAGGTTTTTTTTTATCTTATATTAACTATGATATTTTCATATATCTATGTTATGTAAGCAGTATCAGCCTCTAAGTTTTTTAGAAATCTAAATGTACTTATACAGACTTTGCTGTCAGTAACCTTGAAACTTCCTTAATCATTTAAGTAATTTAGTCCTTGTCTCTATGAATGTCTTTCTGAAAACATTCACTCACTCAAAGATAAAAGACTGTTAATTTCTTTTTAATGATACTAATATTATTATCTTTTTAAAATAGATGTTTGCAAATGTGTGATGAATAAAAGTGGAAATAGCATATATTTTTACTCATATCCAATTTCAAAACAAGGATTTCCAATACATAATCATTATATGTTAGACATTGACTTTGTACATCTTTTATCATGTAATGCTAAGCCTTTCTTTTTTGCTCTGTTGTATAAATTTTAACCATTTTTCTCCTCTATTACAGCTGTGGTTAATCTTATACATATCTTCATAATGCTAACCTTACCCTTCACTTTTTTATTTATTCTACTCCATAGTATAATGTTGGAGAAAGCACACTTTATTTACAGAAATTAAAATATCCTATTGAGGTAGTATAGACACTCGTCTAATCTAAAGTTAGATGACAATCACTTCACCAAGTGCTTCAGGGAATTGTCACATACTGAGAAAATTCAAGTTTCAACTTCTGTGTAATGTTTTTTTTTTAACTTTTATTTAATGAATATAGATTTCCAAAGTACAGCTTATGGATTACATTGGCTTCCTCCCCCCAATGACTTCCCTCCCACCCGCAACCATCCCCTTTCCCACTCTCTCTCCCCACCATTCATATCAAGATTCATTTTCAATTTTCTATATATACGGAAGATCAGTTTAGTATATATTAAGTAAAGCTTTCAACAGTTTGCACCCCCATAGAAACACAAAGTGAAATATACTGTTTGAGTACTCATTATAGCATTAAGCCTGAATGTACAGCACATTAAGGACAGAGATCCTACATGAGGAGTAAGTGCACAGTGACTCCTGTTGTTGACTTTACAAATTGACACTCCTGTTTATGGCATCAGTAATCTCCCTATGCTCCAGTCATGAGTTTCCAAGGCTATGGAAGCCTTTTGAGTTCACCGACTCTTATCTTACTTAGACAAGGTCATAATCAAAGTGGAGTTTCTCTCCTCCCTTCAGAGAAAGGTACCTCCTTCTTTGAAGACCTGTTCTTTCCACTGGGATCTCACAGAGATCTTTCATTTAGTGGTTGTTGTTGTTGCGTTGTTTTTTTTTTTTTTTTTTTTTTTTTTTTTTTTTTTTTTTTTTTTGCCAGAGTGTCTTGGCTTTCCATAACTGAAATATTCTCATGGGCTCTTCAGCCGGATCTGAATGCCTTTAGGGCTGATTCTGAGGCCAGAGTGCTATTTAGGACATCTGCCATTCTATGAGTCTGCTGTGTATCTCACTTCCCATGTTGGATCACTCTCCCCTTTATTTATTCTATCGGTTAGTATTAGCAGGCACTCATCTTGTTTATGTGCTCCCTTTGACTTGTAGTCCTTTCATTATGATCAATTGTGAACTGAAATTGATCACTTGGACTAGTGAGATGGCATTGGTACATGCCACCTTGATGGGATTGAATTGGAATCCCCTGGTATGTTTCTAACTCTACCATTTGGGGCAAGTCAGCTTGAGCATGTCCCAAATTATACATCTCTTCCCTCTCTTATTCCCACTTTTATGTTTAACAGGGATCACATTTCAGTTAAATTTCAACACTTAAGAATAACTGTGTATTAATTACAGAATTAAACCAGTCATATTAAGTAGAACAGACAAAAAAATACTAAGAGCGATAACGTATTAAGTTGTTCATTAACAGTCAGGGCTATGCTGATCAAGTCACCGTTTCTCATAGTGTCCATTTCACTTCAACAGGTTTCCTTTTTGGTGTTCAGTCAGTTGTCACCGATCAGGGAGAACACATGATATTTGTCCCTTTGGGACTGGCTTATTTCACTCAGCATGATGTGTCCCAGATTCCTCCATTTTGTTGCAAATGACTGGATTTCATTTTTTTTTTTTACTGCGGTATAGTATTCTAAAGAGTACATATCCCATAATTTCAGGAGCATGTTGTTCAGTCTCCATGTGTTTGCATACTTTCTAGGGTTTCCTGAGTTGCTAATTTCCAGCTTCATTCCGCTGTGGTCTGAGAAGCTGCATGGTATGATTCTAATTGTTTTAAATTTGCTGAGACTTGCTTTATGGCCTAGTATGTGATCGATCCTGGAGAAGGTTCCATGCACTGCTGAGAAGAATGTAAAGTCTTTAGATGTAGGATTGAAAGTTCTGTAGATATCTGTTAGATTCATTTGGGCAATAGTGTCGAATAAATCTGCTGTTTCCTTGTTGATGTTCTGCCTGGATGATCTGTCTATTTCTGAGAGTGGAGTATTGAAGTCCCCCAGTACTACTGTATTGAAATCTAAGTCTCCCTTTAAGTCCCTTAACATATCTTTTAAATAGACCGGTGCCCTGTTATTAGGTGCATATACATTTATAATAGTTATATCTTCTTGTTGAATTGAACCCTTAATCATTAGATAGTGTCCCTCTGTCTCTCTTAACAGTTTTTGTATTAAAGTTTATTTTGTCTGATATTAATATGGCTACACCTGCCTTTTTTTGGTTTCTGTTGGCATGGAATATCTTTTTCCAACCTTTCACTTTCAGTCTGCATGCATCTTTGTTAGAGAGATGTGTTTCTTGTAGGCAACAGATAGTTGGGTTTTCTCTCTTAGCACCTGTGCTATGTCTCGCCTTCTCCTCCTAGCCTGTAGTGTTTCTGATAAGAAGTCGTCTGTGAGTCTAATTGGAGATCCTCTGAGAGTAATCTGACGTTTCTCTCTTGCACATTTTAGGATCTTTTCTTTATGTTTCACTGTGGTGAGCTTAATTACAACGTGTCGTGGTGAGGATCTCTTTTGGTCATGTTTACTAGGGGTTCTATGAGCTTCCTGTACTAGGATGTCTCTGTCCTTCTCCAAACCCGGAAAGTTCTCTGCTAGTATCTCACTAAAAAGGCCTTCTAATCCTTTCTCCCTCTCCATGCCTTCAGGAACTCCTAGAACTCAAATGTTGGTTTTTTAAATAGTATCCTGTAGATTCCCAACAATATTTTTTAGATTTCTAATTTCCTCCTCTTTTCTTTGGTTTGACTGTATGTTTTCCTGTGCTCTGTCTTCTAAGTCCAATATTCTCTCTTCTGTTTCACTGACTCTGTTTTTTAGACTTTCTAATGTGTTTGTCATTTGATCTATTGAGCTCTTCATTTCATTTTGATTTCTCTTCACTATCACACTTTCCTGTTCTACTAGTTTCTGCGTTTCATTTTGATTCTTCCTTAAAATTTCATTTTCACGAGAGAGACTTTCAATCCTGTCCAATAAGGATTTCTGTAGTTAAAGGATTTGCTTTTGAAAACTTCTAAATGTTCTTATCATAAATTTTTTGAAATCCGTATCTTCCATTTCTTCTATCTCATCATCTTCATAATCTTGACTTGGGGTGTTTTGTTTATTTGGAGCCATCATAGTTTCATTGTTGATCTTGTTCCCTCGATTTTTGTGTTTCTTGCTTTGCATTGTTAATTCTTCTTCCCTCACTGTGAGTTTTTTTTAATACTATGTCTGTGTTAAGTGGACTGTCTGCTGTTGGAGGAGCCTTGGAGGTTTGAGATAGGTGTGGCCTGAGAGCTCTGCTTGGTTCTTCCAGGTTACAGGTGTGCAAAGGTGACACCCTCAGGTTATGTGTGGTAAATCTCTCTCTATTTATTTATTTATTTATTTATTTACTTTATTTTTTTATTCAGGAGGTAAGTAATACCGCATGGCTGAGCAGAATTGATGGTATTTATCTTCTGATCTCTGGCTTCTACCCAAAGAGTCTGTGTGGGCTCAGTTTCTCCTGCAGACTCCCACTGGGTTGCCTAGGCTACTGAATTGTAGCGCCTCAGTTCCTTAGCTCTACCCTTTTGTTATGTATATCCAGAGTGGGGCCTGCTCTTTGTCTCTTGCTCATCTTTGCAAGGTTGGCAGAGAGAGAAACTCATCTGTACCAGTACCCCCAACCTTTTTTTTTTTTTTCCTTCTCTCCTGTAGTCAGTCTGGTGAACTTTCCCACCTCAAGCCCACTTCCCTCTAGATTCTGACTGCCGTGTCCCCGCCAATGTCTCGGGTTACTGAGCTCACCTCCCCTTCCAGCGCCGATGTTTGGACTCAGAGCCCTGGGAATCCCTGCTCTCCCCGCTGGTCGTCTGTGTCACATCCACTCCCCTTCCCTCACTGGTGCACAGACCCTGCAGCTCCTGCGGCTCGGCTTCCACATGGTGGGTGACCCTGCTCTCCCCGTAGGTCCTCCAAGTCACAGCCACTAGATCAGGAAGAGTTTCCTCTGTGATTTTTTCCTGATCCTTTTTCTGAGGCTACCGTAACTCCACTTTTATTAAACTAAATTTTCCCAGACTATCGGTGCGTGCCCTCACTATTCTGCCATCTTGGCTCCGCCCTCTGTGTAATGTTGATAATAGCAAAAGATCTGGAGTTGAAGGTCTTTGAACTGAAGCTGTGCAAACTACTGGGAAGCTTCAGAAGTCTTAGTGGTTTCTGAGCCTCTGTTTTTTCAGTAAAATGATTCCCACCTTACTTTTCCAATTGGGTAATTCTCTTGGTCTTTGGTAGACTCATTTTGGAGAGCACTGATCCACTTTATAATGAATTTGTGTAGGTATTCTCCACTTGACTTTGGAGTAGATAGTCCCATCTCTATATGTTTAAGACTTGATTTATTAGCTGTTGCTATCAGTGTTGTGCTCACTACACTATGTGACTAAGAAAATGCTCTTTTTCTGTCCATAGGAAGTTTGCAGACATTGTTTATTCCTCACCATTAGGAATTCTTTGGGATTCTTTGTGAAATAGTTTTTCCTGCAACTCAGTTTCATCATGGTGAACTTTGCACATTGGTATATTTCTACAATTCTAATGTAATTTTCATGAGTCATGTTTTCTGGGGATTTGTCCATGTGTCTCAATCTTCCAAATCTGCCATAGTCATGATCTTGTGTTTTAAAATTATTTTTACTTCTCAGTTTTTATGATTTTTAACATTTTAAGTCAGATATTATTGGTGTTTTCTCTTTAGGAAGTGCTACCATCTCTCTTGAGGTTACTTTTTTATTCATTAGAATTAACTGCATTGTACATTTCCATAATGCATTTAAAAATACTCAAAGGTTTTTTTTTCACTTTGTTCTTATTAAAAACTTTTTCTTTTCAACATAGTGAAAAGTTAGTGTTAATGTAAAATATCCTCCCCTTTTTAAATGTATTACAATTGTGTTAAGGTAAGTTGTTCTGTTATGTTCAGCTCTGGCACTTTGTTCTCAGTTCAGTGTAGAGCGGTGGCTGTGTGGATTACATGGTGCATGTTACAGCTGAGAAGGGAGGTAGGGCATTGACAGTGACTCATGTATTAATCAAGGAGTTCAGTGCAGAGAATGATCTGACACACTCGACACTTCATTATCTGTCTCACCTTTTGCTTGGTGGTTCTGAAGTTGTGGAAGCGTTTGCTTACGTGTCACTATGATGGTGGATTCCCCTCCATGTTCTGATCCTTTCATGTGTTTGCACATTCAGTGTTGATTCTCACAGATTTACAACCTTCTTTATTGCCTTGCACACTTCTTTATATTTAGCTTCTTTGTTCCCTAAATGCTCGTTTTTCCAATATTATGTGGCATACACCTGCTTTCTGTGTAAGGTGAGTGTTATGTTAATTAACTTAGAGGTAGTATTCATATCAAATCATCCCAATATACTAGCTAAAAATACAAGCTTACCCAAATTTCTGCCCATTTTTGCTGATTAAAATAATGAAAATTTTCTCAAATTGACTTATTTCCATTCAATGATGATAATGCCTTTTTTTCCAAGAGCTTTCAGTGGCTGATTCAACATCCTTTACCACAGAGCAGTTTTCATAAATATTTTATGAGGAAAAGGCAGTAGGTGACATGGAGTACCTATAATGGGGCTAGTCTCAGTGGAACTATCCAGTCAATTAAAAAAAAAAACAAACACATTTTGGGGCTGGCACTGTGGTCTAGTGGGCTAAGCCTCTGCCTTCAGTGCCTGCACTCCATATGGGTGCTGGTTGTAATCCTGGGTGCTCCTATGCTAATCTAGCTCTCTACTATGGTCTGGGAAAGCAGTAGAAGATGGCTCAAGTCCTTGGTCCCCTGTATCTGTGTGGAGACCTGTAAGAAGATCCTGGCTTTGGATCAGCCCAGCTCTGGCCATTGCGGCCATTTGGGGAGTGAACTAACAAATGGAAGATCTCTCTCTCTCTCCCTCTCCGTTTGTAACTCTACCTCTCAATTGAATAAATAAAATCTTTTTAAAAAATTAAAAACACATTTCAAAATGTTAAATTGAGTCAAAGTATATAAATACATTAATTTCCCAATGAGCCTATTGTTAGCCATCACAAAGCACACCGAACACCAGAGTAAGGGAAAGGGTTTATTGGGGAAAACCCAGCAGACTGGAGGGGAGGGATGAAGAAGGATAAGAGAGAGAGAGTATAAGAGAGAGACAGAGGAGAGGAGCTAGTGAGGAGATAAGATAGAGCAGAGAGAAGAGAGATGAGAGGAGGAGAGGAGAGCAGATGAGAGGAGGCAAGAGAGCAGGAGAGAAGAGCCAAGAGAGCACGTGTTCAGGAACAGGCCCTTCTAAAACTTTGCCGGAGGGCAGGCAGGGAAGCAGGAGCAGTTATTCCCTTTAGGATGGGGGTGGAGCTTGACAACAGCGGTTGGGCCATGTGGCCACTTGGCTTCCATCAATGGGGGCAGGGGATAGAGCCTAGGATGTAAATCAGGGTATAGATTGCGCCATAGATAAAACTGTGCCAGTTTCCTAACACCTATGTTTAAGTTACAATGTTTGGGTGAAATTAATATGTTGTATATCATTAAAGCTAATTTTCTCTGCTTTTTAATGTAGCTACTAGAAAATGCAAAATTTTATTCAGGGCTTGCCTTATATTTCTGAGCCATGTTGCTCATAAGAACTTCCTTATTCAATCAACAAATCTTAATACCCAGGTCTCATATTTCAGGGACTCAGCTAGATGTTGGATGTGCATCAAGTGACCTCAGGAGATGAAACACAGGAATTCCTACAGAATGGGATGCAGGAAATATAGACCTCCTGTGTAAAGAGCTCAGAAAATAGAGCTGATGAACAGGATGGGAAATCTTGGAGGTTCATTAACAAACAATGAAATGCAGGGATGTCTGCCAGTGTGCATAAATCCTTCCATAAAGATCCCCTCCACTTCTCATGCTCATGTCTTTGTTATTAGGATCCAGTCCTTTGTGATGTCTACGAATTGCATCTCTGCAGTTAAATACCCACCAGCAATGGCCTGAGGCTTTCCCAGTGGTTGGGGTGTAGAGACTTTCAGTATATTTACTTTATAAAATCTTTTTACCCAACATTATTTTCCTTATTTTCATCTTCACTGTCGTAAAGTCTCTAAGCCACTTGACTTGTTCAGCCTGTTCCCCAGGGACATCATCCATGTACCCTGCAGCTTGAATCCTAGCACATCTAGGATTCCCCAAGGATGATGGGTTTCACCTCACATCACCATTAGATTCTGAGGGTTGGGTCCCAGTCTTTCAGGAGCTCACCGTTCCACTCTCTTCAGTTTTCTGTAGTTTAAACCCACTATCTAACTCCAGAAGAGGCTCTTTCTATGAATAAACTCAGTTTACTCCACAAGCTCTTAAATTTGTGCTTTTAATTCACAATAGAGAAGATAAGGAATCAACCCAGATGTCCATCAGCTATTGACTGGATAAAGCAATTATGGTATACATACACTATGGAGTACTACTCAGCTGTTAAAAAAGATGAAATCCTAGGGCCAGCCCTGTGGCATAGTAGGTTAAGCCTCCACCTGTGGCACCAGCAATCCATTTGGGCATCAGTTCGTATCCTGGCTGATCCTTTTCTGATCTAGCTCTATGCTTATTGTCTGGGAAAGCAGTGGAAGATGACCCCAAGTCCTTGTCCCCTGTACCCACATGGGAGACCCAGAAGAAGCTCCTGGTTCCTAACTTTGGATATGCCCAACTCCAGCTTTTGTGACCATCTGTGGAATGACCAGTGGATGGAAGAGATTTCTGTCTGTCTCTCCCTCTCTCTGTAATTCTACTTCTCAAATAAATACATGAATCTTTATAAAAAAAATCCTGTCTTTTGCAACACAATGGATGCAACTTGAAACCATTATACTTAGTGAAATAAGCCAGTCCCAAAAGACAGATACCATATGTTTTCCTTGATCTGAAGTAACTAATAGAGTACCTGAAATGTAATGTATTGGAGTGAAATGCACATTTTGAGATGCTAAGATTGTTTGCAGCTCTTGTCTCTTCTGTTGAGGAACAGTGTTTTTTCCTTCACACTATTTGTTGAATTCTTATACATAGTGCAGGGTTAACTTTATGATCATTATGTAACTGAGAGAAGGTCATTGTAAAAATTAGGAGAAGGGATCCCGTTGCTATCTATAAATCTTTATACCATTTGAATCTTGCTGTATATTCATATTTAAAGATGTAACTTTTTATCCACTCCTTTTGGGGATTTTGGGGGAGTGAAGGTTGTTTTCTTTATAAATGGTTTCTGCTGCTTCTTCAGGCAACATTTTATGAGTGAACCAAGTCCTTGGAGTATGTCTACAGATTTCTTCCCCTGCACCTAGGAAATCCCTGATAATTGGTTCCTGTTGTTTGTTTGATTTAGTTCACCTTGATAATTCCCAGGGGTGGAAGAATCTGAATTTAGCTAAAACAAGTTTCAGAAATCACTGTGCTTCCGAATAAATGGAGAAATCATGGCAAAATGCAATGGATAGGATATTTTTTCAAACATATTATTTGGATTTTTGCAACTAGGAACACGTATAGTTGTCTTATGCATGTCTTTTTTTAAAGATTTATTTTATTTATTTGAAAGACAGAGTTACAGAGAGTGGTAGAGACAGAGGGGTTCATTCCCCAGATGGCTGCAACAGCCAGAACTGTGCTGATCTGAATCCAGGAGCCAAGAACTTCCTCCGGGTCTCCCATTATTCATGTCTTAATTATACTGTTGTCATTTATGTGCTTTAGAACAAAGCTCATCATATTTCAATATTCATATGTTTCTAAGTTTTTAGAACTCATAAGTGAATAACACTATTTTTGAAGAGATTTTTAAAAATCATATAGATTACTTCTTAGATGGTCATCCAAATATTCTGGTTTTCTATTTCTTCTTGACTCTATATTCTGTAAGTTTTAGATTTTCTCTTATTTGATGAACAGAAAGACAGAGCTCAAACTCACTGTTTCACTCCTCAAATGCCCACAACACCCAGTATGGGCCTGGCCAAAACTGGGAGCCAGGAATCAAACCAGATATACCACATGGCTGTCAGGGCTACAAGAAAGTGTGAGCAGAAAATTAACACTCTTTTTTAAAATTTTTTTATTTATGTGAAAAGCAGGAGAGAGAGCAAAGTGAGCAGAGACAGAATGGGGAGAGAGTGAGCGAGAATGCGTGTGCAAGAGAGAAAATTTTCTACCTGCTGATTCACTACCAAAATGGCCCCAATGGCTGGGGCTGGGCTGATCTGTAGCCAGGAACCAGGAGCTTCTTCTGGGTCTCTCAAGTGGGTGTAGGGGCCTAAGTACTTGGGTTATCTTCTGCTCCTTTCCCAGGTGCATTAGCAGCGAACTGAAGTGAAACAGCTGTGACTTGAACCAGAACCCATATGGGATGCCAGCACTGCAGGCAGAGGTATAACCTTCCAGGTCACAGTACCAGCCCCACAATTAACACTCTTGACCTAACTGCCTAGACTACTAATTTACTCACTTGCTGAAAAAATACTCATTTTTCTTTCTCTAGCACAGATGAAGCACTTAAAAAAAGCATACATGCAGAGAACATTTAGTGGGTGTTCACAAGTTTCAAGACTAATTTATGCAGACTGTTATGTGAATATAATCATAGTGAGTTATAAATTATTAAATAATTGACTAAGAAATATTACTCATATCTCACATCCCCATATGTTCAAACTTAAGAAGGGTACTTCTAGATGACCACTTAGTGAAAGAAAATGACTCCAAATTTATATCCTAGAAAGTTTGCTATGTAAATAAATTTAAAGATGGGCTGCTTCTTACCATGGAAGAAGAAAACTATGATAGCATCACAGTTAACCTGCCACCTGTGATTGGAAGGCTTTTTTAGTGAGATACTAGCAGGAAACTTCCCAGGTGTGGAGAAAGAAAGAGATGTCAAGTACAGGAAGCACACAGAACTCCCAATAGACATGATCAGAAAAGATCCTTGCCAAGACACATTGTAATCAAACTCACTACAGTGAAACATAAAGAAAAGATTCTAAAATGTGCAAGAGAAAAATGCAGGATTACTTTCAGAGGATCTCCAATTAGACTCACAGAAGAATTCTCATCAGAAACCCTAAAGGCTAGGAGAAAATGGCGAGATATAGTCCAAGTCATAAGAGAAAAACAAACTCATCCCAAAATATTATACCCTGCAAAGCTCTCACTTGTGAATGAAGGTGACACAAAGACCTTTCATAACAAAGAGAAATTGAAAGAATTTGTAACCACTCATCCAGCCCTGCAAAAGATGTGTTACATACAGAAACATAGCCATTAATACAAAAGAAGGTAAAGGAAGAAAATCTCTCAGTAAAATATCACAGGAAGTTCAAAGTATAAATTAGAAATATCTTTGGAAAAATGGGAGGGCAAAGTCACTACTTATTAACAATCACACTGAATGTAAATGGCCTCAACTCTCCAGGTAAAAGACACAGATTGGCTGAATGGGTTAAGGAACAAAACCCATCTATTTGCCTCTTAGAAGAAACACATCTTTCCAACAAAGGTGCATGCAGACTGAAAGTGAAAGGTTGGAAAAAGAAACCAAAAAAGAGCTGGCATAACCATCTTACTATCAGATAAAATAGACTTAAACACAAAAATTGTTAAAAGAGACAAACGGGGGACTATATAATAAGTAAGGGAGCAATTCAACAGGCAGATGTAACTATTATAAACTTATATGCCCCTAATTACAGGGCACTGGGCTAGTTAAAAGATATGTTAAGGGATTTAAAGGGAGACTTAGACTCCAATACAATAGTACTGGGGGGACTTCAATACACCACTTTCAGCAATGGACAGATCAACCAGACAAAAAATCAACAAGGAAACAACAGATTTAGTCAACACTACGGACCAAATGGACGTAACAGATATCTATGGAATTTTTCATCCTACAGTTGCAGAATACACATTCTTCTCAGCAGTGCATGGGACTTTCTCTAGGATTGACCACATACTAGGCCATAAACCAAGTCTCAGCAAATTCAAAAAAATGGAAATCATACCATGTATCTTATTGGACCACAATGGAATGAAGATGGAAATCAGCAATTCAGGAATCTCTAGAGCTTATGCAAACACATGGAGACTGAATAACATCCTCCTGAATGAACACTGGGTCATAGAAGAAACCAAAAAAGAAATCAAAAACTTTTTGGAAGCAAATGAAGATAACAACACAACATATCAAACCTTACGGGATATAGCAATAGCAGTGTTAAGAGGAAAGTTTATAGCAATAGGGGCCTACATCAAGAAATTGGAAAGGCACCAAATAAATGAACTATAATACATCTTAAGAATCTAGAAAAACTACAGTAAACCAAACCCAAAACCAGTAGGAGAAGAGAAATAATTAAAATTAGAAAAGAAATCAACAAAATTGAATCAAAAAAAGTTGCAATAGATCAGTAAAATGAAGAGCTGCTTTTTTGAAAAAATAAACAAAATTGACACACCACTGGCCTAACTAACCAAGAAAGGGAGAGGGAATACCCAAATCAATAAAAGCAGAGATGAAAAAGGGAATGTAACAACAGACACCACAGAAATAAAAAGAATCATCAGAAATTACTACAAAGAGTTGTATGCCAGCAATCAGGGAAATCTATCAGAAATGGATAGATTCCTGGACACATGCAACCTACCTAAATTGAACCATGAAGACTTGGAAAACCTAAACAGACCCATAACCAAGTCAGAAATTGAATCAGTAATAAAGGCCCTCCCAAAAGGAAAGCTCAGAACCAGATGGATTCACTGCTGAATTCTACCAGACATTTAAAGAACTATCTCGAAGATGGCGGAATAGTGAGGGCGCGCACCGATAGTCCGGGAAAATTTAGTTTAATAAAAGGGGAGTTACGGTAGCCGCAGAAAATAGAACCAAACAAAAATTGCAGGGGAAACCCTTCTGAATGGAGCAGGCGTGAATCGGACGACCTACTGGGAGAACAAGGTCGCCCACCACACGGAAGCAAAGTCGCGGGACCCAGCCGCAGAAGCCCCAGGGTCTGCGCGACAGTGCTCCAAGGAGAGTGCACGCCACACAGAAAACAGCGGGGAGACTTGAGACGCTCAGGGCTCCGAGTCCACACATCGGCGCTGGAAGGGGAGGTGAGCTCAATAACCCGAGGCATTGGTGGGGAAACGGGGGTCAGAATCTAGAGGGGGGCCAGAAAGTGCAGCAAACTCACTACCGGAAAGAAGGAAAAAAAAAAGCTTCGGGGTTTCTCTTCCCCCTAACCTTGCAAAGGTTACAAGCCTGCAAGACTTGAAGAATTCCCAAGAGACAAAGAGCAGGCCTCCTCTTTGGATTTACATATCAGTGGGGGAGAGTTAAGGAACTGAGTCACTACAATTCAGTAGCCTAGGCAACCCAGTGGGAGTCCAGAGGAGCCAAAGACTGGAAGCTAAATACCATCAATTCTGCACAGCCCTGCCCTGCAGTGTTATTTACCCCCTGAATAAATAAAATAAATAAATAAATAAAAAGAGAGAGATTTACCACGCATAACCTGAGGGTGTCACCTTTGCACACCCTTAACCTGGAAGAACCAGGCAGAGCTCTCAGGCCCCACCCATCTCAAGCCTCCAAGGCTCCTCCAACAGCAGGCAGTCCACTTAACACGGACACAGTAAAAAAAAAAAAAAGAAAAAAAAAGCGCACAGTGACGCAAGAAGAATTAACTATGCCGAGTAACAAACACAGAAATAGAGGGAGCAAGATCAACGATGACACTATGATGCCTCCAAATAAGCAAAACACCCCAAGCCAAGAGTATGAAGATGATGAGATAGAAGAAATGCAAGATACGGATTTCAAAAAATTTATGATAAGAACATTTAGAAGTTTTCAAAAGCAAATCCTTGAACTACAGAAATCCTTAATGGACAAGATTGAAAATCTCTCTCGTGAAAACGAAATTTTAAGGAAGAGTCAAAATGAAACTCAGACACTAGTAGAACAGGAAAGTGTTATAGTGAAGAGAAATCAAAATGAAATGAAGAGCTCAATAGATCAAATGACAAACACATTAGAAAGCCTTAAAAACAGAATGGGTGAAGCAGAAGAGAGAATATCGGACTTAGAAGATAGAGCACAGGAAAACATACAGTCAAACCAAAGAAAAGAAGAGGAAATTAGAAACCTGAAAAATATTGTTGGGAATCTACAGGATACTATTAAAAAAACCAACATTCGAGTTCTAGGAGTTCCTGAAGGCATGGAGAGAGAGAAAGGATTAGAAGGCCTTTTTAGTGAGATACTAGCAGAGAACTTTCCAGGTTTGGAGAAGGACAGAGATATCCTAGTACAGGAAGCTCATAGAACCCCCAATAAACATGACCAAAAGAGATCCTCACCACGACACGTGGTAATTAAACTTACCACAGTGAAACATAAAGAAAAGATCCTAAAATGTGCAAGAGAGAAACGTCAGATTACTCTCAGAGGATCTCCAATCAGACTCACAGCTGACTTCTCATCAGAAACCCTACAAGCTAGGAGGGAATGGCGAGACATAGCACAGGTGCTAAGAGAGAAAAATTGCCAGCCCAGAATATTATATCCTGCCAAGCTCTCATTTGTGAATGAAGGTGAAATAAAGACCTTTCATAGCAAACAGAAATTGAAAGACTTTGTGGCCACTCGTCCGGCCCTGCAAAAGATACTTAAAGATGTGCTACACTCAGAAACACAGAAACACGGCCATCAATATGAAAGAAGGGAAAGGAAGAACACCTACCAGTAAAAGAGCATGGGAAGCTCAAAGCATATACTAGAAAATATTTCCGGGAAAATGGCAGGGCAAAGTCACTACGTATCAATTGTCACATTGAACATTAATGGTCTGAATTCTTCAGTGAAAAGACACCGTTTAGCTGACTGGCTCACAGAACACAACCCAACTATTTGTTGCCTACAAGAAACACATCTCTCTAACAAAGAGGCATGCAGACTGAAAGTGAAAGGTTGGAAAAAGATATTCCATGCCAACAGAAACCAAAAAAAAGCAGGTGTAGCCATATTAATATCAGACAAAATAAACTTTAATACAAAAACTGTTAAGAGAGACAAAGAGGGACACTATATAATGATTAAGGGTTCAATTCAACAGGAAGATGTAACTATTATAAATGTATATGCACCTAATTACAGGGCACCGGTCTATTTAAAAGATATGTTAAGGGACTTAAAGGGAGATTTAGATTCCAATACAATAGTACTGGGGGACTTCAATACTCCACTCTCAGAAATAGACAGATCATCCGGACAGAAGATCAACAAGGAAACAGCAGATTTAATTGACACTATTGCCCAAATGGATCTAACAGATATCTACAGAACTTTCAACCCTACATCTACAGACTTCACATTCTTCTCAGCAGCGCATGGAACCTTCTCTAGGATTGATCACATACTAGGACATAAAGCAAATCTCAGCAAATTTAAAAGAATTAGAATCATACCATGCAGCTTCTCAGACCACAGAGGGATGAAGCTGGAAATTAGCAACTCAGGAAACCCCAGAAAGTATGCAAACACATGGAGACTGAACAACATGCTCCTGAATGAACACTGGGTCATTCAAGAAATCAAAAGAGAAATCAAAAACTTTCTGGAAGTAAATGAAGACAACAACACAACATATCAAAACTTATGGGATACAGCAAAAGCAGTATTGAGAGGCAAATTTATAGCAATAGGTGCCTATATCAAGAAATTGGAAAGGTACCAAATAAATGAGCTTTCAGCGCACCTCAAGGACCTAGAAAAACTGCAGCAAACCAAACCCAAATCTAGTAGGAGAAGAGAAATAATTAAAACCAGAGAAGAAATTAACAGGATTGAATCCAAAAAAACATTACAAAAAATCAGCCAAGCGAGAAGCTGGTTTTTTGAAAAAATAAACAAAATTGACACCCCATTGGCCCAACTAACTAAAAAAAGAAGAGAAAAGACCCAAATCAATAAAATCAGAGATGAAAAAGGAAACGTAACAACAGACACCACAGAAATAAAAAGAATCATCAGAAATTACTACAAGGACCTGTATGCCAGCAAACAGGAAAACCTATCAGAAATGGATAGATTCCTGGACACATGCAATCTACCAAAATTGAACCATGAAGACTTCAAAAACCTAAATAGACCCATAACTGAAACAGAAATTGAAACAGTAATAAAGGCCCTCCCAACAAAGAAAAGCCCAGGACCAGATGGATTCACTGCTGAATTCTACCAGACATTTAAAGAAGAACTAATCCCATTTCTTCTCAAACTATTCAGAACAATCGAAGAAGAGGGAATCCTCCCAAATTCTTTCTATGAAGCCAGCATCACCTTAATCCCTAAGCCAGAGAAAGATGCAGCACTGAAAGAAAATTACAGACCAATATCCCTGATGAACATAGATGCAAAAATCCTCAATAAAATTCTGGCCGATAGAGTACAACAACACATCAGGAAAATCATCCACCCAGACCAAGTGGGATTCATCCCTGGTATGCAGGGATGGTTCAACATTCGCAAATCAATCAATGTGATTCACCACATTAACAGACTGCAGAAGAAAAACCATATGATTATCTCAATTGATGCAGAGAAAGCATTTGATAAAATTCAACACCCTTTCATGATGAAAACTCTAAGCAAATTGGGTATAGAAGGAACATTCCTCAATATAATCAAAGCAATTCATGAAAAGCCCACAGCCAGCATCCTATTGAATGGGGAAAAGTTGGAAGCATTTCCACTGAAATCTGGCACCAGGCAGGGATGCCCACTCTCACCACTGCTATTTAACATAGTTCTGGAAGTTTTAGCCAGAGCCATCAGACAAGAAAAAGAAATCAAAGGAATACAAATCAAGAAGGAAGAAGTCAAACTATCCCTCTTTGCAGACGATATGATTCTGTACTTAGAGGATCCAAAGAACTCTACTAAGAGACTATTGGAACTCATAGAGGAGTTTGGCAAAGTGGCAGGATATAAAATCAATGCACAAAAATCAACAGCCTTTGTATACACAAGTAATGCCATGACTGAGAAAGAACTGCTAAGATCAATCCCATTCACAATAGCTACAAAAACAATCAAATACCTTGGAATAAACTTAACCAAGGACGTTAAAGATCTCTACGATGAAAATTACAAAACCTTAAAGAAAGAAATAGAAGAGGATACCAAAAAATGGAAAAATCTTCCATGCTCATGGATTGGAAGAATCAATATCATCAAAATGTCCATTCTCCCAAAAGCAATTTATAGATTCAATGCAATCCCAATCAAGATACCAAAGACATTCTTCGCAGATCTAGAAAAAATGATGCTGAAATTCATATGGAGGCACAAGAGACCTCGAATAGCTAAAGCAATCTTGTACAACAAAAACAAAGCCGGAGGCATCACAATACCAGACTTCAGGACATACTACAGGGCAGTTGTAATCAAAACAGCATGGTACTGGTACAGAAACAGATGGATAGACCAATGGAACAGAATTGAAACACCAGAAATCAACCCAAACATCTACAGCCAACTTATATTTGATCAAGGATCTAAAACCAATTCCTGGAGCAAGGACAGTCTATTCAATAAATGGTGCTGGGAAAACTGGATTTCCACGTGCAGAATCATGAAGCAAGACCCCTACCTTACACCTTACACAAAAATCCACTCAACGTGGATTAAAGACCTAAATCTACGTCCTGACACCATTAAGTTATTAGAGAACATTGGAGAAACTCTTCAAGATATTGGCACAGGCAAAGAATTTCTGGAAAAGACCCGGGAGGCACAGACAGTCAAAGCCAAAATCAACTATTGGGATTGCATCAAATTGAGAAGTTTCTTTACTGCAAAAGAAACAGTCAGGAGAGTGAAGAGACAACCGACAGAATGGGAAAAAATATTTGCAAACTATGCAACAGATAAAGGGTTAATAACCAGAATCTACAAAGAGATCAAGAAACTCCACAAAAACAAAACCAACAACCCACTTAAGAGATGGGCCAAGGACTTCAATAGACATTTTTCAAAAGAGGAAATCCAAATGGCCAACAGGCACATGAAAAAATGTTCAAGGTCACTAGCAATCAGGGAAATGCAAATCAAAAGCACAATGAGGTTTCACCTCACCCCGGTTAGAATGGCTCACATACAGAAATCTACCAACAACAGATGCTGGCGAGGATGTGGGGAAAAAGGGACACTAACCCACTGTTGGTGGGAATGCAAACTGGTTAAGCCACTATGGAAATCAGTCTGGAGATTCCTCAGAAACCTGAATATAACCCTACTGTTCGACCCAGCCATCCCACTCCTTGGAATTTACCCAAAGGAGTTTAAATTGATAAAGAAAAAAGCGGTCTGCACCCTAATGTTTAGTGCAGCACAATTCACAATAGCCAAGACCTGGAACCAACCTAAATGCCCATCAATGGTAGACTGGATAAAGAAATTATGGGATATGTATTCTTTAGAATACTATACCGCAGTAAGAAACAACGAAATCCAGTCATTTGCAACAAAATGGAGGAATCTGGAACACATCATGCTGAGTGAAGTAAGCCAGTCCCAAAGGGACAAATACCATATGTTCTCCCTGATCGGTGACAACTGACTGAACACCAAAAAGGAAACCTCCTGAAGTGAAATGGACACTATGAGAAATGGTGACTTGATCAGCATAGCCCTGACTGCTAATGGACAACTTAATACATTATCCCTCATAGTATTTTTTTTTGTCTGTTCTACTTAATATGACTGGTTTAATTCTGTAATTATCACACAGTTATTCTTAAGTGTTGAAAATTAACTGAAATGTGATCCCTGTTAAACATAAAAGTGGGAATAAGAGAGGGAAGAGATGTATAATTTGGGGCATGCTCGGGCTGACTTGCCCCAATTGGTAGAGTTGGAAACATACTAGGGGATTCCAATTCAATCCCATCAAGGTGGCATGTGCCAATGCCATCTCACTATTCCAAGTGATCAATTTCAGTTCACAATTGATCATAATGAAAGGACTAAGAGTCAAAGGGAGCACATAAACAAGTCTAGTATCTGCTAACACTAACCGATAGAATAAATAAAGGGGAGAGTGATCCAACATGGGAAGTGAGATACTCAGCAGACTCATAGAATGGCAGATGTCCTAAATAGCACTCTGGCCTCAGAATCAGCCCTAAAGGCACTCGGATCTGGCTGAAAAGCCCATGAGAGTATTTCAGGCATGGAAAGCCAAGACACTCTGGCAAAAAGATCTCTGTGAGTGAGATCCCAGTGGAAAGAACAGGTCTTCAAAGAGGGAGGTGCCTTTCTCTGAAGGGAGGAGAGAACCTCCACTTTGACTATGACCTTGTCTAAACAAGATAAGAGTCGGAGAACTCAAGGGGCTTCCATAGCCTTGGAAACTCATGACTGGTGCATAGGGAGATTACTGATGCCATAGACAGGAGTGTCAATTGGTAAAGTCAACAACAGGAGTCACTGTGCACTTACTCCTCATGTAGGATCTCTGTCCTTAATGTGCTGTACACTGAGGCTTAATGCTATAACGAGTACTCAAACAGTATATTTCACTTTGTGTTTCTATGGGGGTGCAAACTGTTGAAATCTTTACTTAATGTACACTAAACTGATCTTCTGTTAAAAAAAAAAAGAAAAGAAAAGAAACTATCAATTCCCAACTTGACTCTCACTGGGATTAAACATGACAATAGGTCTGATCTGATTTCATCATCATTTAAAAAAATCATCTATTATTTTTCACTTTATGTTTCTGTGTGGGAACAAACTGTTGAAATCCTTACTTAAGGTATACTAAGCTGATCTTCTGTATACTAAGATAATCGAAAATGAATCTTGATGTGAATGGAAGGGGAGAGGGAGTGGGAAAGGGGAGGGTGGTGGGTGGGAGGGACGGTATGGGGGGGAAAGCCATTGTAACCCATGAGACGTACTTTGGAAATTTATATTCATTAAATAAAAGATAAAAAAAAAAATAAAGAACTATCTCAAATTCTTCTCAAGCTACTCAAAACAATTGAAAGATAGCGAATTCTCCTAAATTCTTTCTATGAAGCCAGCATCACCTTAAATCCTAAACCTAAAAAAGATGCAGCAGAGAAAGAGAATTACAGACCAATTTCGCTAATGAACATAGACAAGAAAATCCTCAATAAAATTCTAGCCAATAAATCTAACAACACAACAGAAAGATCATTCACCCAGACCAAGTGGGATTTTTCCCTGGTATGCAGGGATGGTTCAACATTCACAAATCAGTCAATGTGATACACCACATTAACAAACTGCAGAAGAAAAACACCATATGAGTATCTAATAGATGCAGAGAAAGCATTTGATAAAATACAACACCTTTTCATGATGAAAACTATAAGCAAATTGGGTATAGAAGGAATATTCTTCAACACAATAAAGGCAATATATGAAAAACCCATGGACAGCATCCTATTGAATGAGGAAAAGTTGGAAGCATTCTGATTGAGATCTGGTAACAGACATGGATTCCCACTCTCACCATTGATATTAAATATAGTACTGGAAGTTTTAGACAGAGCCATTAGGCAAGAAAAAGAAATCAAAGGGCTACAAATTGGGAAGGAAGAAGTCAAATTATCCCTCTTTGCAGATGATATGATTCTTTTTTTAGGGTATCCAAAGAACTCAACTAAGAGACTATTGGAACTCATAGAAGAGTTTGGTAAAGTAGCAGGATATGAAATCAATACACAAAAATCAACAGCCTTTATATACACAGATAATGCCACAGCTGAGAAAGAACTACTAAGACCAATCCCATTCACAATAGCTACCAAAAAATCAAATAACTTGGAATAAACTTAACCAAGAATGTCAAAGATCTCTATGATGAGAATTACAAAACTTTAAAGAAAGAAAGAGACGAATACAAAAAATGGAAAAATCTTCCATGTTCATGGATTAGAAGAATCAATATCATCAAAATGTCCATTCTCCCAAAAGCAATTTATAAGTTTCATGCGATACCAATCAAAATATCAAAGACATTCTTCTCAGATTTGGAAAATATGATGCTGAAATTCATATTGAGGCACAGGAGACCTTGAATAGCTAAAGCAATCTTGTACAAGAAAAAAAGAGCTGGAAGCATCACAATACCAGATTTCAAGACATACTACAGGGCAGCTATAAACAAAACAGCATGGCAATGGTACAGAAACAGAAGGATAGACCAATGGAACAGAATAGAAACACTATAAATCAATCTAAATATCTACAGCCAACTTATATTTAATCAAGGATCTAAAACCCATTCCTGGAGCAAGGACAGTCCATTCAACAAACGATGCTGGGAAAACTGAATTTCCACATGCAGAAGTATGAAGCATTACCTTATACCTTACACAAAAATCCAGAAATTATTGATTAAAGATCTAAATCTATGACCTGACACTATCAAATTATTACAGGACATTGGAAAACCCTGCAAGATATAGGCACCGGAATAGACTTTTTGGAAAAGATCCCAGAGGCACATATAGTCAAAGCCAAAATTAACAACTGGGATTATATCAAATTGAGAAGTTTCTGTACTGTAAATAAACAGGAAAGTGAAGAGGCAACTGAAGAATAGGAGAAAATACTTGCAAATGATGCAACTGATAAGGCATTAATAACCAGAATCTACAAAGAGATTGAGGAACTCCACAAAAACAAAACAAATGACCCACTTAAGAGATGGGCCAAGGACCTAAACAAGCATTTTTCAAAAGAGGAAATCCAAATGGCCAACAGACACATGAAAAAATGTTCAGGATCAGTAGCAATCAGGGAAATGCAAATCAAAAACCACAATGAGGTTTCATCTCATCCTGATTAGAACGGCTTACATACAGGAATCAACAAACAACAGATGCTGGCAAGGATGTGGGGGGAAAGGCACACTAATCCACTGTTGGTGGTAATGCAAACTGGTAATGCCACTATGGAAGACAGTTTGGAGATTCCTCAGAAACCTTAATATAGCCCTACCACATGACCCAACCATCCCATTCCTCGGAATTTACCCAAGGGAAATTAAATTGGCAAATAAAAGAGCTGTCTGCACTTCAATGTTTATTGCAGCTCAATTCACAATAGCTAAGACATGCAATCAACCTAAAGCCCATCAACAGAAGACTGGATAAAGCAATTATGGGATATGAACTCTATGGAATACTACACAGTGGTAAATCAAAATGAAATCCTGGGTCTGGTACTGTGGTGCAGCAGGTTAAAGCCCTGGCCTGAAGTGCCAGCATCCCATATGGGTGCCGGTTCAAAACCCAGCTGCTTTTCTTCCAATCCAGCTCTCTGTTATGGCCTGGGAAAGCAGTAGAAGATGGCCCAAGTCCTTGGGCCCCTGCACCCATGTGCGAGACCCAGAAGAAGCTCCAGGCTCCTGGCTTCAGATCGGCACAGCTCCAGTTGTTGTGGCCAATTGGGAAGTGAACCATTGGATGGAAGACCTCTCTATCCCTCTGATCCTCCCTCCCTCTACCCCTCCTTCTCTCTGTGTGTAACTCTGAATTTCAAATAAATAAATCTTTTAAAAAATGAAATCTGGTCATTTGCAACAACATGGAGGAATCTGGAAAACATCATGCTGAGTGAAATAAGCCATTCCAAAAGGACAAATATCATATATTCTCCCTGATCTGTGACAAGCAATTGAACACTTAAAAGGAAACCTGTAGAAGTGAAACTGACACAATCAGAAACAATGACTTCATTAGCCCTTGTCCTGTCTGTAGAAGAACAGCATACCATTTTATTCTATTTAGTATTTACTTTTTATACTTAATACCATTGGTTGAACCCTTTAATTAACACACAATTATTCGTAGGCATTTAAACTTAACTGAAAATTGATCCCTGTTAAAAATAAGAGTGGGAATAAGAGAGGGAGGAGATGTACAGTTTGGCACACATTCCCTTGGACTTACCCCTAAGGGTAAAGCTAAAAACTTGCCATGGGACTCCAAATCCCATTAAGGTGGCAGGTACCAATGCCATCTTACTTGTTAAAGTGATAAGTTTAAGTTTATAACTAATAATAGATAGGATTAAGTGTGAAAGTGATCACATAAATAAGACTAGTGTCTGCTAATAATAATTGATAGAATTAAAAAGGAGAGAATGATCCAACATGGGAAATGGCCCACACAGCAGAGTCATAGAATGCGAAATGCCCTAAATAGCACTCTGGTCTAAGAATCAGCCCTTAAGATATTCGGATCTGGCTAAAAATCCCATGAGAGCATTTCAGGCATGGAAAGCCAAGACACTCTGGCAAAAAATGACCTAAATGAAAGATCTCTGTGAATGAGATTCCAGCAGAAAGAACAAGCCATCAAAGAAGGAGGTACCTTTCTCTGAAGGGAGGAGAGAACTTCCACTTTGACTATGGCCTTGTCTAAATAATGTCAGAGTTTGTGAACTCAAGAGGTTTCCATGGTCTTGGAAGCTCATGACAAGAGCCTCGGGTGATTACTGATGTCATAAATGAGAGTGTCAATTGTTAAATCAACAACAGGAGTAACTGTGCACTTGCTCCCCATATAGGACTTCTGCCCTTAATGTGTTGTACTATGAGAATTAATGGTAAAACTTGTCTTCAAACAGTACTTTATACTTTGTGTGTCTATGGGTGAAAACTTTTGAAATTTTTACTTAGTATAGAGTTGATCTTCTGTATATAAAGATAATTAAAAATGAATCTTAATGAAGAATGGGATGGGAGAAGGAGTAGGAGATGGGATGATTTGTGGGTGGGAGGGTGATTATGGGGGAAAGAACTGCTATAATCCAAAAGTTGTACTTTTGAAATTTAGATCTATTAAATAAAAGTTTTCTATAAAAAATAAAAAGGAAACCAATAGTGAGATCATACCTTCTCCAAAAAGGCACCAAAAAATCACCTGTGAAAATGTTGAGAGGCTAGCAGTAGAGACCACAAAGATTTTTAAAAATGAGATGCTGTCCAATTTCACTCCCATCTGGAATCTCAAAAAGGTGGTTTCATGGAAGCTGACAGTAGAATACCAGTCACCAGGGGCTTGAAGAGTAGGTATGAGGAAGGGATGAGGAAAGTTGGTTAATGGGTATTAAGTTACATTAAGATAGAAAATAAAGGGGCTGGAGCTATGGTGTACAAGGTAAAGCTGCCGCCTGTAGTGCTGGCATCCCATGTGGACACCAATTCAAGTCCCAGCTGCTCCACTTCTGATTCAGCTCCATGCTAATGCATCTGGGAAAGCAGTATAAGATTGCCCAAGTCCTTGGGCCCCCGCACCCATGTGGGAGACCCCAAGGGAGCTTCTGGCTCCTGGCTTCAGATCAGCACAGCTCCAGACATTGTGGCCATCTGGGGGAGTGAACCAGTGAATGGAAGACCTCTCTCTCTCTCTGCCTCTCCTTCTCTCTCTGTGTAACTCTGACTTTCAAATAAATAAATAAATCTTTAAAAAAGATAGGAAATACATTCTGGTGTTATATTGCTTAGTAGAGTGACTACAGATAATAATAATGATGTATAAATATCAAAAAAGCTGTAAGAAAGGATTTCAAATGCTTTCACCACAAAGAAATGATAAATGTTCATGCAGATATGCTTGCCCTGATTTGAACAAAAAATTTAAAATAACTATATTAACACTATATCTGTCACATTAGTTCAAGAACATGGAACAGGGGCTGGCACTGTGACATAGTGGGTAAAGCTGCCACCTGCAGTGCCAGCATCATCCCATATGGGATGCCAGTTCAAGTCCTGGCTACTCCACTTCTGATCCAGCTCTCTGCTATGGCCTGGGCAAGCAGTAGAAAATGGCTCAAGCCCTTGGACCACCGCACCTGCACGGGAGACCCAGAAGAAGCTCCTGGCTACAGGCTTCAGATCAGTGCAGCTCCAGCCATTGTGGCAAATTGGGGAGTGAACTGGCAGAAAGAAGATATTTCTCTCTCCCTTCTCTCTCTCTCTCTCTCTCTTTCTCTCTCTCTCTCTCTCTCTCTCTCTCTCTCAACCTCTCCTCTCTCTGTATAACTCTGTCTTTCAAATAAATAAATCTTATAAAAAATATGGAACAGCTAGAATCCTTGAAGGAGGGTCAAAATGGACATTAAACCTTACAAACATGTGGGAGGTGCCTCAGTGGATGTCTAGAAAAGGCAATCAGAGGAATGGAGAATGTCACCTAGCAGTTTCCTGAGCACTCCCTGGGAGGGCAGGGGTAAGCTTATGGGAACATCCAACAGTCATGGGTATCTGATCAAGGTTAGCTTCTACAGGAGTGACTTGTGGAGCTCTCAGAAAAGCTGCCAAGGTAAAGAAACTGCAGCTGGTCTTATATGCATGAGATTGGGGTATTGGTGAAGATGAACTGAAAGCTTAGCTCTTTGGGAGCTTCTGTGTCTGAGTCTGGTGACTAAATATTGAAACAACAGAAGGCGTATGTTCCAACCCTAGCATTCTAAACTAGTAGGACCTGTTTTGGCCAAATCAGGCCCATTGTTCTCCAAGGAAGGGGTTTCTGAAAAATATGGCTCAGTCTCCGGAACGACAGACAGCCAAGTTTATAAATCAAGATTAACCACAGGCTACACAACTGTCCATTTGACATCTTTATATACTACATTCACTTTGAATTAAAGGCAATAGCAAAATAAGGCTCTCAAATATTATATATAATCATCCTTCAGAGAACTGAAGATCTGTAAAACCATCTGCACAAAAGAAGATATTTAAAAATCCCATGTGATTCTGTTTGTGTGTTATTCATTGTGTTTACAACTTTTGATACTGTATACATTGCTATATATAGTTTAAAACTCTTAAAGGATATCATGTTAGATATTCGGAGAAATAAAATATGAGTGAAGTGAAATTATCATGGTATAATCATAGATAACATAAAGACAGATAGTTTGACAGAGCTAGACATAGACCTGTTCCTAAAGATATGCATCTGTCTATATACAGATATCCATATGTAGATATGCATAGGCAGACACATATGCAAGAGAAAAAGAGAAATGAAAATTAAGCTTGAATAAAAAAGTAATCATGCAAAAAATTTATATAAGATGAAGCAGAGGAAAATATTTTGCTAAACTATCCAAGAAACAAGAGAAAATTAAAATAAGTAAAAGAGGAGACATGGCAGTTGACACCACAAAAATGCAAAGGATCATAAAAGCCTACTACAAATAATCATATGCAAACAAACTAAAAGAAGTGAATAAATTCCTAGACCAAAAAATGCTAAGAATAATGCTAAACAAATATCAAAGGTAAATGAATAAAATGAGTGAGGCTACTGAATCAGTCATAAAATGTCTTCCATCAAGGTAAATTCCAGAACCAGACTGCTTAAATATTGAATTCTAATAAATATTTAAAGACTGGCTAATATCCTTCTCAACATTCTCCAAAACACAAAGAGAGGGGATACTTCTGAACTCATTTTAGAATTGAATCCCCCAGATTAAAAAAAAAAGCTAAAGAAGGACTCTGGAAAAGGGAAATTACAGGCCAGTATCTCTGATGAAAATTTCTGCAAAAATGTTCAACAAAACACTTTGAAGCAGACTGCAGTTGCACATGGAAAGGATCCTTCACCATAGTTGATCACAATTTATGCAAGACATTTCAACAAATGCAGATAAAAGTGATGCATTGCATTAACAGAATGAAAGCAAAAACCATACAATTATTTTAATGATTTAATGCAGAAAAAGCATTTGATAGCCTTGAACATCCTTTCATGATAAAAAATTTTCAATAAACTATGTGTGGAATGCACAGACCTAAATATAATAAATGCCACATATATGAAGTTCAAAGCTAATGTCAAATGGAAAGATGAAAGCTTTTCTTCTAGGATCATGGTCAAGGATGCCCATTATTGCCACTTACGCTCAGCATAGTACTACAGGTCTTATCCATACCAATTAGGAAGGAAAATGGAAAAGTAATATTAATGTTTGTACTATTGATAGATTCAAGGCAATCCCTACCAAAAGTTCCCACATTTTTCAGAGAAATAGAAAACGTGGTCTAAAAACTCATGGAACACAAGAGACACTGAAAAGATAAATCAATCTTGAGTAAGGAAAACATAGCTGGATCATTAGATATTGTGATTTCAAGCCATACCTGGGGGTTGTAGTCACCTAAAGATTGAAGTAGAGACATTAGAGTAGACTCACTGACCAATGGAACCAAGATCCAAGAAGCAAATCAATATGTATATGGTCAAATAATCTTTGACTGAGACTCCAAGAATACACAATGGTGACAGGAGAGTGTATAAAATAACTGATGTTAGGAAAATTGGATATCCACATGCAAAAGAATGATACTAAATCATTATTTAACAATATATACAAAAATCAATCAAACATGATTAAAGACATAAATGTGAGACCTGACACCAAAAAACTTCTAGTTGAAACCATAAGGAAAAAAGTTTTGATGCAGATCTAGGCAATCATTATTTGGCTATGACAGAAAAATCACTGGTACCAAAAGAGGAAATAAAGCTGAACTATGTCAAAATAAACAGTGAGGCACAAAAAATATCTATAAACAATTTCTAAGGATAGAGAAGAGTGTTCTATTAATTGCATTATGAGGTGGGCATAATCTTAGTAGCAAAACATAATTAAATTTTTAAGTGCTTGATAACAAGACTACCTACTTAAGTAATCTACAAACATTGATTATCAAAATGAATGCAGTGCTTTCCAAAATGAGTCTAGCATTTGACCAAGAGAATTACCCACAGAGGAAGTGTAAGGTTAACACTGAAAAGTTATGTATAACACCAGCCTCCCATAAGGGCATCAGTTTAAGTCCTGGCTGCTCCACTTATGATCCACTTCCCTACTAATGTGCTTGAGAAAGCAGCGGAAAATGGCCCAAGTGCTTGGGCCCTTGCACCCACATGGAAGACACAGATGACATTCCAGGCTCCTGGCTTAGGCCTGGCCCAGCCCTGGTCATCATAGCCATTTGGAGAGTGAACTGGCAGATGAAACATCGATCTCTCTATTTCATTCTGTCTCTGTAACACTGCCTTTCAAATATAATAAAATAAATCTTATAAAAATATTGCTTTGATAATGGATATCAGAAAAATTTCACCACTTCTACTACTCATGCTTTTGCATGGGTCTATTTTAAGAATGAAAGTAAAATCAATATCATTACAAATAAATTAACAGCCTCTTATCAATGATTATATGCGTTAATAACAAATTAATGGCCGGCGCCGGCACACCGGGTTCTAGTCCCAGTCGGGGTGCCAGATTCTGTCCCGGTTGCCCCTCTTCCAGGCCAGCCCTCTGCTGTGGCCAGGGAGTGCAGCGGAGGATGGCCCAGGTGCTTGGGCCCTGCATCCCATGGGAGACCAGGAAAAAGCACCTGGCTCCTGGCTCCTGGCTCCTGCCATCGGATCAGCGCGGTGCGCCGGCCACAGCATGCCGGCCGCGGCGGCCATTGGAGGGTGAACCAACGGCAAAGGAAGACCTTTCTCTCTGCCTCTCCCTCTCTCTCACTGTCCACTCTGCCTGTCAAAAAATGAAAATAAAAAATTAATGAAGTAACTGGCTAAATTATTTGAATAATTTTAGGAATTTTAGGAATACTAAAAGAGTATATAAATTATTTTGATTTGCATAGTCCAGCAAAAATTATTTTAAAAATTTAAAGATTTAACACCAGTTAAATAACATGAATATATGATTAGCCTCAAAATTATATATGATAAAATATATAAAATTTCTAATTGGAAATGATGGTATAAATTAATCTAAATGAGACTGAAACCTTCTAAAATAAAAATGTGAGGGCCACAGTAGGGTATGGTGCTGCCAGCATCCCATGTACGTGCTGGATTGATTCTAGGCTGCTCCACCTCTGACCTAGCTCACTGCTAATGCACCTGAGAAACATTCGAGGATACTGAAGGTGCTTGGGTCTTACGACCCACACGGGAGGCCTGAATAGAGTCCCAGGGTCCTGACTTTGCCCTGGACTAGCCCTGGCCATGGTGGCCATATGAGGGGAGAGAATCAATGGATGGAAGATCTCTCTCTGTGTGTCTCTCCTTAACTCTGTCATATAAAATAAATCTTTTAAAATATGTATCCATTAATTTGAAATAAAGGGTTGTTTGAAAATGGAATGTTGCTGAGAAAATAACAATAGAGTATACAAGGAACTAATAAAATAAAATTAGAGGCATATTATCCCCAATGTAAATAGATAATATCCATTTAGGTATTGAGAGAAAAGAGGAGATCTGAGCAGAAAAGGAAATATTCAGTAGGCTTGGGAATGAGAGATCTGGAGAGTTTCACAGATACTCAGAATAAAAGAAACAGTTGAATAACAAGCAATCATTATGATTTTTTTAAACATCTATCAAAACATAGTGAATTCTTCTTTCATGTTTCTAAAAAGCTTACAGAGACAGAATCATCTGAATATTGCAAAAACTATTCCAGAAACTTAAAACAAAAGAAACACTCAATGAAACATGATGAAGGACTAAACAAAGTGTGTCAATGATAATGATAGAAATACAGTGTGTAAGACAGCTCTTCCTGATCCTAGTAGCAAAAATCCAAAGTGTTTCAAAGATATATCTTTGCTTTGAATTCTGCCATGATTTTCCATTTGTGAAGAAATCGCCATGTATTCTGAACCTGCTTGAGCTAAATTCAGATTCTGCCAAATTGGGGGTGATCCAAGTGAACAGATTCCAATACAATCAAATAGGAGCCAATTTTCAGGGGATTTGTGGGGGCAGAGCAAGAAGTCTGCAGACCACTCCATAGGACCTGGTTCACTCATCATCTGTGGCCAACAGAAAAGGGGCCAAAAAACATTTCAAAGGAAACGAATAACCTTTGCTTCTCCCAAGTCCCCCAAAGGAGTGGCATAAGAAGTTATTTATTTTTAGCATATAAATATGGGAAGCTTCAAGCGTGAAGGTTTCTATGTAGAGATAAGTCCCCTGTGTGTGTGTGTGTGTGTCACAGACCACCTGTGACCCCTGAAATGTCATTGTTATGCCCTAACCCCAAATGTGATGGTGTTGGGAGATGCGACTGTCATGTAATTATAAAGGAAGCCATGAGGATGGGTCTTGACACGTTAGGGTTGTTCTTGTGATAAGAGGAAGGGAGACCAGTGTGCCTCTGTCTCCACGGACACACACCCGGGAAAGGCCATGTGAGGGTACAGCAAGAGGACCACCTTCCCCAACCCAGATGAGAGCCCTGCCAGGGTCCGGCCATGCTGGCTTCCTCATCTCAGACGCGGAGCCTCCAGACGCGGGAGGAAATGAATTTCTGCTCTTTGGAGTCCACAATATGTTGTCAACATGGCAGCCTGATTAGACTGTGCTCGGGAACAGACGCATTGAGGAAAACTAGTGACCAAGGCAGCCTGCGCCTGTCCGCTTTGCGTTGTAAGTCCCGGTAGAGTTTCTTCACTGCTTTTGTCATCCAAGTTGAGAAAACCGGGCACACATCAAACATGGAGACAAACGGGTCTCACCCCGAGGCCTCTGCAGGGCCTCCCCTGCACAGCCTCCGCATTCGGCCCCTCTATGATGTCTTTTCTCTGCGTCTTCAGGGCGCTGCCTCCTGAGAGGATCACTGCGGAGCACCGCGCGCAGACCCGGAAGTAAGATTCACTGCTGAGTGGCCAGTGGCAGGTGGGGGCGGGGGCACCCTCAGAACTCCCAGCAGCCACCGCTGGCGCAGGGTGCAAGGGGAGCAGTTGCAGGACCACGTGGGAGGAGTCGCGTGGTCCGCTCCACAGAGACACAGGAACGATGGACAAGAGAGGAGGAGCCGACAAGGGCAGTGAGGGCTTGTTAGTCCAGAGCAGGCACCGCGGGCTGGTGACGGGGCAGGTGTGAGGGGCTCGAGGCAGCCGCACTCGTCGGCTTCCTGACGTGGGAGCTGCTGTGTGCGTGTCCACTAGGACACCTGTGGAACTGGACCAGTTGCTGAGTATTTCCGGGACTTTCAAAAACAAGATTCAGAAAATACTTTTGAGCAAGAGCACATCCAATGATGCAACCTGAGATGAATTTGGAAATTTAAGGAAAAGAAAACATCAAACTACTCATCAAGGAAATGCAGCCATGATGGGGAGAGGAGGAGGGGGAGAGGGAGAGCAGGAACCTGGAGGAGGCCAGCCTGCCGCCAAGTACCAGAACAGAACCGGAGCTGATGGTCTCTGATGGGTTTCCAAACCTCAACCTATCTGACACAGCAGGTTAAAGAATATTTTTAAAAGCTCATGGACAAAAAGTGAGTTTCTCCGTGGGAAGAGCCTCCTTCTGGTGTTCGACATTGTGCTTGAACCACAGAAAGCTGAAGAGAGGAAATGGGAGCTCTTGAGAGATGGGGATACGACCGTTGGAATCTAGGGGACAGACAAGGTGGAACCCATGAACCTCGGGGACAAAGAGATGTGCAAGGATTCAGGCTGCAGAGCCCTGTGCGATGTCCCTGAGGACTGGAACTCATCAATGACTTCAGTGGGACACAGGCTGTAAGATTAGGGAAACGGAATATAAGGAAAAATAGTATTGAAGAAAGAGACTTGCTAAGGGAAACACTGCAAGCCAATGCTATCTGCAAGCCATTACTATCAGTCCCAGTCATTCCAAATGGGCATGGCTGAAGTCTAAACTGACCACCTGGATTTTCCCGTCTTTCCTTTTCTTCTGGGTCATCAACATGCTGATCTACATCCAGAGATGTAGAGCACTGGGAAAGCTTCAGGCCATTGCTGGTGAGTACTGAACTGCAGAGACCCATCTCAGGACAGCACAAGGGACTGGATCCAAATGACAAATATGTCAGCCTGAGAAGGGGAGGGGATCATTGTGGGTGGGTTTATGAAGACGCAGAGACAGCCCTGCGTTTTACTGTACATTAAGGATTGAACCCCCAAGACTCCCCGTCCTCTTGATCAGCTCTATTTTCATAGCTCTTTTTGTACATATTTTTCCTGCATCAGAGACATTCTTTGGGAATCCCATTAGTTCCTGTGTTTTATTGATTTAGTGCACTCATTCTATCCACCTACCTGAGTCCTTCAAATGTATGATTTGAGTATTGTGGTTTTTTTGGATGGATTCTTAGGAACAGAAATGTAAGGCAAGCATAAGTGGAAATTTTGTATTTTCTCGTGGCTGAATTAAAAAACACAAAACTAAGCATATACAGTAGTCTTAATAATATAAAACACTATTTTAACCTAAAATATTATAACTTAAATATGTTATCATTGTGAATATTAATTCATTTATATATTTTTATTCAAAAACATTTCAAAATCTGAATTTATATAAAAAGTACAGCATAGTTCAACTCCAATAGTCCCATTTGCAGTTTCCCAAGGACACATGGCTTCTTTTCCTCATAAAATCTATGTGGAGACCTCTCTGATGAAGATGTCAGATCAGCCACTGAAAGCTCTCCGAGGAAAGGTCACTCTCATATTTGAAAGGAAGGAGAGTAATTTGGGAATCATTTTGTTATTTTTCATCAGAAAAAAGGGACAGAATGTTGGATAGCATGTTGATAAAAATCCACTAATGCTCTCCAATCTTGAGTCTTTTTCAGTTCTATAAGCCACCAAAAGGGTCAAAAAGTTGTATGAAAAATAGAAGAACACAAAGCAAAATACCAGCAAAAGGATAGTGTGGGTGGCTCTGTTTTCTGGAAATTTCTGCCAGGATTGGCTGGAGATGTGGATGTGCCAGGCTCTCCTGTGGTGTCTGTAGAGGAGCCCCACCATGTAGAGGCTGGACCAGATCATCAGTGCCATGAACAGGAGATTGTGAGTCACCATGGAACTTACAAATGGCCCAAGATAGCCCATGTTCATCCTCCTGGTTTGACAGTATGCACTGACATATCCCTGACCAACCATAGTGAAATTCACTTTGGCTCCCATCTCTTTAATGACATGGATGTAGATCAGCATGTTGATGACCCAGAAGAAAAGGAAAGAGGGGAAAATCCAGGTGGTCAGTTTAGACTTCAGCCATGCCCATTTGGAATGACTGGGACTGATAGTGATGGCTTGAAATACACTCAGGAGAGAGGTGGAAAAGACCCCAGGTGACTCTGTATATGTACAAAACAGTTTGACAACCAATATCATCCAAGAAACGTTAGACTCCGAATGATGACATGATTTCTGGCATTGAATGGAAAATAATGTTTAAAATATTGGCCATTGTCAGGTGCATGAAAATCCAATCTATGGGCTTCTTCAGCTGAGGCTGGATGAGGAAGGTGTAAATATAGATCGTGAAGAGCAGTGAGTTGGCCGTGACACTGGTGGACATCTGAGCTATGAGAAAACAGCTATAAATTGTGTCACTTGGAAACATTATCTCAATGATATTTTCAAAGATTTAATTAGGTAAGTTTGGCCTCTGTGGAAAAATAAATATATTGCACTGGGAAATTATAATAAATGGATACCCATTGAAGTATATAATGGGTAGCAACACGGTTTGAGATATGGGTGGAGAAATGTTTAAATCTTCTGTTTCAGATCCAGCCGTGGGACTTCCAGGGACTGGATTCCAGGCATCCTTTGAACTGTGGATTGTAGAGGTAGGTGATAAGAAGAAGGTAAATTTCAAATACTCACATCCTTCATTCTCATTATTGCCACGAAGACTTGTGGGCCTCTATGAATGAAAAGTTTGCATGTGATATTTTCTTCAGAATACTAGAGCTCTTGTTATCTCTAACCTATGTGTATAATCTCACCTTTCTGAAGAATATTCTACTTCTAATTTATATAGTGCGGTATGTGAGTTTGAACATTGCAGACACAATTCCTTGAAATAAGGAACATTTTATTTTAGACCAGTTTTAAATTTAAACATTCAGATATCGTGCCACTCAAAATGTAGAGTTGGGGTTGACACATCAGCGTATCGGGAAAGCTACTGCCTGTGCCAAATGCATCAAATATGGCTGCTCATTCATGTCTCAGCTGCTCCACTTCTGATCCAGCTCCCTGATGCTGAGCCTAGGAAATATCAGAAGATGGCTCAAGTGCTTGGGCCCCTATATCCATATGGGAGACCCAGAAAAAGCTGTCTTCAGCTGGCCCAGCCGTGACCATTGTGGCCATTTGTGGAGTGAACCAGCAGATGGAAGCACTCTCTATCCCTGCCTCCACCTCTCCTTCTCTGTAATTTTTTCAAATAAATTAATCTTTTTAGAATGTAATTAAATAATGTTTAAAATACAAAAAGAAATAGCAGTTTTCCAAGTGGGGCCTTTTGCCTCTCTTAATCTAATTCTGGTGTTTGGAGATATATTTGTTCTCAAATATGATGTAGAGCTCCTGACACTCAGCGGGAGAGGCCAGGATTGGCACTAAATTTCCCACAATGCATGGGACACCATGTAAAACTTTCTCACTCCTAGAGGCAGTCACACCACGATGCATGAACTGAGTCTAACAAAGCATTCCTATGTCTTGCTCCTCCAGCACTTTTGAAATTTTATCTGAAGTTTCTTTTATACATTTGTTATGAAAACTAAACAGTTAGTTTGTAAACACAATGAGACCAGGAATGGTGCAACAGACATTGAGGCTGACATTCAAATAAACAAAGTTCATGCTTCATCTCTATGTATTGGACTATGGAGTTTGCTTCTATCATTCTCTCAGAGACTATGCCTTTGTCATGTTAGGCTTCACCTTCCTTCCTACACAGATCCCCAGCGTGCTTTGGGTGTGTTTGTTCTATACTGAGGATGGCCATAGAGTGCAGGAACTCCCTCAGCTCCATTCCCAGGTTCATCACAACTCTCTCTTCTGGTGTCATCCCTACTAGAGCAATGGCATTCCTGTTATCTACACAGAGGAAAAAACCTTCAATTTTTAAGGAACAGGATCATTGCCTCCAAAATACCATTTATTCTTTCTAGTTGCTTTGCAATTTAGGATTCATTGATTGTAATTGTTTAAAATTCTGATACCTGATATGACTAAAAACTGTGGACTATTCTGATTTGTAAAAATGCATCCTGGGGTTGGCACTAGGGGAAAAAGTAAAGACTCTGTTTGGAGGACCACACCCATTTTAGGATGCCTGGTTGCTTTTGCACATCCTGGGAGGCAGTTTTGGCCTCTGAAACCTGAATGGGAAATGAGGATTGAGCTCCTGATGCCTGGCTCCTCCTGACAAAGCCCCTGCTCTTTCAGATACTTGTGGAGTGAAACAGTGGATGAGCTCGCCTGCTCATTCTCTCTCGTCTTTCAAAAAGTAAAAAATAATTAATTAATTAATTAGTTAATTAATTAATGTTTTAAAAGTCAGGGAAGGAAGTCTTTGAAGGCGTCCCATCTTTAAAATGTGGGAGGATGGTTTCTGGGTGACTGTTCTGAACAGTCATACTCATCCAGTATCATTGAGAATGATCCATTGCATTCATAACCATCAGCCACAGCAAGGAGAAAGGTACCCTTAACTACTGTTGGTAGTAAACCCACTATGGAAGACAGTATAGATATTTCAGAAACATGAATATAGTCCTACCATATGACCCAGCCATCCCACTCCTGTTAATTTACCCAAGGGCAATGAAATCAGCATATGAAAGAGCTATCAGTACCCCCATGTTTATTGCAGCTCAGTTCACAATAGCAAAGACATGGAATCAACCTAAATACCTGTCAAATAAAAACTGGATAAAGAAATTATGGGATATGTACTCCATGGAATACTACACAGCAGTTAAAAAAGAAATTTGGTCATTTGCAACAAAATGCATGAATCTGGAAAACATTTAGTGAAATAAGCCAGTCTCAAAGGGACAAATATCATATGTTCACCCTGACCTGTGATAACAGAACACCTAAAAGGCAATCTGTAGAAGAAAAAATGGACACCTTGAGAAGCAATGACTTGAGCAGCCCATACCTTCACTGTTGAGGAACAGTTTTGTTTTCTGTATTTTTCATTATTCTCCTTTTCATTCATTTTATCTTATTTTCCTTACCCTTTTTTTCCTTCATACTAATTGGTGAACTCTTTACTTAACATAGTTAACCATGTATGTATAAAATTAATTGAATATAGATCTCAGTTAAAAATAAGAGTCAGAATAAGAGAGGGAAATGGAAGAGGGTCGGCAGTGTGGGAGAGATGGCGGGCACAGAGGGAAGAATCACTGTGACCCTAAAGTCGTAATTGTGAAAAGTATGAAGTCTGTAACTGTAAGCTGTATAGTTCTGCATACATTCCTATGGACCTACTTCTAAGGGTACAGGTTAAAAACTTGCCATAGGACCTTAAATCCCCTTAAGCCCAGTGGTAAAAATACATTCTAAGTGTTAAAGTGAGCCTATGGATAGGATTAAGTGTCAAAGTGATCATATAAGTAGCATAAGTGTTTGATAATAATAATAGGCAGAATTAAAAAGGAGTAGATGCTCCAACTTGGGAAGCAGTCCATACAGTAGACTCATAGAATGACAATTGCCTTAAGTCACACTCTGTCCTCAGAATTAACCCTTAAATTATTCTGGTCTGGCTGAAAAGCCCAGGGGAGAATTTCAGGCATGGAAAGCCAAGACACTGTGGCAAAAATTGATCTGTGCACTAACTTCCTATGCAAGACCTCTATCCTCTAGAAGGCATGGTGACTGTCAGGGGAGAGATTTATAGCTGTTAGTGAAAGGGTACAAGCTTTATTTTAAGAAGATAATTTAATACGGGATGACTATTAATAATGTATTATATAATTAATAATGTGTTGTATAATTGAAATATGATAACATCATAGATCTTATTAACATCTAGTCACCAGAAACACAAAGGTGCTGATGTAAGGTGTAATGGGGGCCAGTGTGGTGGTGTAGTAGGCTAAGCCTCCCTCTGGCATCAACATCCCATTTGGGCCCTGGTTTGTATCCCAGCTGCTCCTTTTATGATTCAGCTCTCTGCTTATACCCTGGGAAGTAGTTGAATACAGTGCAATTGCATGGTCTCCCTTGTGGGACACCCAGAGAAAGTTCCTGGCTCCTCACTTTAGTTTGGCCAAATTCCAGCCATTTGGGGAGTGAACAGAAAATGGAATACCTTTCTCTCTGTCTCTGCCTCTCTCTATCTGTAAATCTGCATCTCAAATAAATGATTAAATTCTTTAATTAAATACCACTTTCCAAATATGTGCTGTCTGGTACTTTCACAATGTAAATACAGAAGCACACCTAGTCCAAAAGTAAGTGAATGGGACCTGATATATGGGGCCAGTGTTTACCTGCAGACACAGTGATTGTCCCCATTTATATGAGAGGAACTAAATTCAAGAGGATTACAGCGTTTCTGCAAGTAGCACATCCTATAAAGAAGAATGAACAAGAATCAAAATAAAGGAAGATGACACTACAAACTAAGCAACAGAAAACAGGTGCGTGCAAAATAACATTGGAAAAATTAACAGGAAACAGATTAGTTTGATAATAATTCCACTTGGCAATAATCAAAGCTGTTAAGTTTGTGAACACAAAACAACAGCAACGCTTAGTGTAAAGACATGAAAGGATAAGAAGACCTAGAAGAAGCCACCATTGTAGTAAGAGAGGGAACCAAAGGCTTTCAGAGACTCCAGAACCACCAAAAACCGTGAGTCAGACAATGAGGAAGTTGAGCACGTCAGTTCATTCTCTGCACCCACCGCCTTGCCCAACACAGCAGTCACTGACAAATACAAGACCTCCCTTCTCCACTGTAACATCACCATGTGATCAATGCACCCACAGTCACTGAACCCAGTGAGAACAAAGTGCAAGAGTTCATTTTCCCCAGGTGAGCAGCGTCAGAAGGTAAACTTCAGGATGACACACATCATCATAAGTTTGTCTCCAACAGATGGTGGCAATCCTGAGCTCACTAGTGGCTCCTTAATTTTCTCATTCAAGACCTGAATTTGACTTTATTTTCCCTTTAAATTTGGGGTTATTTTCTATGAGTTTCTCTTTTTACCTCTCAATCCTACTAATGTCTTTTTGGGGAATCACTTTGTTATTACTATATATTGTTTGTTTGAAAGACAGAATGAAAGAGAGAGAGACATAGAGAGAATATCTTCTATCTGCTGGTTCTTTCCCCAGATTGTCAACATAACCGAGGCTGCTCCAGACTGAAGCCTGGAGTCAGGAATCCCATTGGTGAAACTGTTTGGGCCCAAGTGCTGCCTACTTAGGCACCCCATAAGGAAGCTGCTTTGACTGAGGGGCAGCTGACACTCCACGGGCGGGCTGGCTTACAAGTGGGAGGTTACCCTGCTGCCTATACGGGTCCCTGCTGTACTTGTTCTAGTCTCATTGGTTTCTTAAAGGTGCTCATTCAATCCTCACACTTATTTACATAATTATAGGAAGGAATTTTAGTTCACTTTTCTCTGTTATCTAGAAATACTATTCTCAAGGTTGAATGTGTATGGATAAGGGCTATGAGTACTGTTTCCTATTCAATAATTTATTTGTGGGCTGGCATGTTGTGTAGCAGATAAAGTTGACACCTGTGATGCCAGCATCCTCTATGGGTGCCTGTTTATTCCAAATGCTCCACTTCCAATCCAGCTCCCTGCTGATGTGACTGGGAAAGCAGCAGAAAATGGCCCAAGTGCTTGAGCCCCTGCACCCACTTGGGAGATGTGGAAAAACGTCCTAGCTCCTAGCTTCAGAAAGGCCCACCTCTAGCCATTGCATAACAAGCAGGTGAAGACCTCTCTCTATCTGTTCTCTAACTATCTCTCTGTAATTCTGCATTTCAAATAAATAAATAAGTTTTTAAAAATGATTTACTTCTATTCTGTAGCTCATTATGACTGTACACAGACCACATGTATCTAAATGAACTGAACTCTTGAATCATATGCATACTCCCTGTAAGTTCACTGCACAGTTGCATTTTCTAAGTACCTCTACTGCTGCAGAAAGAAACATAAGAATTTTGCATAACTGTGAGAATTACTGTTCTATGCAGTAAGTCAAGGGTGTTAAATGTCTTATTCACATTTTTGTCACCCTGCTGTTTTTCTGGGTTGTGCTTATATGAATGAGTAAAGTACACTGATAAGATTCCAAATGTGTTTTGCAATATTTCCATTTTTAATCATATTTATTGTTTCTACCAAGCTGCAGACATGACCTCATCGAACCTGGTAACAGAGAGGACTTCCCCCACCACCTCAGCACAGGGCCCAGAAGCCTCTGCACCAGGGCTCCATCTATGACGTCACTTCCACGCGACCTAAGGGCAATGCTTCCTTATGGGCTCCATAGCCTGAACACAAGTCAGCAGACCCGGAATTGCGATGTCACCTCTGCATGGCCAAGAACTTGAGCGGGAGACCCCTCAACTCTTACAACCTACACAGACCCAGGACAGAGGCGCTCTTATACAGACCACCTCCGAGAGGTTGCAGGCCATGCAAGAGTGCCTCATGGATGAAGGGGAAACAGCACAAGACCAGACAAGGACAGACCATGGTGGAGATGGGGGGCATGGTGAGGGATGGGGGCAGCGGCACTGTTCTGCTTCTGGATCTGGGTGCTGATACATGGGGGTCCACTGCGAAAATCCGTGGAGCAGGAGAAATTGTGGAGAATTTGCTGAACTTCAACATTCAAAACTACTTCTGAAGGATAGGACGGCCGGTCACAAAACCAGAATTGGATTTGATAATTCAAGGAAAAGACTATTTCAAACTGCACTGATCAAGGGATTGAAACCATGATGAGGGCAGAAGAGGATGTGGAGAGCCATCCAGGAGGCAGCCACAACCGCTTGGGACCAAATTCTGGAGTGGAGAGGGAATGGTAGAGGACAGAGCATTTTCTTAGTTACATAATATAGTGAGCACAACACTGATAGCAACAGTTAAATCAAGTCTTAAATGTATAGAGTTTGGACTACCTACTCCAACAGTCAAATGAGAATAACCTATACAAATTCATTATAATGTCAATCAGTGTTCTCTAAATAAGTCTACCAAAGATCAAGAAAATTACCCAGTTGGAAGAGTAAGGTGGGAATCATTTTACTGAACAAATGGAGGCTCAGAAACCACTAAGACCTCTGAAGCTTCCCAGTAGTTTGCACATCTTCAACTCGAAATCCTTCAACTCCAGATCTCTTACTAGTATCAACATTACACAGAAGTTAAAACTTCAATTTCCTCAGTATATGACAGTTCCCTTAAGCACTTGGTGAAGTGATTGTCATCTAACTTTAGCAGATTAGATGCATGTTTATACTACCTCAATAGGATTTTTTTTTATTTGAAAGACAGAGTTACAAAGAGAGGTAGAGACAGAGAGAGAGAGAGATCTTCCATCTGCTGGTTCCCTCCCCAAATGGCCGCAACGGCTGGAACTGTGCTGATCCAGAGCCAGGAGCCAGGAGCTTCTTCTAGGTCTCCCACAGGGGTGAAGTGGCCAAGGCCATGGGTCATCTTCCACTGCTTTCCCAGGCCACAGCAGAGAGCTGGACCAGAAGAGGAGCAGCCAGGACTAGAGCCAGCACCCATATGTGATGCTGGTGCTTCGGGCCAGGGCTTTAACCCACTGCACCACAGTGCAGGCCCCAGGATAACTTTATTTATTTATTTATTTATTTATTTATTTATTTGATAGAGTTAGACAGTGAGAGAGAGACAGATAGAAAAGTCTTCCTTTCATTGGCTCACCGCCCAAATGGCTGCAACAGTCGGCACTGTGCTGATCCAACCAGGATCCAGGTTGCTCTTCATGGTCTCCTATGTGTGTATAGGAGCCCAAGCACTTGGGCCACCCTCAACTGCCCTCCTGGGCCACAGCAGAGAGCTGCACTGGAAGAGGAGCAATCGGGACTAGAACTTGGCACCTATATGGGATGCCAGTGCTGCAGGTGGAGGATTAGCCAATTGAGCCATGGCAACAGCCCAGGATATTTTAATTTCTATAATAAAATGTGCTTTCTGAATGCTTTCTCCTACATTATACCATGGAGTAAAATAAAGAAAAAAGGGAAGGGTAAGGTTAACAGTATGAAGATATGTGTAAGATCAACCACAGCTGTAACAGAGGAGAAAAATGGTTAAAGTTCCTATAACAGAGCAAAAAGTAATCTTAGCATTACATGATAAAAGATCTACAAAGTCAATGCTAACATACAATGATTATGTATTGAAAATCCTTGATTTGAATTGGATATGAGAAAAAATATCTTTTGTCCACTTTATTCATCACAAGTTTGCAAGGGTATATCTTTTTTTTTTTTTTTTTTTGGACAGGCAGAGTGGACAGTGAGAGAGAGAGAGAGACAGAGAGAAATGTCTTCTTTTGCCATTGGTTCACCCTCCAATGGCCGCCGCAGCCGGCGCGCTGCAGCCGGTGCACCGCGCTGATCCTAAGGCAGGAGACAGGTGCTTTTCCTGGTCTCCCATGGGGTGCAGGGCCCAAACACTTGGGCCATCCTCCACTGCACTCCCGGGCCATAGCAGAGGGCTGGCCTGGTAGAGGGGCAACCGGGACAGAATCCGGTGCCCTGACCAGGACTAGAACTCGGTGTGCCAGCGCCGCTAGGCGGAGGATTAGCCTATTGAGCCGCAGCGCTGGCCACAAGGGTATATCTTAAAAAGAATAATATTAATATCGTTACAAAGAAATCAACAATCTTTACCATTTAGTAATTGTTTAGGAAAGATATTCAGGGCCGACAGTGTGGCACAGCAGGTTAATGCCCTGGCCTGAAGTACCGGCACCCATATGGGATGCCAGGACTAGAACTGGCACCCATATGTGATGCTGGTGATTCAGGCCAGGGCTTTAACCCACTGCGCCACAGGATGTCATGGAACATCCCATATCGGATGCCGGTTCTACTCTGTGCTGCTCCTCTTCTATTCCAGCTCTCTGCTGTGGCCTGGGATAGCAGTGGAGGATGGCTCGAGTTCTTGGGTCCCTGCCCCCATGTGGGAGACCCAGAGGAAGCTCCAGGCTCCTGGCTTTGGATCAGTGCAGCTCAGCCCTTACAGCCATCTAGGGAGTGAACCAGCAGATGGAAGACCACTGTCTCTGACTCTCTATGTAACTCTTTCAAATAAATAAAATAAATCTTTTTAAAAAATCAAGATATTCATAGAGACATTAACTAAATTATTTAAGTGATTTGAGGAAGTTTCAACGTAACCATGAGCAAGGTCTGTATAAGAACTTTTATATTACTAAAAAATTAAAGGTTGATACTACTTACATAACAGATACATGAAAACATAATAGTTAATACATTATAAGATTAAAAAACCTCTAACTAGAAATGATATCAATTGATCTAAGTGTGACTGAAGCCTTTTTTAAAAAAAAAAAGGTGTATACATTAATTTGAAGCAAGAAGTGATAACTTAAAATGGAATGATGCCATAAAGAGGAATATAACATTAAAATAAAAAATTATAAAATGAAATTAGAGATACATTCATTTCAGTGTCATAAACATCCAGGTAGGTACTGAAGCAAAGAGCAGAGCATAGGGCAGAAGCAAAGAACTCAGTGGAAGGGGGGCAGTGAGGGATCCTGAGAGATTCAGAGACTGAGAAAGAAAAGAATGAAGGAGTGTAAACAACTGCAGGGATGATGAGAAACATAGTGTCAACAAAAATAAGAACATACAGCTAAACTTCACAGAAAAACGCTGGCAGGATGAATATGAAAACATGAAAAGGGACCTGGTGTGAATAGGTGGGAGAGGCCTCGCCGACTTCCGCCCCAGGCTGGGGATGCAGGGTTCTTACCGGGGGCATCTTGCACAGGCTGGGATGCCTAGCAATGACTGTGGATCAGGCTTGGCCAGTGGAACATCTCCTCCCGGTGGACACTGGCAACCTTATCACCTGCTGCCTCCACCACCTTGTTTATCATTGTCACTTTGACGCCCCTGAGAGAGTCCCAAATCACCCTCCCAGATGCAAAATGAATCATGTGCAGTGGAATGTCACTGTCTGGGGCAGCGTTTTCCCAAGCTGAATGTCAGAAAGTAAACTTCAGGATGACACACATCATCAGAAGTTCATCTCCTCGCAGCTGATGGCAATCATGTCTCACCAGTGGTTTCTTAATTTTCTTAGTCAAGACCTGATTCTGACTTTATTTTCCCTTTTCAAGCCGTGATCATTTTCTATGAAATTCTGTTATTGTCTTTATCAACCCTATTGACATCTTAGGGAAAGTAATTGTTATTCTTTTTTAACATTTACTTATTTATTTTTATTTGAAAGGCAGAATAAAAGAGAAAGAGATCTTTCATCTGCTGCTCATTCCCCAAGCTGCCAAAATGACTTGAGGATGGGCCAGACTGAAGCCAGGAGCCAGGAATTCCATCTTTGTGGAACTGCTGGGGCCCAAGAGCTTGGGTCATCTCTGCTGCTTTCTCAGGCACCCACAAGGAAGCTGTTTTGAATGTGGGCAGCTGACACTCTGTGGGGATGCTGACTTACAAGAGGAAGGTTAAACTGCTGCACAGAATACTGGTCCTTCCTGAACTTGTTCTTGTATCATTCTTTTCCTATAGGGTTCTATTTCAAGCTTCACCCTGAAAGGACAATAGGGTTGACAAGATGTCACCCTCCCTCCCACCAGAGACCCCAGCACAGAAACCACGCTCAACCTCCCCCAGACTCCTACCAAAACAGCTGGAAGATAACCTGCATGGAGCAGCCTGTGAAACAGCTAAGAGGAAAGTTCCCAGTGGCTTCTGAAAAGCCTTCCTTCCCACCCGCAGCAAGTTCCTGCCTCAGCCAGATAAAATCTAGCCCCTCACATGCCCTCATGCAGTCTCTGTGAGAACAGACTCTCCTCCCTCTTTGCTACACTAAAAGCAACCTGTCTGTTGAGGTAGGTCTCTGTCTCCTTTTCCATCTCTTTTCTGGGGGTGATGAAAGGCCAGAACCCTGACATATTCAAACCTAACAACACTTCTTTACATAATGGATTGTATAGGAAGGAATTTATTTACTTTTCTCTAAATGGTTACCTAGAAATACTATTATTAAGTATGAACATTTTGGGATGTGAATTATGAGTGACTTCTTATTTAATTACTTAGTGTGGTGTTGGTGCTGTGGCATGGGAGGTAACTTTGCTACATGTGGTGCCAGCATCCCACATGGGCACTGGTTCCAGTTCCCACTGTCCCACTCTCCATCCATCTCCCTGCTGGTGTGCCTGGGAAAGCAGGGGATGATGGCCCAAGGGCATGGACTCCTGCACCCATGTGGGAGGTGGGGAAGAAGCTCCAGGCTCTTGGCTTAGGCCTGGCACAGCCCAGGCCATTGTGGCCATTTGGGGAGTGAACCAGAAGGTTAACTGTCTGTGTGTCCCTCACTCCCTCTGTAACTCTGCCTTAAAGTAACTTTTTAAAAAGTTATTTCTAGTCCATAACTCATTATTTTTGTACTCATAAAACATGTGTCTAAATGAATTAAACTCTTGAATGCTGTGGACACTCACTATGTGTTCACTGTACAGTTGCTGATATTAGGGGCCTCATGTGTGCTGGGAAAAGAAACATGAGGATTTTGAGTAACTGTGGGAATTGCTGTTCTATGCAGTTAGGTAAAGGTGTTAAATGTCTTGTTGAAACTGATACCGCTGCTGTTGTTCTGGGCTGTTAATGAGTAAGAATGCTGATAAGATTCCTCCCATGGTGTGGAATTTTTTCCACTATTTTTATAATTCTATTGATTTATACCACTTATCAAAATTATATGAATCTGCATGTGCAAAGATAATATTGGTATCATAATGTCTGAAAAGTGGCAGCTAATATAGAATTAAAGAATGTTTATTGAGGTCCTTGGCCCATCTCTTAAGTGGGTTGTTGGTTTTGTTTTTGTGGAGTTTCTTGATCTCTTTGTAGATTCTGGTTATTTTTTTTTTGACAGGCAGAGTGGACAGTGAGAGAGAGAGACAGAGAGAAAGGTCTTCCTTTTGCCGTTGGTTCACCCTCCAATGGCCGCCGCGGCCGGCGCGCTGCGGCCGGCGCACTGCGCTGATGCGATGGCAGGAGCCAGGAGCCAGGTGCTTTTCCTGGTCTCCCATGGGGTGCAGGGCCCAAGCACCTGGGCCATCCTCCACTGCACTCCCTGGCCACAGCAGAGGGCTGGCCTGGAAGAGGGGCAACCGGGACAGAATCCGGCGCCCCGACCGGAACTAGAACCCGGTGTGCCGGCGCCGCTAGGCGGAGGATTAGCCTAGTGAGCCACGGCGCCGGCGATTCTGGTTATTAACCCTTTATCTGTTGCATAGTTTGCAAATATTTTTCCCATTCTGTCATTTGTCTCTTCACTCTCCTGACTGTTTCTTTTGCAGTACAGAAACTTCTCAATTTAATGCAATATGTACTCTTTAGAATACTATACCGCAGTAAGAAACAACGAAATCCAGTCATTTGCAACAAAATGGAGGAATCTGGAACACATCATGCTGAGTGAAATAAGCCAGTCCCAAAGGGACAAATATCATATGTTCTCCCTGATCGGTGACAACTGACTGAACACCAAAAAGGAAACCTCCTGAAGTGAAACGGACACTATGGGAAACGGTGACTTGATCAGCATGGCCCTGACTGTTAATGAACAACTTAATACATTATCCCTCTTTGTAGTTTTTTTTTGTCTGTTCTACTTAATATGACTGGTTTAATTCTGTAATTAATACACAATTATTCTTAAGTGTTGAAATTTAACTGAAATGTGATCCCTGTTAAACATAAGAGTGGGAATAAGAGAGGGAAGAGATGTATAATTTGGGACATGCTCAAGCTGACTTGCCCCAAATGGTAGAGTTAGAAACATACCAGGGGATTCCAATTCAATCCCATCAAGGTGGCATGTACCAATGCCATCTCACTATTCCAAGTGATCAATTTCAGTTCACAATTGATCATAATGAAAGGACTAAGAGTCAAAGGGAGCACATAAACAAGTCTAGTACCTGCTAACACTAACCGATAGAATAAATAAAGGGGAGAGTGATCCAACATGGGAAGTGAGATACTCAGCAGACTCATAGAATGGCGGATGTCCTAAATAGCACTCTTGCCTCAGAATCAGCCCTAAAGGCATTCCGATCTGGCTGAAAAGCCCATGAGAGTATTTCAGGCATGGAAAGCCAAGACACTCTGGCAAAAGATCTCTGTGAGTGAGATCCCAGTGGAAAGAACAGGTCATCAAAGAAGGAGGTACCTTTCTCTGAAGGGAGGAGAGAACCTCCACTTTGACTATGACCTTGTCTAAACAAGATAAGAGTCGGAGAACTCAGAGGGCTTCCATAGCCTTGGAAACTCATGACTGGAGCATAGGGAGATTACTGATGCCATAGACAGGAGTGTCAATTGGTAAAGTCAACAACAGGAGTCACTGTGCACTTACTCCTCATGTAGGATCTCTGTCCTTAATGTGCTGTGTATTGAGATTTAATGTTATAACGAGTACTCAAACAGTATATTTCACTTTGTGTTTCTATGGGGGTGCAAACTGTTGAAATCTTTACTTAATGTATACTAAACTGATCCTCTGTAAAAAAAAAAAAAATTATCAACTCCCAACTTGACTCTCACTGGGATTAAACATGACAATAGGCCTGATCTGATTTCATCATCATTTAAAAAAAATCATCTATTATTTTTCACTTTATGTTTCTGTGTGGGAGCAAACTGTTGAAATCCTTACTTGATGTATACTAAGCTGATCTTCTGTATATTAAGATAATCGAAAATGAATCTTGGTGTGAATGGAAGGGGAGAGGGAGTGGGAAAGGGGAGGGTTGTGGGTGGGAGGGACGGTATGTGGGGGAAGCCATTGTAATCCATAAGTCGTACTTTGGAAATTTATATTCATAAAATAAAAGTTAAAAAAAAAGAATTAAAGAATGTTTAGGAGAAATGGTCACTTTGGGATATGACTGTCGGTTTCATCCCGTGTATATATTTCATCCAACTGTGTTTTTTTTAATTTATTTGTTTGGAATTCAGAGTTAGAGAAAGGGAGATGCAGAGGCAAACAGAGAAAGTGGTGCTCCATTTGCTGGTTCACTCCCCAGAATGCCACAATGTCCAGGGCTGGGCCAGGCCAAAGTGAGGAGTCAGGAGCTTCAAGTAGGTCCCTCATGTGGATGCAGTGACCAAAAACATGGGCTATATTCTGCTGCTTTTCCCAGGCTCATTAGTAAGGACCTGGGTCTGAAGTGGAGCAGCCAGGACTCAAACTGGCACCCACGTAGGATGTGGGTGCTGCAAGCCACTACTTAACCTGCTACAGTATGACAACACCAGCCCACGTCTTCCCACTTTTTACATTCCTATATTCACATAGTCACCAAGATTTATTTTAATTCACAATGTGTGTGGTAGACAACAGCCAGTTGCCAGAAAAGGGGTGGGGAAAATGCTCCTACTTGGCAAATACTAAAACACCTAAAGCACAATTTGTACCTAATGCAAAACTGATAGGGGCGGGATTTTGGCCTGGCAGTGAAGATGACAACCAGATGTAGATATCCTGTAACCAAGTGTCTAAGTCCAATCCCAGCTCTGGGGCTTCCAATAATGGGCTCAGCCTGATGCAAAAACCTTGAGGGAGCAGCTGATGACTCAACTAAATGGGTTTCTGCCTCCCATGTAGAAGACCTGGCTGCAGTGGGCATTTGCAGGAGAGGACAAGCAGGTAGTAGTATTTGTATGTCTGCCTATCTGGGTGTCTTTCTATCCTCAAAAAAAAAGTGGGGGGAGAAAAATTAAAACTTATAAGATATGCAGTTAAGAGAGAAACAGAAGCAATCAACAAAATTGTTTAAAGTACCTCCAAAAGTAATGATTTCTTCTTGTACGAGTTCTGAAACACATAGAGACAGAATCACCTGAATACTGCAAAAACTCTTCCAGAAACTAGAAACACAGGAAGCAATCAGTGAACCACGATTGAAGTCCATCAATGACATTGGTAGAAAAGAAGCTTGTATAAGGCAAGTATTCATGTGTCTAGTTGTCAAATTCCAAACAAGGTGTGTGGAAGAAATATCCTGTAAGGGGCATTTTACTAGGATTCACCCATCTGTTTTGGAAGCACAATGCATTCTGAACCTGCTTGACCTGATTCAGATTCTGCCACTTTGGGAATGATCAGACAAATGGCACCAGACACAATCAGGGAACCAATGTTATGGGTTTCAGGGGTCGGGGGAAGAAGTCCACAAATTTTCACTGCATGTGACCTGGTTCACTCATCATCTGTCGCCTGAGGAAGATGAGGCAGAAACCACTGAAAAAAGAAACCGCCTTTGACCCCCAAAAACCCCTAAAGCGCTGCCATGAAATGTTATATATTCAAAATGTATGGCAGTTTCTAAATGTCAATACAACACGTGTGCGTGTGTGTGACAGACTGAGTACTGCCCTGGAATGCAAACACTTAAGGCCCAGTGTCACTTGTGATTGTATTTGGAGATGAGGTCTTGATGGATGGAAAGTGACGGCTGCCGTGAGGCTGGGTTCTGACCCCGTCAGAGTTCTTTTCCTCCAGAGAACACCAGAGTTCCTCTCTCTGCCCCAGGAGGGCACAGTGACAAGACAGCCACCAGCAGCCAGGAGGAGAGCGCTCCCACAACCCGGCCACGCAGGCGCCCTCATCCCAGACGCCAGCCCCACGAGCCTGAGAAAATCAATGTCCGCTCTCTCAGCCTCCAAGTCCACCAGATTGTCAAAATGGCAGCCTGGGGAGAACCTGTGGATGTGCAGGGCATGCATGCAGGTAATTTCAGTGAGGTTACCCTCACCCAGGGATTTCCTAAGAATATTGATCTTCGTTGGAAATACCTATGGATGGTTCATGGTTTTCACCAAGGACAGAGGTGGTCTCTGCAAACCTGGATGCAAACAGGCCTCCGGCGAGGCCTCAGCTGGGCCCTAGAAGCAGCAACATACGGACCTGTACCTGACGTCACTGCTATGCGCCCTTAGGGCCGGAGTCTTCTGGGAGCCTCAGGGCCAGGAGCATCAGGCGGCAAACCGGAAGTGCAATTTCACCTAAGCCAGCAGTGGCCTCAGCACTCTCTCAGCAGCCACTGGTGACCCAGGACAGAGCCAAAGCAGTTACATGATTTCCTCTGCGAATTTAGGGGCCACTCAGTAGCGACACCTGGGACCAATGGACATGAGCAGGAGACCAGAAAGGCAAGGTAGTGGGGTCGTTGGTCCACAGCAGACACCACCGGGCACAGCCAGGGAGGGCTGAGGCGTGAGGGCAGCTGTGCTGGTCTGGATCTGGGTACTGGGTGCTGCCGTCAACAATGGTATCCCATTGGCACTAGCTCAGTCCCTGCTGCTCCACTTCCGATCCAGCTCCCTGCTAATAATCTGCTTGGGAAAGCAGCAGAAGACAACCCATGTCCTTAGGCCCTACACCCACAAGGGATACCTGGAGCCACCTGGGGAGTGAACCATCAGAAAGAAGATTCTCTCTCTCTGCCTCTGCCTCTCCTCTGTAACTGACTTTCAGATAAAAAATAAATCTTAATAAGTACTTTTGAAAGAGAGGACGTGCAATCCTAAGACTTCAATTGAATTCAGAAATTCTAGGAAAAGATAATTTCCAAAAGTACTGATCAAGAAGATGAAGCCATGATGTTGAGGAGGGCGGGGCGGGGGGGGGGGGGTGTGCTGTCCGCAAGGCATCTGTGCCTGCTCAGTGGGAGCAACACTTCCTGAGGGGAAATGGAACTTTGGGAGGACAGACAGCCAAGACGGAATGAAACAGTTGTCTGTCCTGAAGGTCTGTGAGGCGTATTTCCAAATGTCATCCTGATACAGAACAAATTTTAAAACCTCATGGAGAAAACAGTTTCTGTGTGGGAAGAGCCTTCTTCTGGTGTTAGATAATGTGTTTGAACCACAGAAAACTGTAGAGAGGGGAAATGAGAGCTCTTGAGGATTGCAGAACCTTTGGACAGGTGAGCTGGAATTCCTTAGCCTTGGGACCAAAGATTGGTACAAAGGTTCAAGCTACAGTCACCAGTGTGCTGTCTCTGGGGACTGGAACTGAACAATGAGGTAAGACAGAGAAATGAAGTTGTGGAAGATGAAACAGAGAAAAAAATGACGTTGGTTTAAAGATTTAGCAAAGTAAATGTACTGTAAGCCAATGTACCATGGAGCAATGGGAAAGGATCAGGCCCCTGCTGATGAGTATTTAAATGTAGAGACACTTCTCACTGACATCCCAATGGATTGGAACCAAACAGCAAATACATCAGTGTAAGAAGGGGAGGGGATCATTATGGATGGATTTACGCAGATGCCCGAGGTACCCCTGCATTGTACTCAATATTAAGGATTAAATTGCCAACAGAGTCCCATCCTCTTAATCAGCTCTATTTTCACAGCACTTTTCACAGACACAACTATCTTTCCTGCCTCACAGACATTCTTGAGTGCTCTTTGTACTTCACTTTATCTTTAGGTCGCTGGGGAACATCCAACCTCTAGGTGAGTCCCTGAAATATGCAAGGTAGGTTGTATTTATTTAATGGATATGGGAAATCGTTATGAACAGCACAGTTTAACAGAAACATAAGGCAAGCCCAAATGTGACTCTGTATTTCTAGTAACTCCATTCAAAAGGACAAAAGCAAGCAGATAAAATTAGCTTCATGATATACAACACATTCATTTAACCCAGAATGTTACTTCACTGTATAATCTATGTGAAAATGAATACATTTTGATTCACATTAGCATTCCAAAATGTGAATGTTTTAAAATGGGCTGCATAGTTCAACTGAAACTAGCCCCATTTCCAGTGCATCATGGCCCTGTGGCTTCTTCTCCTCATATAAAACGTGATGGAGACTCCTCTGTTGAAGATGATGTCAGATCAGCCACTGAAAGCTCATGGACAAAAGGTCATTCTCATATTTGAAAAGAAGGAAGTCAATTTGAGAATAATTTTGTTATGTTTCATCAGGAAAAAGGGGCAAAATGTTGGGTAGCATGATGCTAAAATTCCACCAATCCCCTCCAATCTTGAGTTTTTCTCAGATGCATAGTATCCATAAAGAGTCAAAAAGTTGTTTGACAAATAAAAGAACACAAAGCAAAATACCATCCAAAGGATTGTGTAGGTGGCTTTGTTTTCTGGAGACGTCTTGGAAAAGTGGCTGAGGTTGTGAAAGTGCTGGGCCCTCCTGCGGTGTCTGTAGAGGATCCACACCTTGTAGAGGCTGGACAAGATCATAAATGACAGGAACACTACATCATAAATAACCAAGATACTTATGAATGAAATTGATTCATGTTCTGTGAGCTTCGTGGATTGACAATATGCATTAACATATCCCTGACCAACCACAGTGAAATTCAATCTGGCTTTTATACGATTAAATATTTTGGCGAGGATCAGCATGTTGAAGACCCAAAAAAAAAGAAAAGAGGGGCAAATCCACTTGGAGAGTTTAGATTTCAGCCATGCCCATTTAGAATGACTGGGACTGACAGTGATGGCCTGAAATACACTTAGGAGAAATGTAGTACCTATGGAAAGACCTCGAATCACTCTGGATACGTACAGAAATGTTTGACAACCAATATCATCAAAGAAATTTTTGACTCCAAAGGATGACATGAGTTCTGGTATTGACCGAATCATAATGGTTGAAATATTGACCACTGTCAGGTGCATGAAAATTGAATCGATGGGCTTCTTCAGATGAGGCTCGATTAGGAAGGTATATATGTGTGTCATGAAGAGCAATGAGTTTGCCATGACACCAATACAAATCTGACATATTAGAAAAAAGATATAAATCACATCACTAGGTAACATAGTCACATGATGTTTTAGATGTTTTAATTAAATTAAATTGGCATCCTCAGAAAATTAGATTGTTTTATGAAATTTAAAAAATGCAGTCTGTAGAAGAATATGAGGACTAACAGCTCTGTTTGGGAGCAGGTGGTGAAGTGTTCAAATCTATATTTCAGGCCCAACTCTGCTACTTCCAGGGACTGGACTTCAGGCCCCCTGTGAACATCAGAGTACAGTTACATGATAAGAAGAAGGTAGACATCAAATGCTCGCTTCCTACATCCTCATCTATGGCATGAGGATGTGTTGCCCTCCGGGAATTAAGAATTTGTATGTGATATTTTCTTCAGAGTACCACTGTACTTGTAATCTCTTCACCTATGTCTCACTTCTCTGGAGAATATTCTACTTCTAATGAATGAAGACCAGTGTGTGTGTTTGAACTGCTTTTTTAGAATTTACACAGCAGACACAATTCTTTCCAACAAGGAATATTTTTAACAAATTCAGAGTAAACACTCATATTTTACCAGTCAAAAAGAATTATTAATTTCTAAAATTACAAAATGCAATACCAGGTTTCTAAGTGGGGATTTTGCCTCTCCTCATTTAACTACAGTATTTGGAGACATTTTTGTTCTCAAATATGTGGCAGAGCTCCTGAGACACAGTTGGTAGAGGCTGGGAATGCAACTAAATTTCCCACAATGCACAGGACAGCCCTCAAACATTCTGGCCCCAAGAGGCAGACACATACATGGTTGATGAATGCAGTCTAACAAAGCAATCCTGTGTCTTTCTCCCTACACCACATCTAAAACTTTAGCTCAACATTTTTTGTGCATTGTCATGCAACAGAAACAGTTGGTTCACAAACAGAACAGGAAGAGTATGACAGTCATTGAGGCTGACTTGGTGCTTCATCTCCATTTATTGGACCAAGGAGTTTTGCTTATGTCATTCCCTCAGAGACCATGTCTTTGTCATATAAGGCATCACCTTCCTTCCTACAGAGATTGTTAGTGAATTACATACGTGTCTCCTCCAGACTGACCACATTCATAGAGTATCTGAACTTCCTTAGCTCCCTTCCCAGATTCACAACAACTCTGTCATCTGGCATCAACTCTACTACAGTGCTGACTTCTAATCATCTAACAGAGGAAAGAAATCCTATGTGCAACAAACCATAAAGAGTACTTGTCTTCCGTTCTCCTATTCATGCCTTCAAATTTCTTTATAATTTAGTACTACATTAGATGGAATAACTTGAAATTGTGTTACCTAATATGGTCAACAATGTTAACTACTCTTAATTCTAAAAAGTATCCTATATTTGCCAGTGCTTTGGGATAGCCAGTGAGAGCTGCTGCCTGCAATGCCACATCTCATGTGGGCACCTGTTCGAGACCTGGCTTCTCCACTTCCAATCCAGCTCTCTGCAATGGCCTAGGAAAGCAGCAGAAGATGGCCCAAGTCCTTGGGCCCCTGCACCAGCATGGAAAGACCTGGAGGAAGCATCTGGTCCTGGCTTGGAATTGGCACAGCACCAGCCATTGCGGCCAACTGCGTAGTGAACCAGTGGATGGAAGACCTCTGGCTCTGCCTCTCCTTCTCTCTCTGTGTAACTCGGACTTAAAAATAAATGAATAAATCTTTTTAAAAAATATCCTCGGGAGTGCATTAAGAGGAATGGAAAGAATCTGGGATTCCCAAAATCTACATCAAAGTGCCCAGGTTAGAATCCTGATACTTCCTCTAAATCAATCTTCCTGGAAATGCACATCCTAGGAGCAGCACATGATGGTTTGAGGGAATCAGCACGTGACACTCACGTGGAAGGTGTAGGTGAACTCCTGCTTCCTGACCATGGCCGGCTCTGACTGTTTCAGGAACACAGGGCGGGAACCCCTGGGTCACTTTGCACTCACTCGCTTCCATGCTCTTTCTCCCTTTCTCCCTCCCAATCTTGTCTCCCTTTCATAACACAAATATTCAAATGCAGTTTTTAATGCATTCTGTCTTTAATGTACAGGATGACAGTTTCTAGTTCACCTTCAGGCTCTTTGACCATTCATTCCTTGTCCAGTATCACAAGGATGGCCTGTCACTAGCTCATTCTTCAGTCAAATTCTCTGCTCACTCCACATACCTGCTGTTCACAATTTAAAGTCTCTCCAAATTGTATCATCGAGTTGAACTTGAAGTCAGAACCATAGAAACAAAGCAGGAAAATGAATAATTCATACTGTTAAAATATCCATATATTGAGAGTGATCTATAGATTCAAGGCAATCCCTATCTAAATTCCAATGACATTCTTCACAGACACTAAAAAAATCTGTTCTAAATTTCATATGGTGCACAAGACACTGGAATAGACAAACCCAAGCTGGATCATCAGATGTCCTGACATCAAACTATATCAGAGACTTATACTCACCTAAACAGCACGGAACCAACCTAAGAAGAGACCCACTGATGCTGATGCTGTGATGCAGCCCCAGGCTACAGTACTGGCATCCCAGATGCTGGTTCAAGTCCTGGATGCACCACTTCTGATCCAATTCCTGCTAATATACCTGGGAAAGCAGCAGAAGATGGCACAAGTCCTTGGTACCCTGCACCCACATGAGAGACCTGGAAGAAGCTCCTGGCATCAGATTGGCTCAGCTCTGGCTATTGCAGCCATTTGGGGAGTGAACCAACAGAGGGAAGACTTCTCCCTTCCTCTTTATCTCTTGCTCCCTTTCTCTCTCTCTCTGTTTCAGTAACTCTGCCTTTCAAATAAATAAATTAATCTTTTTTAAAAAGATTCTGTCTCATTCTCTTTCAAATAAAAATAAATCTTTATAATAAAGAGGTATTGTAGGCCGGCGCCGTGGCTCAATAGGCTAATCCTCCACCTTGCGGCGCCGGCACACCGGGTTCTAGTCCCGGTCGGGGCCCCGGATTCTGTCCCGGTTGCCCCTCTTCCAGGCCAGCTCTCTGCTATGGCCAGGGAGTGCAGTGGAGGATGGCTCAGGTGCTTGGGCCCTGCACCCCATGGGAGACCAGGAAAAGCACCTGGATCCTGGCTCCTGCCATCGGATCAGTGCGGTGCGCCGGCTGCAGCGGCGGCCATTGGAGAGTGAACCAACGGCAAAGGAAGACCTTTCTCTCTCTGTCTCTCTCTCTCACTGTCCACTCTGCCTGTCAAAAATAAAAAAAAAAAAATAAAGAGGTATTGTAATATCTGGGAAATGGTATTTGGTTATGACTCTGAAATCACCAACAAGAAAATAGAAAATATATAAGCCAGACTACACCAAAATAGAAAACTTTTGCACAGAAAAGGAAATAATCAACATGAAAAGTCTGCCCATAGACTAGGAGAAAATATGTGCAAACTACGTAATGACTAGGGCAAAGGGTCAGAATAGATGTTGTACTAAAGAATATATACAAAGGGCCAGCACGAATTTGAAAAGACACTCAATACCTCTAGTCATCAGGATATAACAAATAAAACACAAAGGGACACCACCTCATAGTGATGGATGGTCAGTATCCATGACACAAGAGATGGAGAGCAGTGTTTAGGGTATGAATAAAAAGGAAATCTTTGGGGCCAAAACTGTGGCATAGAGGGTAAAGCCATTGCCTGTTGTTCCACCATTCCATATGGATGCTAGTTTGAGTCCCAGCTGCTCCACTCCTGATCTAGCTCTCTGCTATGGCCTGAGTAAGGAGTAAAAGATGGCCCACGTCCTTGGGCTCCTGCACTCACATGGGAAACCCAGAAGAGGCGCCTGGCTCTTGGCTTCGAATCGGCAGAGCTCCAGCAGTTGTAGCCATTTTTGGAGTAAGTCAGCCAATGGAAGACCTCCCCCCACCTCTCTCCCTTCTTCCCTCCCTCTCTCCCTCTCTCTGCCTCTGCCTTTGTAACTCCATGTTTCAAAACCAATAAATCTTTTTTTAAAAAAGGAACTCTTGTCTACTGTTGGAAATAAAACGTAATGATCCTTATAGGAACATGCATGGGGTTTCCTCACAAAATGAAAACTGGAGTCCAAGAATTTGATAAATATTAACTAGAAGTGAAATTAATATATCAAAGATACATATGCACTCCCATGTTCAGTGCAGCATTATTCATAGAAGCCAGGATATCAGCACAGACTTAGGATCCATCAACAGGTGAGGAGGTGAAAAATGTGCACACAAAGAGATTTTTATTCATCCATAAAAAAGGAAAAAATACAGCCATTCATGACAACATGGAGGAACCTAGAGGATGTTATGTTAGGTAAAAGAGTCAAAGCACAGAAAGACAAAGACTGTATGACCTGGCATATAAAATACCACAGTTAGCAAAATAAAGGAGATGGTGATTACCAGGAACTGGGAGACGGGGGTGACAGATGGAGAGGTGTTAGTAACAGTGTACAGTTCTCAGATGAATAAATTCTAGCTAGCTAAAGTAACAAGGGCTGACTATAGTTGCTAATACTGTATTGTAAAATTGTATTTTGCTAACAAGATAGATCTTACAAGATGTAACCATGCACACCAAGGTTTCTGTGTAAGTTGAGTGCTACATTAATTAACTTAGAGGCAGAACTCATTACAGATGTGTATCAAATCATCCCAATATATTAGCTAAAAATACAAGCTTTTATTTGTGAATTATACCTCCATAAAGCTGAAAAAGTCAATAAAAATGGGGTAAATCCAACTTGACTCTCACTGGGATTAAACATGACAATAGGTCTGATCTGATTTCATCATCATTTAAAAAAAATCATCTATTATTTTTCACTTTATGTTTCTGTGTGGGAGCAAACTGTTGAAATCCTTACTTAAGGTATACTAAGCTGATCTTCTGTATATTAAGATAATCGAAAATGAATCTTGATGTGAATGGAAGGGGAGAGGGAGTGGGAAAGGGGAGGGTTGTGGGTGGGAGGGACGGTATGGGGGGGGAAGCCATTGTAACCCATGAGTCGTACTTTGGAAATTTATATTCATTAAATAAAAGATAAAAAAAAATGGGGTAAATCCACCAAGAAAAATGCAGAGAATTTTAGAGTCAAAAATATCATATCCCAGCTCTGCACTGCCCATGGCATTCACATTGTATATACAAACAACATACAATCAAAAAGTGACTGAACAGGACATGATATATGGGGCCAATATTAATCAGTAGACATTGGAGTGTCCATATAAAAATGAGATGAACTGTGAACATCAAGACAAAGACAATGGGGCCAGCGCTCTGGCGTAGCGGGTAAGTGCTGCCTGCCAGCATTCTGTATGGGTGCTGCTCGAGTCCCAACTGCTCCACTTCAAATCCAACTCTCTGGTATGGCCCTGGAAGGGGTAGAAGAGGGTCCAAGTCCTTGGGCCCCTGCACCCACATGGGAGACACGGAAGATGCTGCTGGCTCCTGGTTTCAGATCAGCACAGCTCCAGCCATTGCAGCCAATTGGGGAGTGAACCAGCAGATAGAAGACCTCTCTCTCTCTCTCTCTCTTTCTGTGCCTCTCCTTCTCTCTGTGTAACTCTGACTTTCAAATAAATAAATCTTTCAAAATAAGACAAAGAAAATATCTTCTGAAATAATTGAAATTAAGAAGAAAGTTTCAAAATAAAGAAAAGGAAAATGTAAAAACTACCAAACAAGTAACAGAAAGCAGGTGCATGCAGAATAACATTGGACAAATCCAACATTTAGGGAAAAGAATAACTGGATATAATGAAATCCACCATGGTAAAAATAAATTTGTAAATTTGTAAATACTAAACAACAGCATCATTACTTAATGTAAAAACACAAGAAATGATTTAAAAAAAAAAAAAAAACAGGAAAATCTGCCATTGTAGTAGGAGATTTAACCAAAGTCCTTCAGTAACCATGGAACCAGCAGACAGAAGGCCAGACTACAAAAAACACAAGCACATGAATTATTTTGCTGCACCTAATGCCTTGAAGAACGTACAAGTCACTCTCAAATGCCCGACTCCCTTTCACCACTATCACGTGCACCATGCAATCAATGCCATACAGCAAACACTGAAGTGAATGAGAGCAAGCCTGAAGAAGTGAACTTAACTGAACAGGTATCTTACACAATTGTGCTGAATTACAAAAAGAACATTTTAATTCTTAACACTGATTTCTCACTATGTTCAGAAGAAAAGCATTGCATAGTAAGAACAAAGTGGAAAAAACTATTGTGAAATGCACTGTGGAAAAATAAAGTCAAAATGCCATTTTTCTAAAGATGAACAAAATGATTCACCCTCTAGAGAGATGGCTGCCTTCCTAAAGAGAAGACACCAATAATATCAGACTTCAAATGTTGAAAATACAACAACTAAGAACTTGTATTTTCTAAAGATGATATCGTGGTTATGCTAATAAACTTGATGGTTGAGACTGACGGACAAATTTTCAGAAAATTTTTTTTTAATCTTTTATTTAATGAATATAAATTTCCAAAGTACGTCTCATGGGTTACAATGGCTTTCCCCCCCATACCGTCCCTCCCACCCACCACCCTCCCCTTTCCCACTCCCTCTCCCCTTCCATTCACATCAAGATTCATTTTCGATTATCTTAGTATACAGAAGATCAGCTTAGTATACATTAAGTAAGGATTTCAACAGTTTGTTCCCACACAGAAACATAAAGTGAAAAATAATAGATGATTTTTTTTAAATGATGATGAAATCAGATCAGACCTATTGTCATGTTTAATCCCAGTGAGAGTCAAGTTGGGAATTGATAGTTTCTTTTTTTTTTTTTTTTTTAACAGAAGATCAGTTTAGTGTACATTAAGTAAAGATTTCAACAGTTTGCACCCCCATAGAAACACAAAGTGAAATATACTGTTTGAGTACTCGTTATAGCATTAAGCCTCAGTGTACAGCACATTAAGGACAGAGATCCTACATGAGGAGTAAGTGCACAGTGACTCCTGTTGTTGACTTTACAAATTGACACTCCTGTTTATGGCATCAGTAATCTCCCCATGCACCAGTCATGAGTTTCCAAGGCTATGGAAGCCCCTTGAGTTCTCCGACTCTTATCTTGTTTAGACAAGGTCATAGTCAAAGTGGAGGTTCTCTCCTCCCTTCAGAGAAAGGCACCTCCCTCTTTGAAGACCTGTTCTTTCCACTGGGATCTCACTCACAGAGATCTTTTTGCCAGAGTGTCTTGGCTTTCCATGCCTGAAATACTCTCATGGGCTTTTCAGCCAGATCCGAGTGCCTTTAGGGCTGATTCTGAGGCCAGAGTGCTATTTAGGACATCCGCCATTCTATGAGTCTGCTGAGTATCTCACTTCCCATGTTGGATCACTCTCCCCTTTATTTATTCTATCGGTTAGTGTTAGCAGATACTAGACTTGTTTATGTGCTCCCTTTGACTCTTAGTCCTTTCATTATGATCAATTGTGAACTGAAATTGATCACTTGGAGTAGTGAGATGGCATTGGCACATGCCACCTTGATGGGATTGAATTGGAATCCCCTGGTATGTTTCCAACTCTACCAATTGGGGCAAGTCAGCCCGAGCATGCCCCAAATTATACATCTCTTCCCTCTCTTATTCCCACTTTTATGTTTAACAGGGATCACATTTCAGTTAATTTTCAACACTTAAGAATAACTGTGTGATAATTACAGAATTAAACCAGTCATATTAAGTAGAACAGACAAAAAAAAAATACTATGAGGGATAATGTATTAAGTTGTCCATTAGCAGTCAGGGCTATGCTGATCAAGTCACCATTTCTCATAGTGTCCATTTCACTTCAGGAGGTTTCCTTTTTGGTGTTCAGTCAGTTGTCACCGATCAGGGAGAACATATGGTATTTGTCCCTTTGGGACTGGCTTACTTCACTCAGCATGATGTGTTCCAGATTCCTCCATTTTGTTGCAAATGACTGGATTTCGTTGTTTCTTACTGCGGTATAGTATTCTAAAGAATACATATCCCATAATTTCTTTATCCAGTCTTCCATTGATGGGCATTTAGGTTGGTTCCAGGTCTTGGCTATTGTGAATTGTGCTGCAATAAACATTAGGGTGCAGACCGCTTTTTTCTTTATCAATTTAAACTCCTTTGGGTAAATTCCAAGGAGTGGGATGGCTGGGTCGAACGGTAGGGTTATCTTCAGGTTTCTGAGGAATCTCCAGACTGACTTCCATAGTGGCTTGACCAGTTTGCATTCCCACCAACAGTGGGTTAGTGTCCCTTTTTCCCCACATCCTCGCCAGCATCTGTTGTTGGTAGATTTCTGTATGTGAGCCATTCTAACCGGGGTGAGGTGAAACCTCATTGTGGTTTTGATTTGCATTTCCCTGATTGCTAGTGACCTTGAACATTTTTTCATGTGCCTGTTGGCCATTTGGATTTCCTCTTTTGAAAAATGTCTATTGAAGTCCTTGGCCCATCTCTTAAGTGGGTTGTTGGTTTTGTTTTTGTGGAGTTTCTTGATCTCTTTGTAGATTCTGGTTATTAACCCTTTATCTGTTGCATAGTTTGCAAATATTTTTTCCCATTCTGTTGGTTGTCTCTTCACTCTCCTGACTGTTTCTTTTGCAGTACAGAAACTTCTCAATTTGATGCAATCCCAATAGTTGATTTTGGCTTTGACTGTCTGTGCCTCCCGGGTCTTTTCCAGAAATTCTTTGCCTGTGCCAATATCTTGAAGGGTTTCTCCAATGTTCTCTAATAACTTAATGGTGTCAGGACGTAGATTTAGGTCTTTAATCCACGTTGAGTGGATTTTTGTGTAAGGTGTAAGGTAGGGGTCTTGCTTCATGCTTCTGCACGTGGAAATCCAGTTTTCCCAGCACCATTTATTGAATAGACTGTCCTTGCTCCAGGAATTAGTTTTAGATCCTTGATCAAATATAAGTTGGCTGTAGATGTTTGGATTGATTTCTGGTGTTTCAATTCTGTTCCATTGGTCTATCCATCTGTTTCTGTACCAGTACCATGCTGTTTTGATTACAACTGCCCTGTAGTATGTCCTGAAATCTGGTATTGTGATGCCTCCGGCTTTGTTTTTGTTGTACAAGATTGCTTTAGCTATTCGAGGTCTCTTGTGCCTCCATATGAATTTCAGCATCATTTTTTCTAGATCTGCGAAGAATGTCTTTGGTATCTTGATTGGGATTGCATTGAATCTATAAATTGCTTTTGGGAGAATGGACATTTTGATGATGTTGATTCTTCCAATCCATGAGCATGGAAGATTTTTCCATTTTTTGGTATCCTCTTCTATTTCTTTCTTTAAGGTTTTGTAATTTTCATCGTAGAGATCTTTAACGTCCTTGGTTAAGTTTATTCCAAGGTATTTGATTGTTTTTGTAGCTATTGTGAATGGGATTGATCTTAGCAGTTCTTTCTCAGTCATGGCATTACTTGTGTATACAAAGGCTGTTGATTTTTGTGCATTGATTTTATATCCTGCCACTTTGCCAAACTCCTCTATGAGTTCCAATAGTCTCTTAGTAGAGTTCTTTGGATCCTCTAAGTACAGAATCATATCGTCTGCAAAGAGGGATAGTTTGACTTCTTCCTTCTTGATTTGTATTCCTTTGATTTCTTTTTCTTGTCTGATGGCTCTGGCTAAAACTTCCAGAACTATGTTAAATAGCAGTGGTGAGAGTGGGCATCCCTGCCTGGTGCCAGATTTCAGTGGAAATGCTTCCAACTTTTCCCCATTCAATAGGATGCTGGCTGTGGGTTTTTTATAAATTGCTTTGATTATATTGAGGAATGTTCCTTCTATACCCAATTTGCTTAGAGTTTTCATCATGAAAGGGTGTTGAATTTTATCAAATGCTTTCTCTGCATCAATTGAGATAATCATATGGTTTTTCTTCTGCAGTCTGTTAATGTGGTGAATCACATTGATTGATTTGCGAATGTTGAACCATCCCTGCATACCAGGGATGAATCCCACTTGGTCTGGGTGGATGATTTTCCTGATGTGTTGTTGTATTCTATTGGCCAGAATTTTATTGAGGATTTTTGCATCTATGTTCATCAGGGATATTGGTCTGTAATTTTCTTTCAGTGCTGCATCTTTCTCTGGCTTAGGGATTAAGGTGATGCTGGCTTCATAGAAAGAATTTGGGAGGATTCCCTCTTTTTCGATTGTTCTGAATAGTTTGAGAAGAAATGGGATTAGTTCTTCTTTAAATGTCTGGTAGAATTCAGCAGTGAATCCATCTGGTCCTGGGCTTTCCTTTGTTGGGAGGGCCTTTATTACTGTTTCAATTTCTGTTTCAGTTATGGGTCTATTTAGGTTTTCGATGTCTTCATGGTTCAATTTAGGTAGGTTGCATGTGTCCAGGAATCTATCCATTTCTGATAGGTTTTCCTGTTTGCTGGCATACAGGTCCTTGTAGTAATTTCTGATGATTCTTTTTATTTCTGTGGTGTCTGTTGTTACGTTTCCTTTTTCATCTCTGATTTTATTGATTTGGGTCTTTTCTCTTCTTTTTTTAGTTAGTTGGGCCAATGGGGTGTCAATTTTGTTTATTTTTTCAAAAAACCAGCTTCTCGCTTGGCTGATTTTTTGTAATGTTTTTTTGGATTCAATCCTGTTAATTTCTTCTCTGGTTTTAATTATTTCTCTTCTCCTACTAGATTTGGGTTTGGTTTGCTGCAGTTTTTCTAGGTCCTTGAGGTGCGCTGAAAGCTCATTTATTTGGTACCTTTCCAATTTCTTGATATAGGCACCTATTGCTATAAATTTGCCTCTCAATACTGCTTTTGCTGTATCCCATAAGTTTTGATATGTTGTGTTGTTGTCTTCATTTACTTCCAGAAAGTTTTTGATTTCTCTTTTGATTTCTTGAATGACCCAGTGTTCATTCAGGAGCATGTTGTTCAGTCTCCATGTGTTTGCATACTTTCTGGGGTTTCCTGAGTTGCTAATTTCCAGCTTCATCCCGCTGTGGTCTGAGAAGCTGCATGGTATGATTCTAATTCTTTTAAATTTGCTGAGACTTGCTTTATGGCCTAGTATGTGATCAATCCTAGAGAAGGTTCCATGCGCTGCTGAGAAGAATGTGAAGTCTGTAGATGTAGGGTTGAAAGTTCTGTAGATATCTGTTAGATCCATTTGGGCAATAGTGTCAATTAAATCTGCTGTTTCCTTGTTGATCTTCTGTCCGGATGATCTGTCTATTTCTGAGAGTGGAGTATTGAAGTCCCCCAGTACTATTGTATTGGAATCTAAATCTCCCTTTAAGTCCCTTAACATATCTTTTAAATAGACCGGTGCCCTGTAATTAGGTGCATATACATTTATAATAGTTACATCTTCCTGTTGAATTGAACCCTTAATCATTATATAGTGTCCCTCTTTGTCTCTCTTAACAGTTTTTGTATTAAAGTTTATTTTGTCTGATATTAATATGGCTACACCTGCTTTTTTTTGGTTTCTGTTGGCATGGAATATCTTTTTCCAACCTTTCACTTTCAGTCTGCATGCCTCTTTGTTAGAGAGATGTGTTTCTTGTAGGCAACAAATAGTTGGGTTGTGTTCTGTGAGCCAGTCAGCCAAACGGTGTCTTTTAACTGAAGAATTCAGACCATTAATGTTCAATGTGACAATTGATACGTAGTGACTTTGCCCTGCCATTTTCCCGGAAATATTTTCTAGTATATGCTTTGAGCTTCCCATGCTCTTTTACTGGTAGGTGTTCTTCCTTTCCCTTCTTTCATATTGATGGCCGTGTTTCTGTGTTTCTGAGTGTAGCACATCTTTAAGTATCTTTTGCAGGGCCGGACGAGTGGCCACAAAGTCTTTCAATTTCTGTTTGCTATGAAAGGTCTTTATTTCACCTTCATTCACAAATGAGAGCTTGGCAGGATATAATATTCTGGGCTGGCAATTTTTCTCTCTTAGCACCTGTGCTATGTCTCGCCATTCCCTCCTAGCTTGTAGGGTTTCTGATGAGAAGTCAGCTGTGAGTCTGATTGGAGATCCTCTGAGAGTAATCTGACGTTTCTCTCTTGCACATTTTAGGATCTTTTCTTTATGTTTCACTGTGGTAAGTTTAATTACCACGTGTCGTGGTGAGGATCTCTTTTGGTCATGTTTATTGGGGGTTCTATGAGCTTCCTGTACTAGGATATCTCTGTCCTTCTCCAAACCTGGAAAGTTCTCTGCTAGTATCTCACTAAAAAGGCCTTCCAATCCTTTCTCTCTCTCCATGCCTTCAGGAACTCCTAGAACTCGAATGTTGGTTTTTTTAATAGTATCCTGTAGATTCCCAACAATATTTTTCAGGTTTCTAATTTCCTCTTCTTTTCTTTGGTTTGACTGTATGTTTTCCTGTGCTCTATCTTCTAAGTCCGATATTCTCTCTTCTGCTTCACCCATTCTGTTTTTAAGGCTTTCTAATGTGTTTGTCATTTGATCTATTGAGCTCTTCATTTCATTTTGATTTCTCTTGACTATTACACTTTCCTGTTCTACTAGTTTCTGAGTTTCATTTTGACTCTTCCTTAAAATTTCATTTTCATGAGAAAGATTTTCAATCTTGTCCATTAAGGATTTCTGTAGTTCAAGGATTTGCTTTTGAAAACTTCTAAATGTTCTTATCATAAATTTTTTGAAATCCGTATCTTGCATTTCTTCTATCTCATCATCTTCATACTCTTGGCTTGGGGTGTTTTGCTTATTTGGAGGCATCATAGTGTCATCATTGATCTTGCTCCCTCTATTTCTGTGTTTGTTACTCGGCATAGTTAATTCTTCTTGCGTCACTGTGCGTTTTTTTTCTTTTTTTTTTTTTTTTATACTGTGTCCGTGTTAAGTGGACTGCCTGCTGTTGGAGGAGCCTTGGAGGCTTGAGATGGGTGCGGCCTGAGAGCTCTGCCTGGTTCTTCCAGGTTAAGGGTGTGCAAAGGTGACACCCTCAGGTTATGCGTGGTAAATCTCTCTCTTTTTATTTATTTATTTATTTTATTTATTCAGGGGGTAAGTAACACTGCAGGGCAGGGCTGTGCAGAATTGATGGTATTTAGCTTCCAGTCTTTGGCTCCTCTGGACTCCCACTGGGTTGCCTAGGCTACTGAATTGTAGTGACTCAGTTCCTTAACTCTCCCCCACTGATATGTAAATCCAAAGAGGAGGCCTGCTCTTTGTCTCTTGGGAATTCTTCAAGTCTTGCAGGCTTGTAACCTTTGCAAGTTTAGGGGGAAGAGAAACCCCAAAGCTTTTTTTTTTCCTTCTTTCCGGTAGTGAGTTTGCTGCACTTTCCGGCCCCCCTCTAGATTCTGACCCCCGTTTCCCCACCAATGTCTCGGGTTATTGAGCTCACCTCCCCTTCCAGCGCTGATGTGTGGACTCGGAGCCCTGAGCGTCTCAAGTCTCCCCGCTGTTTTCTGTGTGGCGTGCACTCTCCTTGGAGCACTGTCGCGCAGACCCTGGGGCTTCTGTGGCTGGGTCCCGCGACTTTGCTTCCGTGCGGTGGGTGACCTTGTTCTCCCAGTAGGTCGTCCGATTCACGCCTGCTCCATTCAGAAGGGTTTCCCCTGCAATTTTTGTTTGGTTCTATTTTCTGCGGCTACCGTAACTCCCCTTTTATTAAACTAAATTTTCCCGGACTATCGGTGCGCGCCCTCACTATTCCGCCATCTTGGCTCCGCCCCCCAATTTTCAGAAAATTTAACTCACCATAAAAACACAAGAACTGTAGAAAGTCACAATGGTGCAAAGCTTCCCCGGATGAAATTGAGTAGCAGGAAAAAATCATTCCATGAGGAATTCCAGAGAATGCTTCAATGGTGTGGGAAAAAAATATCTATAAACACTTCCTAGGGAGAGAGAGAGAGCATTTTGTCAATCACAGTGCGGGAAAACCAAATAAACCTGGTGTGAAAAGTATGATGCTGAGGCCATCTCGTTCAGGAAGCAAATGAGAAGCAGTCCCACAATTTGTAGAATTGATCCAGGGCTCTCCAAAAGGAGTCTAGCAATGACCAAGAGAATGACCACTAGAAATGTTTAAGATTGATGTCGCTTGGCAGAAAGAAAGGTTTAACAGTACACGGTAAAATATCTATATATCAACATTACCAAATAATGGTTCAACACTGAAATTTTTTTGTTGAGAATGGATATAAATGAAACATCTGCTATCTCCATGTGTCTTCCTCCTGCCTTTGGAGAGGTCTATTTTAAGAAACAATAAACTTAATTACAAAGGAATAACAGATTTTATCTCAGCTGTTATATGTTTTAAGACAGTAATTCATAGAATCATTTGCAAAATTACCTCAACAATTTGAGAAATTCTCTTTTTTTTAAAGATTTATGTTCCTTATTTGAAAGGTACAGTTTTAGAAAGAGAGTGACAGAGAGAGGCAGAGAGAGAGAGGTCTTCCATCAGCTGCCTACCTCCCTAAATGGCTCAACAGCTGGGCTTTGCCAGTCTAAAGCCATGAGCCAGGAGCTCCACCCAAGTCTCCTACCCCAGCACAAGGTCTGGCACAGGGACCCAAGTACTTGGCTCATCTTCTGCACCAACAGGGAGCCGGACCAGGAGGGGAGCAGCAAAGACTCAAACCAGTGCCCCTATGCAATGCACAACCCATGCCTGCTCTGATCTGAAGAATTTTAGGTTGCTGAGAGCAAAGTCAGTATAAAAAGCATTTACAAAAAAGAAAATCCTATAATTGATACTGTTCAACACGAACATGATGAACATCAGCACTCACAGATGATAAAACATGTAAAACCTCTAATTGGAAATGATGACAAGTTTATCTAATTATGAATCCCTTTAAAATTAAAATGTGGATCCATTCACTTGATAGGGAAGTAACAAAATGCAATGATGCTGTAAACAACAGGACGGGACAGAATGGGAAGTAACAAGATGGAATTCCAGGTGCAGAACTTGCAATGGAATAAGGACCACTGAGGTGTTCAGAGGAAAGAGGAGTGCACAGCAGAAAAGCAAAGAACACTCGGTGCACACAGGACAGCGAGCGATCTGGAGAGCTTCAGAGACCCTCGGTGTAAAGAAGGAGGAGGTGAAAACAAATAGAGCGATGGACAGAGAAGCAACACGGCACAGGAAAACAGTGTTAGCAGGACACATCTGAAAAAAACAAAAACCCAGAGACCCTGGAACAGACACAGAGCGGGGAGCGGGCAGGGGGAGAGGCCTCGCCGCCCTCCCGCCCCAGGCTGGGGGTGCAGGGTCCTTACTGTGAGCATCCTGCACAGGCTGGGGCTGCCCGGCACTGACTGTGGATCAGGCCCGGGCAGGCGGGATGTCTCCTCCCGGTGGACACCGGTCACCTTGTCACTGCTGCCTCCACCGCCTTGTTTATGGTCGTCACTTTGACGCCCCCGGGAGGGCCCCAAATCGCCCTCCCAGACGCACAATGAGTCTCCTGGGGGGCGCACGGGGTTTCCTCAGGGGCAGCGTGGAGTTGGCGCTTGGGGCTGCGTTTTCCCCAGATGAGCAGCGTCAGAAAGTAAACTTCAGGACGACACACGTCATCAGAAGTTCGTCCCCAACAGCTGGTGGCATCTCCTGAGCCCTCCACATGGCCGGGCCCTGAGCGGACCCCAGAGCTCACACTCCCGTCGGCACTGCAGCCCATGTCACCCCCTATGGGAGCTGGGAGTTACACCTCGCTCCTCGTCCCACACTGCACAGCGAGCACGGGACAGGAAGTTGTAACCTCTTTGTGTCCCACAATGCACAGCGCACAGTACAGGGCGTTGTAACTTCCTTTAGTCCCTCAATGCACAGCGTACTCCGTGTTCCGCAATGCACAATGCACGTGGTTCAGGGAGTTGTGACTGCTCGTGTCCCACAGTGCACAGCGGGCACAGAGCAGGGGGCTGGGCTGTAAGCACCGACACAGGAAGCTCCCAGCGTGAGCCACACATGATTTGATGCAGAGCGATTTTCTCCTTTTAAAATTGTTTCCCACCCTGTAAAGATTGGAACTGCTGCAATTTAAACTGTTGAACACTTCCTACACACTAAGGGATACGATCTGAATAACAGGGCCAGTGCTGTGGTGTAGTAGGCCAAGCCTCTGTCTGCAGTGCTGGCATCCCATATGGGCGCTGGTTCTAGACCCGGCTGCTCCACTTCCGACCCGACTCTCTGCTGTGGCCTGGGAACGCAGTGGAAGATGACCTAAGTCCTTGGGCCCCTGCACCCAATAGGAGACCCGGAGCAAGCTTCTGCCTCTTGGCTTCAGCTTCGTGCAGCTCCAGCAGCTGTGGCCACTGTGGGAGTGACTCAGCGGATGGAAGACCTCTCTCTCTGCCTCTTAATTAAATCAGTACATTTTTTAAAAATAAAATAAGCAAATACCCACAGAACCTGTGTCCACACACACAGATGATTAGTAGCTCACGGTCAGAAGCTGAACACATTAAAACGAGTGCTCCTGAAACTAATAACCTCCTCCAATCTCCCAGGGATAATGTTCCCGATTGTTTACCAAGTGGTTCACTTTTTAGATTAACACCAGGGTAGGTATGAGTTTCAAAGCCTAGGATCTTGGGCTTTTAACAGATTCTCTTGTGAGCAGCCTTGTGCAAATAAATTCTTATCAAATTCAAACTTTGCTCTTGAAAATGTCTGTTGTGACAACAAGAGCTAGATTTTTACACTGTAGTGAATCAATCTTCCTGCTGCATTGTATTCCACTTCCCAACTACTCCGTCCATGCTGCAGTGGGTAAATGTTGTGTTACTCTACTTGTTTCTATGCCTGGATTTCCACCATGCACGGCTCTCTGTGTCCTGGAGAGCAGACAGGTGCATTTGATCCTGGGTTATGGAATAAAATGAGGACTTCATGGCCTTTAGCTGGTGTCCCTGAATTTCAGGATGACTTCAAACAACTTTCCAGGGAAGTTGATGGAAACAAATGAAAGCACTAAACTATTAAACTATTTCTGTGCTGCACACACACAGATGAACTATTAGAGACCCTGTTTGGCAGTGTGTGCGTGTGCTTGTGAGGCCCTGAGCTGGGAATGCCTCTCAAATTGCCTGCGTGCTCCTCATTTTCCTAGGGCTGCTTCTGTCCAGTCCAGTTACCCACAACCAAGCCGTGGGTTCCATTGAGTTGCCCGATGAATACATCTAACAGTTATAGAAAACGTAATTCAGAGATACATTTGGTGCAAATCAAATGTGGAAAGCACATAAGGAACTTCAAAAAGGCCATGGAATGGGTGCGTTTATATATATAAAAAAAAAGCAACTATGCATGGATTTCAACATGTTTGCACCACAATAAAACGTCACTCTCTTTCCATTTACCCATGCACTCTGTGACCTATCTTCGTGGCATAACCCTCAGCTCCCGGTCTACGGGGCAGGGACATGAACTTGTCACTTTCTGCCACTCCTGTGCTCTCTCATCAAAGGGACTCACTAGTCATTGTCATGAGTGCTGAAAGGCACAGCACAAGAAAGACACAACCCGACTCATCAGCGTGACACTTGCCAGCTTACCTGGCTTCACCTGTGAGATGCTGGGCTCCAGTGGCCCTGGCATGGGGACTGCTGTCCACGTTGGTCAGGAGGAGGGCCTTCCTTGGGCCCGCCCACCGATAACACACTACCTGTCCTGCCTTCACCCGCTCTCCAGGAAGTCCCAGGGAAGGGGAAACCGCCCAGCTTCCTTGTCCATCCCTGTTTGCCTCGACAAGGCCTGCAGCTGCTGGCTGTGTGCCTCTGCCACCCCCAGTAGCTCTCGCTCCTTCTCAGGGAGCACCTCGCACACTGAGCCCTCACGCCTCCATGCAGGCCCCACCCAGGTGTGGAGCTTCTGTCTGTTCCTTCCCCAACACTGTACCCGTGCCCGGGGTAGAGCAGCAGGAAGCTGAGGGAAGCCCAGGGAAGCACTCACCTGCAGCATTCCAATACACACACAGGTGAGGGTTGTAAGCCTGGGGGCTAGGGGTGGGGCTCACTGTCTTGCACGTGTGGCTTAAACGCGTCTCACTCTCACTCTGCCCCTCTCCACCTCCTCTCTCTCACACTCACACTCAGACTCACACTCATATGTTGTGGTCATGAATTTGGGTGCATTCGATGATGTAGCTTCCTCCATACTATCCATGGCCTCCAAGTCTCAAGACCCCCTCATTTCCTAGGTCCCATTTCTACTGAAACCCCACCCTGATGGTCTTCATCTCAACCACTGACCGCCACTGAAACAAACAATCTGTTCAGTTTTGATTCTGTGTTGCCTGCCACATGAGGGTTTAGGAAGAACTGTTGTCCTGGAAAATGTTTTTTAATAATGTGAGATGAAGGCATTGAAATGGCAAGAATCATCAGGCCTGGATCAGTTACTGCCAACCCCATTATCTGAAGCTTCTCTTTACCTGACTTCAATTACCCCTGTCAGCCTGGATCTGAAATAGCTAAATGGAAATTTCCAGAAATAAGCAGTTCAAACATATTGCATGCCACTGCAGTAGCTTGACAAAATCTCCCACTCTCCTACTGGGAACTAACTGCCAGTTAGTCACTAATGTCCATCTCTGCTATGGAATAGACACCCACCGGGTTGCTGTGCCTGATGAAGTAACACTTATTCTCATGAATAATGGCCCCAGCATGTGAGAGCCATGGTGTTGGCAGTCCATAACTGCAGAAGCCACAGAGCACTACCTATAAGTGAGGTTAACGTTCTCCCCTTACTAAGTAGAGTAAGATCAAACACTGCACTGACTCCTGCACGACAGGAGGTATTCTGAGAGAGATCACGTTCATGTGACTTGAATCCCAGTGTATTGCTCTGAGTGCTCCGTTGCGTCATTGAGTATTATTGACCCCTCTCTGTGCCTAATGTTTGCATTACACATGCTCATAGCAACATGTGTGTAGTACAGACAGTGAATGCAAGGTTCCATACCATCCTCGCCCCCAGGTTTTCATTGGAGGGCCCTGGGAAAGACCCCTGTAGGTCAGAGGAGATGACTGTAGATAAGGGGAGAGGATCAGATAATGGCCTCACTTTGGAAGCCTCACTCCTTATCTCAAGGACTTTCTTCCTCTTCTACAAACTCCATCGGCCTCAATGAATCACTTCTCACTGCGCATCTTAATTTTAAGATTTATTTTATTTATTTGAAAGACACAGTGAGAAAGAGAGAGAGAGAAAGAGGCCTTTTGTCTACTGTTTCACTCCCCAAATGGCTGAAACAGCCAGGCCTGGCCAGGATGAAGCCAGGAGCCAGGAGCTTCTTCTGGGTCTCCCATATGGGGTGCCGGGGCCCAAGAACTTGGACCATCCTCTGTTTCTTTGCCAGCTCCATTAGCAGGGAACTGGATCAGAAGTGGTACAGCCTTGACTGGAACCAGTGCCCATATGGGAGGCCAGCATCACAGCTTTTCCTGCTATGTCACAGCACCAGCCTCCAGGTCTTGGTTTTTGCCACAATTGCTATGCTGTTCACACTCCAGTATCATTCCTATCCCATAGACATCCACACTGTTTGGACAGCCAGTGCCCCACTCTCCAAGCTCACATGGCCTCCCTTGGAACCCAGCCTTCTATCTGGGACTTCCCATCTTGCCCTGGATGCCTCGCTAGCCTTGGGCTTACTCTGTCTCTGAAGTTAGATAACCTGGCGTGTTGAAGAATGTTAGGTTAGAGGGCCCCAGATGCCAGATGTCCACACAATAATTTGCTGTTATATGGTATTTGATGTGCACTTTATATCCTAATACCCAGGCTGTTGAGTCTTACTCATGGTCTCTGCGTCACATTGGTTTGTCTTCATAAGTCACCAAGAGGGAAAGATTGAACCCTCACTGAGTGGTCTCCAATCACACACAGAGTTCCTGAGATCAGACACAGTCCTTGACTTTTATTTAAACATTTTAAATCAGTATCTCTATTTTCCAAATCATTTTATTGATAACTGACAGATAATGGTTGTGTATGTGAGTAGTGTTCCATTTTTCTGACCCAAGAAAGCATCCCCAAGCTGCTCCCCATGAGGAGGGAGGGAGCATTGGGAAGAGGATTTGAAAAGTGATCTTGTGTCTGTAATGGGCTTTGCTGGTCTGTGATGCAACTGGCTGAAATAAGTGAGCACCATTTCCTAAGGTAAGCCTCTTGCTTTCTGCATTAAAGTGCTCCTGGAACCCAGTGGAATGAAGGTTCACTCACTGACTGGTCAGAGAAAAGAACTCATTTTTCTATTTGCAATCCAATGACTGTGAAGACAATAGCAAAATGATCTTCAACTGTCCCAGATAAATTCAGTTTAAAGAAATATGCGTGGAAAATAGCAAAGCAACATCAAATTCTTGATCTTGAAATTATGTCTTATTTTTTTTGAAAAACTGATGTTTATTTTTTAAGAGACAACGAGACCAAGGGAGAGATAGAGAGAGGTTCCACCCAGTGGTTCACTCCCCTAATGGCCACAGTAGCCATGAAGAGGCCGACGCTGGAAGACAGAAGCTCCATCTAGGTCTCCATCATGGGTGGCAGGAACCACCCATGGCATGAGCCAAGACCACTGCTTCCCAGGGTCTGCATCAGCCAGGGTCAGACACAGGAGCCAGAGTTGAGATCAAAGCCATGTACTCCAGGGTGGGAGGTGGGCTTCCAAACCCGCAGCTTGACCACTACACCTGGCAGCCACCCCTGAAATTATTTTTTAACCCTGTTGCCATGGCCACTGATGATAGTGTAGGAAGTGGAATTCTCTCATAAACTGATGGGAGATTTTGCCAAATATTATATTAGCTCTAAGCCTTCAGAGTGATCCAAACTTTTCCTAAAACTTTCGATACAGTTGGAAGCTCTAATGAACTTTGTGGCGCTGCGTTCTGCCACAGCTCTGTGTCCGTGGACACCAACACTGAATCAGGCTGAGATTCCCTAGCTCAGCCAGGTCTTTTGGTTTCAGTTTCTGGTCATTTCACAGCAGAGCAAGTGTGTTGCCATCACCCAGTTCACCCAGTTCACCCAGACTTTGCCTGCTGAGGTCCCAGCATATACCTGCAGCTTAGCAAAAACATCCTTTTCTCAAGTAGAGAAACAGGAAGCTGCTCTGACACTTACACAGCTTTGTTGGGGGGCACTGGCTTTCCTTTGCTTGCTGAGCATCATGCACTCTTCACTGTGGCTCTGAGGACGCAAGCACTCAGCCAAGTGTGCTGCTTCTCCACAGTGTGGGACCCACAGACTGAACCCAAAATGTCACGAAGAAATGCAAAGACCCTCAAAATCCCAGAGGCTTGGACATTTATAGAATGGAGGCAGGAACCAGCAAGGGCTCTTGCCGAGCTGACAAAGTGTCATCCCACATTGAACTTCTGGCTGGAACCTGTGAGTCTAGCCCTAGGGGGTGCCTCCTAGGAAATGGGGTGTTGTGCAGTCATAAAGCTGATCTCCACGTCTCTGCAACAGGATTGTGGGGAAGGAGTGAAGCTGGGCTTGCCAAGATTCAGAATGAGGAGGCCAGAGCTGAGGACCACAGGGAGCAGCCAGTCGATGCTACCGACCACAAGCAATCTTGTCCCCGCCCCCTGAGAGCCACCGCATGGGCAGGTGGAGCTCACCAGGGACTGTTGCAAAATACTCCACCATGCAGATTCCCCATTGAATGGGGATTTCCCCAAAGAGTCACCTATTTCTAAGCACCCAGGCTGCTTTTGCTTTGTCCTCACAGCTCATTTCAAGGAATATCTTTCCCCACACCAGCTCCCTGATGGGGATGCTTTCATTAATAAGGAAGATTTCTAAAAGTAGCTTTAGGGGTTAAGTGAGATTTTTTAAGATGAACCTGTTTCTGTATTAGTATCCAAAAAGCTTAAAGAAACTTATAGTTGCTCTTCTCATTCTATCTTACTGAGCTAAATCCTTTGAGAAACTTTCCTTGCATAATGTTACTTGAAGCAATGGTCTGTATTTGAAGGCTTGCACTTCCACATCCTTGAGGGTTTTGGAATGGAGAACAGCCATTGGGAGGGATCCTGTATGGCAGGCATTGTGGTGGAGTGGATTAAGCTGCTACTGGGACACTGGCATCCCATATCAGAGAGCCTGGGATCAAGCCCTGCCTCCACTTCCCACCTAGCTTCCTGCTAACACACACCCTGGGAAGCAGCACACAATGGCTCAAGTACCAAATACTTGTGGCCATGACTTTCACATAAATCAAAATGCATAAATACACAATTTTTAAATGAATACTGAGTGTAGACAAAATTACAAAACTGTGTGGGAGTGAGAGACCGATGCACTGATTTGCATTTCCTACTCATCAGCCCCTCAGAGAGAATGCTGGGAATCTGACACCCATTGCTCTTCTGATCCACCAGTGGGTTCTGCTCAAAACTGCACAAGGACTTTGATGATTAGGAATGGGCAAAAAATGCACCAGCTGAAACAGAATGAGAGAGTTGTCCTCCTTTGGTAAATAAGCCCTTGAGATTCAACTTTTTAAGAAACACTGGGGCTGGCACTATGGCATAGCAGGTAAAGCCACCACCTGCAGTGCCGGCTTCCCATATGGGCATCAGTTCAAGACCTGGCTGCTCCACATCTGATCCAGCTCTCTGCTGTGGCCTGGGAAAGAAGTAGAATATGGCCCAAGTGGGCCTCATGCAGTATGTTTTGATTTCAGCCAGGCCCACATAGAATGACTGGGACTCATAGTGATGGCTTGAAATGTACTCAGGAGGTGGTGCAGATGGAAAGAGCCCAGGAAACTGGATGTGTACAAAACGGCTTTGCAACCAACACTGTCCAGAAGGCGTCTTACTCCACAAGATGATGTAATATCTGGTACCATCCTGAATACAATGGTCAAGACATTGACCAAGGTCAGGTGCATGACAATCACTCTATGGTCTTGAGATGAAGTTGCATGAACAAGGTGTACGTATATAACACAAGAATCAATGTGTTCCCAATGTACCCAATGCAAATTTCAACTATGAGGACAAATCCATCATGTTTTGGGAGCACAATGGTAATGGTTTATTTCTGAATGTTGTAATCAGGCCAGGCTTCCCATCAAACCCAAGTAAAGTGAACTCTTCAGTTATAAATAGTTCAGCATGTGGCAGAACAGGAGTGACAGGTCAGTGTGAAGGCTGTGTCTGATGTCCAACTCCTCTGGATCTCAAGCCCCAGTGTGCCACTTCAGGCGCAGGATGCTGGGAATTCATGAGAACTTTCATGTACTGAACCACCACTGGGAAGTTGAAATTTAGATGCTATAATGTGTCACCTGGATATGTTTTGCCTGCATGACATACATAGTTGTATATTATAAGGCATTTCTTATTAAGTGTTGTATATTACCTTTTTATCCCTGAACCTGTATGTTCGAATATGCAGAACTGTCTGTGGAAGTTTGCATTTATAATGCATAAAGAATGCACAAATATTTGAACTTCCTTTTTTAATTCAGTCTGCATTAAATACCTATTAAGAGATAGTGCTCGGTTTATACGCTTGTCTACCAACAGTGGTAAGGTCTTGGAGTAAGGAAGTCCCCCACTCCTGTTGGCCACACAACAAAACTTCTGCACCATAGGCAGACAACAGTCTCCTGTGGGAGTCTCTGGATTCAGGTGCAAGGGGCCATTAAACCCTGGTGGAACCTGGGACCCAGGAGGGTCCTTTTGGGAGCGCAGATCTGCATCCAGGCAGAAGACCCCCTGAGCCTGCTCCTAGGGTCAAATGCAGAAATGGCCTCTGTCCCCAGTGAACTTGCCTACCGCCCCCTTGGCATTGAGCCTGCAACTAAAACCATCATGAAAGGACCCAGAGAGAGAACCACCCAGACCTCACTCCCCAGGGGTTACCCACGTGGCTGAGCCTCTGCATCAGGCTTTCCAGTCACTGTCCTTCAGCAGATGTGAGGGATCCCAGTCTCCTGCCTCCTGCCTCCCAACACTGCCCAGTTACCCTCCATGCATTTCCCCCAGCTCTGTCTGGGTATGGATGTCCTGCCAACCTCAGTGTCACTGTAACACTCATGGAAAACCTGCACTTGAGATGCCAATAGGACTGCCATGGTCAAGGCTGAGGGATCATGTCAGTCAGCCTGGAGTAAGTGGCTTATTTTGTGATGAACACACGCTGTCTGTGAGCAAGAAGACCATCCAGGAGATTGTAATCACATCAAAAGGACAAAATAACGTACTAACCTCTGACCCTAATGGGACGGAAATACGATCTTTGAGACAACGTTGATTAAATAGTTGTCTCACAGGTGCACAATGAACTTCAGAAACCACGAGGAACCATACAGAAATTTATCAGAGAAATCGGAGCTGATGCTCTGTCACATGGGCTCAGCCACCACTTGCAGTGCCCCTCCTCAGAGTGCTGGTTGGAGTCTTGGCAGCTCAGCTTCTGATCCTGCATCTTGCTGATGCCCCTGGTAGGCAGGGAAACATGGCCTCTGCCATCTGTGTGGAAGACCAGGTCAGAGCTCCCGGCACCTGGCATCTACCAGGTGCAATCACAACTGTTTCAGCCATTTGGGAAGTGAACCAGCACACCGACAACCTCTCTCTCCCTCTCTCTCTCTTGCTCTCTCTCTCTTTCTCTCTGCCCACTATACCTTTCAAATAAACAAATGTTTATAAAATAATTTTTGGAATTCTGACTATAATGATATTCTCTTCCTCCTTTCTACCCTTCTCCTCCCTCTTATACTCCCTCCCTCCCCTTTCTGTTTAAAAAAAAGAAAGAAAGAAATTCATCAGAGAAATCTAGAAAGCTTGAAACAATATTTAAAAATTCAAAGAGTTCATGGAGCTTAAGATTATCAAAAGAGGACATACAGGAGTAAATGAGAATTCAGAGGTAGCAGAAGACAAATGAGTACAAGGCTCATTCGAAGAAGCAATCACAGCACACTGCCACAGCTGGAAAGAGATGTGAATATCCAGGAACTGAAGTCCAAGCCCAAAAAAGTCTACCCCAGAATGTACTGGAAACAACTCTCCCAGGGCATCGCCGAGGAGGATCCTTAAAGCAGCAGGAGAAAAGCAGCAAGCAACTACAAGAGCTTCCAGAATAATCCACGGTGCACTGCTCAGCAGAGCCTGGCAGGCCGGGAAGCAATGGGACAGGGGAACAAAAATCCACCCCCAAGAATAAGGCACCCACAAAACCAGCTTCCATAAGCCAAGGAGACACAAAGAACTTTCCAGACAAACGCTAGAAGGACCTACCCATCAGAAATGCGACCAGGAACGCGACGGGGGTTCCTTCTGTTCATGCACCTGCCGCAAGCACCCGAGGCCCAGGAAGTCGGTGCTCTCGAGGCTGGGTGCTGGGAGCCAGGCCTTCTCAGGGCCATTGCCCCTGGCGGGGCTGCAGCCCCTCGGCAGGATGGCCGGCTGGCACGTGGACTCTGCAGTGTGCCTGCCACAGTGAAGCCCTTGTGGGGTGGATTCTGGTCTTCCTTTGGTTTTACAAAAGGGAGCCCCAAAGCCAGAGGCGAGTGAGGAACCAGAGCCTGGGCGCTGCCCTCCGCAGGCGGCAGCCCTCCGGGGGACCTCATCAGGGTCCCTGCCTGCGGCGCCCTGGGGAGGGTCGCTTCCCTGGGCTCCTGCCTGTGCCTGCAGCTCGGGCGGGGCTCTCTAATGCCCTCTGCTGCCCGTGCACGCTGTGCCATGAGCAGGGCAGGTGCAGGTATTTGTTCCCTGAGAGCAGAGCTGAGCAGGTAGAAGGCTCAGCTGGGCCCTGTCGGGGAGGGGCCCGAGTCCAGATGCGTGCTCTGCCTTGTCCCTGCTGTGTGACCTGGGGCAGGCCGCTTGCCCCCTCTGCGCTTCCGTGTTGTGCTCTGCAGAACGGGAGTCAGAGCAGGATGCAGCTCGCAAGGTGGTTGAAGGGACTAAGTGTGCAGCACGGAGCCTGACCATGCAGAGGGGTCTTTGTGTGTCAGATGTCCACTGTGAGCAGACTCCGGTGGGACACCTGGGCCATGCAGTGCTGACCAACACCCGTGCACCCTGCCCCAATGCCGACCACATGGTTCCCCCGCACAGTAGTGCCTACGCACCTAGGAGAGCAGATGCAGGCAGGAGGCCCTGACTCCCCATCCTGGTGTCCTTAAGCCGGGCCACGAAGTGCCGCTTGTCCTTAGCCTAGGGGTGGAGGGTGAGGGCCAGGGGGCAGGGGGGACCAAGCCTGGGCTCAGAGGATCAGGGCTGAGGAGAGGTGGGGCACAGCATTCGGGGACACCGGCCTTGTCCTGAGTCAGGACAAGGGCTGGCTGGGTTGGTGAGGGCGGTTGACCTCACCTTTAGTCACCAGGAGCTGGGACCTGGGGCCCAGTCATGAAGAAAACCCAGGTCCCTTGGCTCAGTCCTCAGATATCCTGCCACTGGCGGTGCAGAGTGGAGGCGGCTGCTCTGGGCAGCCTGACATTGTGGGTCAGGATGGGCATTATTAGCTCAGCGGGTATAGACAGCAGTATGGGGGCAGCCCAAGAAGATGAAAATAAATCTGCTGCACTATGACCCAGGCATCTCGCATGGGGGTTTTCACCCCAGGAGGTGAAATGTCTGTGTCAAAGAAAGGCTGACGGCGCCCTGTTACTGCATCGCTATCCACAAAAGCCAGAGACCAAGGTAGGGAACCACTCCAAGCCTCCAATCACGGATGATTTTTTTTTTTTAATGTGGCCAATGTGCGCTGCAGGGTATTATTCAACAATGAGAAAGAATGAAACCCTGCCACATGCAGCACCACATGAGACAGGAAGACATTGAGTGAAACAAGATAGAGACATAAAAAGATGCCACGCCTTTCCTGTATGTAAAAGCTGAAAACGCAGATCTCAGGTTAGAGCAGAATGACATGGCGATTACTGGGGCCAAAGGAGGGAGGGCAGGAGGAGGCTGGGGCCAGGTCCCAAAACCCCAGCAGAGGGAGTCCCAGGATCCAGCATTCTAGGCGCAGTCCCAAGGACACCTGGCCCTCAGGGCTGGCTTGGAAGGAGCCAGCATGCGGGTATCTGCAGCACAGGTGCAGCCAAGACTGGTGGTTGGCTTGAGGCCTTGTGGGGGTATCAGCCGGAAGCTGGAGCCTGCTGAGAGCACTGTGTATGTGTCCCTGAGTCTGGATGTCCTGATATGAAAAAGGATACCAGCATCTGCCACCTCTTCCATTCCCAAGCTCAGGTGAGGCCCCTTGTGGCCAACTGGAACCTGAAGCTCCTAGGGACAGTGTGCCAGTGCAGTGCCCTCTTCACTTCCAAGTGAAAGAAACAGCCAGATTGTGCTTTGATACAGCAGATGCAGCCTGGCAAAGACTCCCTGCCAAACAGGGAGACAAAAAACCCAATGGTTGCATCTGTTTGCTACCTGTTGTTAAGAAGCTGCCAATAGCTCTAAGCCCAATTCTGTTTTATACTGCTCAGTGCTGGCAACAAAGCACATGAAACCATTTCATATTGTAAAATACAATACATAGATGTTATTAAATTTCAGTACATATGGAGAGAGTTGAGATAAAGAAAACTGATTCATGCTGAAGAAAAGCCAACGATGATTACAGGAAGGGGGAAGAAAAGAATGGGAAGCAAACTGTCTAATCCTAAAGCCAAGTCATCCACGATGGCAGGAAATGAAAATGGAACAGACCAAAACAACAGAGAACTGTTGGGTCTGGTTCAAGACCCTCCCCAAAACAACTCACAAAAGGCAGGCTGCATGCAAAAGCGAGAGGATTTTTATCAGCTAGCTGGGGTTTTTACTGGTACATATGACGTAGTGCAGTGCTGAGGCAAGAAGCCCTGTCCCTCTGTCTCCCAGTATTTTTATACATTTTAATAAACAAGTACATATGTCACTACACACATAGGTGAGTTCCTTATTCCTTATATGGAAATTAGCTAAATTTATGCATTTTATTGGTGCATTTGAGCAACTTAGGGGCTAGGCATCATACAGGAAGGTGGAAGAATCTAAATTCCAGGAATAGTTACACTCCTGTATCCTTAGGCCTGTCTTTCCTGGCTTAAAATAAAGCCTGTCATGAAGGAACGGCAGTTCTTCAAACAAGTCCTAAAAGCTCCTAAGACCAAGATTTTAATATGTTGCCCCATATTTTATATCATTTAATCTTAACATACTACACACTATTAACTCTTAACTTTAAATGTACTTAATCTAACTTATGGTTTGAATTAATTACTCATAACTGAACTCCACAGAACAAAAAGCAAGAAAAAGTCATGTCCACTCTCTGTCCTGTATGATGCTTTTGCACGTCTAGCACACAGACACACGGAGGACACACGTGCTGAGAAGGGGAGGGATGCACAGGCCAGGTTAACCGAGAAAGCCGGGGTTTACAGCCTTACAGCAGAGACGAGGATACAAGAGCAACTGCCAGGGTTTTCCAAGAGTCAGTTCCCAAAACAAGGGAAGACACAAAAGGCTCAAGGAAACGCAGGCAGGGGATGGCCTGGTGCCACCTCCCCAGCAGGAAGCCGCTGCTCCTGCAGGACCCTCAGACAGAACCAGCTTTGGGAGACCAGAATCCTGGGCACTGAGAGGCCTATTCTGATAATATTAAAAGGTCTGAAGCTGCAATGAGCAAAGAAACCAGACTCAGTGTGCACGGGAAACCTCCACAGTCCATGAAGGTGTGATAGAGACCAGGTTTCTTTTTTTTTCCACAGAAACTTTTATTTAAGGTATACAAACTTCATGCATTTCATAAATACAAATTTAGGAACATAATGGTTCTTCCCCCTCTAACTGCTCTCCCACCCATATTCTCATAGTTCTTCCTTTTTCCTCTCCTATTTCCATTCTTAATTTTTTTTACTAAGATCTATTTTCAATTAACTCTATACACATAAAAATAACCCTACACTAAGTAAAGAGTTCAACAAATAGTATGAAAAAAAAATTTTTTTAAACTTTTATTTAATGCATATAAATTTCCAAAGTACGACTTATGGATTACAATGGCTTCCCCCCCATACCGTCCCTCCCACCCACAACCCTCCCCTTTCCCACTCCCTCTCCCCTTCCATTCACATCAAGATTCATTTTTGATTATCTTAATATACAGAAGATCAGCTTCGTATACATCAAATATGGATTTCAACAGTTTGCTCCCACACAGAAACATAAAGTGAAAAATAATAGATGATTTTTTTTAAATGATGATGAAATCAGAGCAGACCTATTGTCATGTTTAATCCCAGTGAGAGTCAAGTTGGGAATTGATAATTTCTTCTCTTTTTTTTTTTTTTTTTTTTTTACAGAGGATCAGTTTAGTATGCATTAAGTAAGGATTTCAACAGTTTGCACCCCCATAGAAACACAAAGTGAAATATATTGTTTGAGTACTCGTTATAGCATTAAATCTCAATGTACAGCACATTAAGGATAGAGATCCTACATGAGGAGTAATGCACAGTGACTCCTGTTGTTGACTTTACCAATTGACACTCCTGTCTATGGCATCAGTAATCTCCCTATGCTCCAGTCATGAGTTTCCAAGGCTATGGAAGCCCTCTGAGTTCTCCGACTCTTATCTTGTTTAGACAAGGTCATAGTCAAAGTGGAGGTTCTCTCCTCCCTTCAGAGAAAGGTACCTCCTTCTTTGATGACCTGTTCTTTCCACTGGGATCTCACTCGCAGAGATCTTTTGCCAGAGTGTCTTGGCTTTCCATGCCTGAAATACTCTCATGAGCTTTTCAGCCAGCTCTGAATGCCTTTAGGGCTGATTCTGAGGCCAGAGTGCTATTTAGGACATCTGCCATTCTATGAGTCTGCTGAGTATCTCACTTCCCATGTTGGATCACTCTCCCCTTTATTTACTCCATCGGTTAGCGTTAGCAGGTACTAGACTTGTCTATGTGCTCCCTTTGACTCCCAGTCCCTCCACCATGACCAAATGTGAACTGAAACTGATCACCTGGAACAGTGAGATGGCATTGGTACATGCCACCTCGATGGGATTGAATTGGAATCCCCTGGTATGCTTCCAACTCCACCACTTGGGGCAAGTCAGCCTGAGCATGTCCCAAATTATACATCTCTTCCCTCTCCCATTCCCACCACCATGTTCAACAGGGATCACATTTCAGTTAATTTTCAACACTTAAGAATAACTGTGCATCAATTACAGATCTAAACCAGTCATATTAAGTAGAACAGATAAAAAAACTACTAAGAGGGATAATGTACTAAGTTGTTCATTAACAGTCAGGGCTATGTTGATCAAGCCACCGTTTCCCATAGTGTCCACCTCACTCCAACAGGTTTCCCTCTTGGTGTTCAGTCAGTCGTCACCGATCAGGGAGAACATATGGTATTTGTCCCTTTGGGACTGGCTTATTTCACTCAGCATGATGTGTTCCAGATTCCTCCATTTTGTTGCAAATGACTGGATTTCGGTGTTTCTTACTGCGGTATAGTAGTCTAAAGAGTACATATCCCATAATTTCTTTATCCAGTCTACCGTTGATGGGCATTTAGGTTGGTTCCAGGTCTTAGCTATTGTGAATTGAGCTGCAATAAACATTAGGGTGCAGACCTCTTTTTTGTTTGCCAATTTAAATTCCTTTGGGTAAATTCCAAGGAGTGGGATGGCTGGGTCGAATGGTAGGGTTATATTCAGGTTTTGAGGAATGTCCAGAGTGACTTCCATAGTGGCTCCACAAGTTTGCATTCCCACCAACAGTGGGTTAGTGTCCCTTTTTCCCCACATCCTCGCCAGCATCTGTTGTTGGTAGATTTCTGCATGTGAGCCATTCTAACCGGGGTGAGGTGAAACCTCATTGTGGTTTTGATTTGCATTTCCCTGATTGCTAATGACCTTGAACATTTTTTCATGTGCCTGTTGGCCATTTGGATTTCCTCTTTTGAAAAATGTCTATTGAAGTCCTTGGCCCATCTCTTAAGTGGGTTGTTGGTTTTGTTTTTGTGGAGTTTCTTGATCTCTTTGTAGATTCTGGTTATTAACCCTTTATCTGTTGCATAGTTTGCAAATATTTTTTCCCATTCTGTCGGTTGTCTCTTCACTCTCCTGACTGTTTCTTTTGCAGTACAGAAACTTCTCAATTTGATGCAATCCCAATAGTTGATTTTGGCTTTGACTGCCTGTGCCTCCCGGGTCTTTTCCAGAAACTCTTTGCGTGTGCCAATGTCTTGAAGGGTTTCTCCAATGTTCTCTAGTAACTTGATGGTGTCAGGTCGTAGATTTATGTCTTTAATCCATGTTGAGTGGATTTTTGTGTAAGGTGTAAGGTAGGGGTCTTGCTTCATGATTCTGCACGTGGAAATCCAGTTTTCCCAGCACCATTTATTGAATAGACTGTCCTTGCTCCAGGAATTAGTTTTAGATCCTTGATCAAATATAAGTTGGCTGTAGATGTTTGGGTTGATTTCTGGTGTTTCAATTCTGTTCCATTGGTCTATCCATCTGTTTCTGTACCAGTACCATGCTGTTTTAATTACAACTGCCCTGTACTATGTCCTGAAATCTGGTATTGTGATGCCTCCGGCTTTGTTTTTGTTGTACAAGATTGCTTTAGCTATTCGAGGTCTCTTGTGCCTCCATATAAATTTCAGCACCATTTTTTCCAGATCTGAGAAGAAGGTGTTCGGTATCTTGATTGGTATTGCATTGAATCTGTAAATTGCTTTTGGGAGAATGGACATTTTGATGATATTGATTCTTCCAATCCATGAGCATGGAAGATTTTTCCATTTCTTGGTATCCTCTTCTATTTCTTTCTTTAAGGTTTTGTAATTTTCATCGTAGAGATCTTTAATGTCTTTGGTTAAGTTTATTCCAAGGTATTTGATTGTTTTTGTAGCTATTGTGAATGGGATTGATCTTAGAAGTTCTTCCTCAGCCATGGCATTGTCTGTGTATACAAAGGCTGTTGATTTTTGTGCATTGATTTTATACCCTGCTACTTTGCCAAACTCTTCTATGAGTTCCAATAGTCTCTTAGTAGAGTTCTTTGGGTCCCCTAAATACAGAATCATGTCATCTGCAAAGAGGGATAGTTTGAGTTCTTCCTTCCCAATTTGTATCCCTTTAATTTCTTTTTCTTGCCTAATAGCTCTGGCTAGAACCTCCAGAACTATATTGAATAGCAGTGGTGAGAGTGGGCATCCCTGTCTGGTTCCAGATCTCAGTGGAAATGCTTCCAACTTTTCCCCATTCAATAGGATGTTGGCTGTGGGTTTTTCAGAGATTGCTTTGATTGTATTGAGGAATGTTCCTTCCAAACCCAGTTTGCTTAGAGTTTTCATCATGAACGGGTGTTGTATTTTATCAAATGCTTTCTCAGCATCTATTGAGATAATCATATGGTTTTTCTTCTGCAGTCTGTTAATGTGGTGTATCACATTGATTGTCTTGCGCACATTAAACCATCCCTGCATACCAGGGATAAATCCCACTTGAGACCAGGTTTCTTTGGTGCAGAAGCCTCTGAAACCCATGCATACATTTTCCCCCCATCAAAAAGTTCATGGGAAAAAAAAAGCCAAGGCTAAGTGAATTTTGGTGCCAAAAAACACTGTGAAATCCATGTACAGGAGAGGCCTGTGAGAGGTTGGTGATGAACACGTGGTGTGAACAAAATCATGCATGGGTTCCCCACATTTGCACCAACGTGAACTTGGCTTTTCATTCTATATTTTATCTGACTTTTGAAGACTGCTCCTTGATTACGTCAATAGACAGAGACTGACAGGGATATAGGAGAATACACAATAGTAGTGGCAGATTTTAACAGTCGTTGCACCCAAGAAAACTGGCCGTGAGGACGGAGTGGTCAGCTCTCCCATGTAATCCAGCCAGCGGCCAGAACAACACCCACTGCAGCTGCCCAGTGCTTGTCTCTCCAAAGAGCATAAGAGCCGTTGGGAAATGTGCAGTCCCGCTGACCCGAGGTCGGGAGTTTTCCTCACAGAATACTCTCCCTCAGGGCGATGCTAAGGAGTTGTGAGTCAGGCCGGAACTCTAAAGAAAGAGGGCATCTCAATTCATTTCCAGCAGAGGCACTTTGGAATCATCAAGGAGTGGAGAAAGACCCTGCAGCCTGGAAGTCCATTGTGGCACACCCACTGTGGACATCAGTGTGACTGTCAGCTAAAAGTCACAGCATGACATGGTGACCTCAGGCCAGGAATGGTGAGGTGGTGGCTGCAGCCCAGTGGGGTCCTCTGCACTCCTATCACCCCCTACAACACGGGCAGAGTGTAAGGGACTGAGTTGCCCACCCGACCCCTAGTCTGATGCAGCTATCTGACACAGAAACAACCACAGACCATGGTTCCACCAATAAATCTGGGAATGTAGGAGACATGCACAAATTTCAGAATACTCACAAACCCAAGAGATCTGAGAGAATTAAACTAGAAACTAATGAAATGGAGTCATCAGAACACTCCCTGGGAAAACTGGGCATGAGAAATCTTCAGTGGTGAAATTGCCAGTCACAAACACCACCCACAGGCTCCCGAGGGTGGAGGAAACCTTGCAATCCTGGGAGCAAACACAGCAGAGGCAGGAGAGAAGGAAAAACCCAGACCATCTGCAGCAGGAGCCAAATGGAAACCAACAGACCCCAAAGAGCTGCATGTAGATTCCACAATACTTAAAGAGATCATGTGTCAAAAAGTCATTCCAAAGACAGTAAGTGAGTTTAACAAATTGTTAAAATTTTACAGAAAGTCTTATATCCAGTAATGTTGTTCCAGCAAAACTTGTATTGTGTGGTGAAATTAAAAGAGCAGCAGTTTGGTACGGATTCAATTTTTGCCTAGATTGCAATCTTTCACTGTTTTGTCATGAGACTCATGGAACTTCATGGATGTAACTTTTGTGAAACACAGTCAATGCTCATGAGGTTTAATGACTCCCATATTCACACAGTCACCCAGAGTTATTTCAGTTCACACGTGTGTGGTATATGACAGCCAGCTGCCATGGAAGGGTTGAGGCAATGCTCCCACTTGGTAAATACAAAACACCAAAACCAAAATTTGTACCTAGTGCAAAACTGACAGGTGTATGGCCTGGCAGTGAAGATATCACTTGGCATGCAGACTTCCTGTAGCCAAGGGTCTAAGTCCAAACCCCAGCTCTGGGGCTTCCAATTACAGCTTCATTCTGATGCACACTCTTCAAGGGAGCAGCTAATAATGCAAGTAAATGGGTTTCTGCTACTCTTGTAGAAGACCTGGACTGATTCCTGGATCCCACCTGCAGCCAGGCCCAGTAACTGGGTGTGTGTGCATTTGAGGGGAGAGAACCAGCAGGTAGCACTATTTGTATTGCCATCTGTGTGTCTTTCTGATCTTGTAAAAATAATTAAGCTTAAGGAAGAGTGAAAAGAGAAAAACACAAGAGTTGAATAACCATTGAAGAAGCAATCAGCACTATTGTTTAAAATATCTACAAAACTAATGATTTCTTCCTTTATGAGTTCTAAAGCACTTACAGACAGAATCACCTGAATACTGCAAAAACCCTTACAGACCCACAAACACAGGAAACATTCAGTGAACCACGATGAAGGACCTGAAGAGCTTTGTCTGAAGCCCATCAATGACATTGGCAGAAAGGAGACTTGTGGAAGGCAAGGACTCATGATCCTAGTTGTGAAATTCCAGACTAGGTGAGGAAAAGAAACATCCTGTAGGTGGCATTTTACTAGGATTTTCCCATTTTGTTCTGGAAGCACAATGCATTCTGAACCTGCTTGAGCTGAATTCAGATTCTGCCACTTTGGGGATAATCAGACAAATGGCACCAGACACAATCAGGGAACCAATGTTCATGGGTTTCAGGGGAATGGGGGAGAAGTCCATAGATTTGCACTGCTTGTGACCCGGTTCACTCATCACCTGTCACCTGAGGAAGATGAGGCAGAAACCACTCAAAAAGCAAACCACCTTTGCCCCCAAAAACACCTAAGGAGTGGTATAAAGTTACATATTCAAGTAATTATAGAAGTTATATATTCAAGAGCTATGGAGGTATGTGTATGTGTGTCACTGAGTGCACACTGCCCTGAAATGCAAATGCTGAAGGCCCAGGGCCACGTGTGACTGCATTTGGAGATGAAGTCTTGACAGAAGGAAAGTGACGGCCACCGTGAGGGGGGGCTCTGGCCCTGTCAGAGTTCTGTTCCTCACGAGAAGGAGACCAGAGCTCCACACTCCCCAGAAGGGCACAGTGACAAGATGGCCACCAGCAGCCAGGAGGAGAGCGCTCCCACAGCCTGGCCGTGCTGGTGCTCTCATCCCAGACACCAGCCCCAGGAGCCTGAGAAAATCAATGTCTGCTCTCTCAGCCTCCAAGTCCACCAGATTCTGTCAAAAAGGCAGCCTGGGGAGAACCCGTGGATGTGCAGGGGATCCATGCAGGAAACCTCAGTGACAGTTACCCTCACCAAGGGATTTCCTATGAAGATTATCTCTGTGTTGGGAATACCTGTGATTGTCCATGGTTTTTACCAAGGGCAGAGGTATTCTCAGAAAACCCAGAGACAAACAGGCCTACCGTGAGGCCTCAGTTGTGTCCCAGCAGCGGCAACATCTGAGTCTTTCCAAGACATCACTGCTCTGCCTCCTGGGGTGGAGCCTCCTTGGAGGCTCAAGAGTGGGAGCATCAGCTGACCCAGAAGTGCGTTTTCACCTGTGAGCCTTCAGCGGCCTGAGCTTGAGTGTCCTCTGCACTGTCAGCGGCCACTGGTGACAGAGGACAGAGCCAAAGTAACTGCATAATTTCTTCTGCGAATTTAGGGGCCACTCAGTAGTGACATCTGGAAACAATGGGTGTGAGCAGGAGACCTGACAGGCATGGTTTTGGTGTCATTGGTCCAGAGTAGACACCATGATGCGCAGCCAGGGAGGAGTGAGGGGTGAGGGGTAAGGGCAGCTGTGCTGGTCTGGATCTAGGTTCTGGGGCCTGGGTGTGGCCATAATGAACATTCATAGAGCAAGAAAAACTGCTGAGTATTGTGCTACTTTAAAAAATAACATCTAGAAAATTCATTGGGCCTGGAAGGTGTACAGAGTGGGTAAGGCTGCTACCTTCAACAATGGCATCCCATATGGGCACTGGTTCAAGTCCCTGCTGCTCCACTTCTGATCGAGGTCCTGCAAATCATCTGCCTGGGAAAGCAGCAGCAGCAGATGACCCATGTCCTTGGGCTCCTGCACCCATGTGGGAGTCCTCGAGTCATGTGGGGACTGGAACAGCAAATGGAAGATCCATCTCTCCCACTCTCTACCTCTGCCTCTCCTCTGTAACTGACTTTCAGATACATAAATATTTTTAAAAAAATACTTTTGAAGGAGATGATACCCAATCATAAGACTTCAATTTGAAAATTAAAGGAAAAGAAAATTTCAAACAGTACTGATCAAGAAGATGAAACCATGACATGGAGGAGGGCAGAGGAGGGTGGAGAGCTGTCCAGAGCACATCCATGCCTGCTCATGAGGAACACTTCCTGAAGGGAACACAACTGCAGAGAAAACACAGCCACGAAGTAATGAAACAGTGTCCTAAGTTGAAGGTCTCTGAGGTGTGTTTCCCGACATCACCCAGACTGAAACATTAGGATAAAGAACAAATTTTAAAACCTCTTGGAGAAAACTGAGTTTCTGCATGGGAAGACGCTCCTTCTGGCATTAGATAATGTGTTTGATCCACAGAAAGCTGAAGAGAGTAAAAATGGGAGCTCTAGAAATTTTGGGATCCAAACCCTGGAATCTTTGGACAGGCAAAGTGGAATTCCTTAGCCTTGGGAACAAAGATATGTGCAAAAGTTCAAGCTACTGTCACCAGTGTGCTGTCCCTGGGGACTGGAACTGAACAATGAGGTAAGTAGGACATAGGAATTAAGATGTGGAAGATGAAACTAAGAAAAAATGATAATGTTTGAAAAGTTTAGCAAAGTAAATATACTGTAAGCCAATGCAACATGGAGCAATGAGAAACAATCAGGCCCCTGCTGATGAGTATTAAATGCAGAGACACTTCTCACTGACATCCCAATGGATGCAAATAATGAATACAGCAGTGTAAGAAGGGGAGGGGGTCATTGTCGATGGATTTATGCAAATGCTGAAAGATGCCCCTGCATTGTACTATATATATATATATATATATATTTTTTAACTTTTATTTAATGAATATAAATATCCAAAGTACGACTTATAGATTACAATGGCTTCCCCCCATACCATCCCTCCCACCCACAACCCTCCCCTTTCCCACTCCCTCTCTCCTTCCATTCACATCAAGATTCATTTTCGATTCTCTTTATCTACAGGAGATCAGCTTAGTATACATTAAGTAAGGATTTCAACAGTTTGCTCCCACACAGAAACATAAAGTGAAAAATAATAGATGATTTTTTTAAATGATGATGAAATCAGATCAGACCTATTGTCATGTTTAATCCCAGTGAGAGTCAAGTTGGGAATTGATAATTTCTTTTTTCTTTTTTTTTTTTTACAGAACATCAGTTTAGTATACATTAAGTAAAGATTTCAACAGTTTGCACCCCATAGAAACACAAAGTGAAATATACTGTTTGAGTACTTGTTATAGCATTAAATTTCAATGTACAGCACATTAAGGACAGAGATCCTACATGAGGAGTAAGTGCACAGTGACTCCTGTTGTTGACTTTACCAATTGACACTCCTGTCTATGGCATCAGTAATCTCCCTATGCTCCAGTCATGAGTTTCCAAGGCTATGGAAGCCCACTGAGTTCTCCGACTCTTATCTTGTTTAGACAAGGTCATAGTCAAAGTGGAGGTTCTCTCCTCCCTTCAGAGAAAGGTACCTCCTTCTTTGAAGACCTGTTCTTTCCACTGGGATCTCACTCACAGAGATCTTTCATTTAGGTTTTTTTTTTGTTTTTTGTTTGTTTGTTTGTTTTTTGCCAGAGTGTCTTGGCTTTCCATGCCTGAAATACTCTCATGGGCTTTTCAGCCAGATCCGAGTGCCTTTAGGGCTGATTCTGAGGCCAGAGTGCTATTTAGGACATCTGCCATTCTATGAGTCTGCTGAGTATCTCGCTTCCCATGTTGGATCACTCTCCCCTTTATTTATTCTATCAGTTAGTGTTAGCAGGTACTAGACTTGTTTATGTGCTCCCTTTGACTCCTAGTCCTTTCATTATGATCAATTGTGAACTGAAATTGATCACTTGGAATAGTGAGATGGCATTGGTACATGCCACCTTGATGGGATTGAATTGGAATCCCCTGGTATGTTTCTAACTCTACCATTTGGGGTAAGTCAGCTTGAGCATGTCCCAAATTGTACATCTCTTCCCTCTCTTATTCCCACTCATATGTTTAACAGGGATCACATTTCAGTTAATTTTCAACACTTAAGAATAATTGTGTATTAATTACAGAATTAAACCAGTCATATTAAGTAGAACAGACAAAAAAACTACTAAGAGGGATAATGTATTAAGTTTTTCATTAACAGTCAGGGCTACGCTGATCAAGTCACCGTTTCTCATAGTGTCCATTTCACTTCAACAGGTTTCCTTTTTGGTGTTCAGTCAGTTGTCACCGATCAGGGAGAACATATGGTATTTGTCCCTTTGGGACTGGCTTACTTCACTCAGCATGATGTGTTCCAGATTCCTCCATTTTGTTGCAAATGACTGGATTTCGGTGTTTCTTACTGCGGTATAGTAGTCTAAAGAGTACATATCCCATAATTTCTTTATCCAGTCTACCGTTGATGGGCATTTAGGTTGGTTCCAGGTCTTGGCTATTGTGAATTGTGCTGCAAAAACATTAGGGTGCAGACCTCTTTTTTGTTTGCCAATTTAAATTCCTTTGGGTAAATTCCAAGGAGTGGGATGGCTGGGTCGAATGGTAGGGTTATATTCAGGTTTTGAGGAATGTCCAGAGTGACTTCCATAGTGGCTCCACAAGTTTGCATTCCCACCAACAGTGGGTTAGTGTCCCTTTTTCCCCACATCCTCGCCAGCATCTGTTGTTGGTAGATTTCTGCATGTGAGCCATTCTAACCGGGGTGAGGTGAAACCTCATTGTGGTTTTGATTTGCATTTCCCTCATTGCTAGTGACCTTGAACATTTTTTCATGTGCCTGTTGGCCATTTGGATTTCCTCTTTTGAAAAATGTCTATTGAGGTCCTTGGCCCATCTCTTAAGTGGGTTGTTGGTTTTGTTGTTGTGGAGTTTCTTGATCTCTTTGTAGATTCTGGTTATTAACCCTTTATCTGTTGCATAGTTTGCAAATATTTTTTCCCATTCTGTCAGTTGTTTCTTCACTCTCCTGACTGTTTCTTTTGCAGTACAGAAACTTCTCAATTTGATGCAATCCCAATAGTTGATTTTGGCTTTGACTGCCAGTGCCTCCCGGGTCTTTTCCAGAAACTCTTTGCGTGTGCCAATGTCTTGAAGGGTTTCTCCAATGTTCTCTAATAACTTGATGGTGTCAGGTCATAGATTTAGGTCTTTAATCCATGTTGAGTGGATTTTTGTGTAAGGTGTAAGGTAGGGGTCTTGCTTCATGCTTCTGCACGTGGAAATCCAGTTTTCCCAGCACCATTTATTGAATAGACTGTCCTTGCTCCAGGAATTAGTTTTAGATCCTTGATCAAATATAAGTTGGCTGTAGATGTTTGGGTTGATTTCTGGTGTTTCAATTCTGTTCCATTGGTCTATCCATCTGTTTCTGTACCAGTACCATGCTGTTTTGATTACAACTGCCCTGTAGTATGTCCTGAAATCTGGTATTGAGATGCCTCCAGTTTTGTTTTTGTTGTACAAGATTGCTTTAGCTATTCGAGGTCTCTTGTGCCTCCATATGAATTTCAGCATCATTTTTTCTAGATCTGAGAAGAATCTCTTTGGTATCCTGATTGGAATTGCATTGAATCTCTAAATTGCTTTTGGGAGAATGGACATTTTGATGATGTTGATTCTTCCAATCCAGGAGCATGGAAGATTTTTCCATTTTTTGGTATCCTCTTCTATTTCTTTCTTTAAGATTTTGTAATTCTCATTGTAGAGATCTTTAACGTCCTTGGTTAAGTTTATTCCAAGGTATTTGATTGTTTTTGTAGCTATTGTGAATGGGATTGATCTTAGCAGTTCTTTCTCAGCCGTGTCATTGCCTTTGTATACAAAGGCTGTTGATTTTTCTGCATTGATTTTATATCCTGCCACTTTGCCAAACTCCTCTATGAGTTCCAATAGTCTCTTAGTAGAGTTCTTTGGATCCTCTAAGTAAAGAATCATATCATCTGCAAAGAGGGATAGTTTGACTTCTTCCTTCTCAATTTGTATTCCTTTAATTTCTTTTTCTTGTCTGATGGCTCTGGCTAAAACTTCCAGAACTGTTAAATAGCAGTGGTGAGAGTGGGCATCCCTGCCTGGTGCCAGATCTCAGTGGAAATGCTTCCAACTTTTCCCCATTCAATAGGATGCTGGCCATGGGTTTTTCATAAATTGCTTTGATTATATTGAGGAATGTTCCTTCTATACCCAATTTGCTTAGAGTTTTCATCATGAAAGGGTGTTGAATTTTTTCAAATGCTTTCTCTGCATCTATTGAGATAATCATATGGTTTTTCTTCTGCAGTCTGTTAATGTGGTGAATCACATTGATTAATTTGTGAATGTTGAACCATCCCTGCATACCAGTGATGAATCCCACTTGGTCTGGGTGGATGATTTTCCTGATGTGTTGTTGTATTCTATTGGCCAGAATTTTATTGAGGATTTTTGTGTCTATGTTCATCAGGGATATTGGTCTGTAATTTTCTTTCAGTGCTGCATGTTCCTCTGGCTTAGGGATTAAGGTGATGCTGGCTTCATAGAAAGAATTTGGGAGGATTCCCTCTTTTTCGATTGTTCTGAATAGTTTGAGAAGAAATGGGGTTAGTTCTTCTTTAAATGTCCGGTAGAATTCAGCAGTGAATCCATCTGGTCTTGGGCTTTTCTTTGTTGGGAGGGCCTTTATTACTGTTTCAATTTCTGTTTCAGTTATGGGTCTATTTAGGTTTTCTATGTCTTCATGATTCAATTTATGTAGATTGCATGTGTCCAGGAATCTATCCATTTCTGATAGATTTTCCTGTTTGCTGGCATACAGGTCCTTGTAGTAATTTCTGATGATTCTTTTTATTTCTGTGGTGTCTGTTGTTATGTTTCCTTTTTCATCTCTGATTTTATTGATTTGGGTCTTTTCTCTTCTTTTTTTAGTTAGTTGGGCCAATGGGGTGTCAATTTTGTTTATTTTTTCAAAAAACCAGCTCCTCATTTGGCTGATTATTTGTAGTGGTTTTTTTTTTTATTCAATCCTGTTAATTTCTTCTCTGGTTTTAATTATTTCTCTCCTCCTACTAGATTTGGGTTTGGTTTGCTGCAGTTTTTCTAGGTCCTTGAGATGCGCTGAAAGCTCATTTATTAGGTGCCTTTCCAATTTCTTGACATAGGCACCTATTGCTATAAACTTGCCTCTCAATACTGCTTTTGCCGTATCCCATAAGTTTTGATATGTTGTGTTGTTATCCTCATTTACTTCCAGAAAGTTTCTCATTTCTCTTTTGATTTCTTGAATGACCCAGTGTTCATTCAGGAGCATGTTGTTCAGTCTCCATGTGTTTGCATACTTTCTGGGGTTTCCTGAGTTGCTAATTTCCAGCTTCATTCCACTGTGGTCTGAGAAGCTGCATGGTATGATTCAAATTCTTTTAAATTTGTTGAGACTTGCTTTATGACCTAGTATGTGATCAATCCTAGAGAAGGTTCCATGCGCTGCTGAGAAGAATGTGAAGTCTTTAGATGTAGGATTGAAAGTTCTGTAGATATCTGTTAGATCCATTTGGGCAATAGTGTCAATTAAATCTGCTGTTTCCTTGTTGATATTCTGTCTGGATGATCTGGCTATTTCTGAGAGTGGAGTATTGAAGTCCCCCAGTACTATTGTATTGGAATCTAAATATCCCTTTAAGTCCCTTAACATATCTTTTAAATAGACCGGTGCCCTGTAATTAGGTGCATATACATTTACAATAGTTACATCTTCCTGTTGAATTGAACCCTTAATCATTATATAGTGCCCCTCTTTGTCTCTCTTAACAGTTTTTGTATTAAAGTTTATTTTGTCTGATATTAATATGGCTACACCTGCTTTTTTTGGTTTCTGTTGGCATGGAATATCTTTTTCCAACCTTTCACGTTCAGTCTGCATGCCTCTTTGTTAGAGAGATGTGTTTCTTGTAGGCAACAAATAGTTGGGTTGTGTTCTTTGAGCCAATCAGCCAGTTGGTGTCTTTTAACTGAAGAATTCAGACCATTAATGTTTAATGTGACTATTGATACATAGTGACTTTGCCCTGCCATTTTCCCGGAGATATTTTCTAGTATATGCTTTGAGCTTCCCATGCTCTTTTACTGGTAGGTGTTCTTCCTTTCCCTTCTTTCATATTGATGGCCGTGTTTCTGTGTTTCTGAGTGTAGCACATCTTTAAGTATCTTTTGCAGGGCCGGACGAGTGGCCACAAAGTCTTTCAATTTCTGTTTGCTATGAAAGGTCTTTATTTCACCTTCATGCACAAATGAGAGCTTAGCAGTATATAATATTCTGGGCTGGCAATTTTTCTCTCTTAGCACCTGTGCTATGTCTTGCCATTCCCTCCTAGGCTGTAGTGTTTCTGATGAGAAGTCTGCTGTGAGTCTAATTGGAGATCCTCTGAGAGTAATCTGACGTTTCTCTCTTGCACATTTTAGGATCTTTTCTTTATGTTTCACTGTGGTAAGTTTAATTACCACGTGTCATGGTGAGGATCTCTTTTGGTCATGTTTACTGGGGGTTCTATGAGCTTCCTGTACTAGGATGTCTCTGTCCTTCTCCAAACCTGGAAAGTTCTCTGCTAGTATCTCACTAAAAAGGCCTTCTAATCCTTTCTCTCTCTCTCTCCATGCCTTCAGGAACTCCTAGAACTCGAATGTTGGTTTTTTTAATAGTATCCTGTAGATTCCCAACAATATTTTTTTGATTTCTAATTTCCTCTTCTTTTCTTTGGTTTGGCTGTATGTTTTCTTGTGCTCTATCTTCTAAGTCCGATATTCTCTCTTCTGCTTCACCCATTCTGTTTTTAAGGCTCTCTAATGTGTTTGTCATTTGATCTATTGAGCTCTTCATTTCATTTTGATTTCTCTTCACTGTCACACTTTCCTGTTCTACTAGTTTCTGCATTTCATTTTGATTCTTCCTTAAAATTTCATTTTCACGAGAGAGATTTTCAATCCTGTCCAATAAGGATTTCTGTAGTTCAAGGATTTGCTTTTGAAAACTTCTAAATGATCTTATCATAAATTTTTTGAAATCCATATCTTGCATTTCTTCTATCTCATCATCTTCATAATCTTGGCTTGGGGTGTTTTGTTTATTTGGAGGCATCATAGTGTCATCATTGATCTTGTTCCCTCGATTTCTGTGTTTGTTGCTTGGCATAGTTAATTCTTCTTTCGTCACTGTGCGGTTTTTTTTTTTTTATTTTATACTATGTCTGTGTTAAGTGGACTGCCTGCTGTTGGAGGAGCCTTGGAGGATTGAGATGGGTTTGGCCTGAGAGCTCTGCTTGGTTCTTCCTGGTTGCAGGTGTGCAAAGGTGACACCCTCAGGTTATGTGTGGTAAATCTCTCTCTATTTATTTATTTATTTATTTATTTTATTTATTCAGGGGGTAAGTAATACTGCACCACACGGCTGTGCAGAATTGATGGTATTTAGCTTCCAATCTCTGGCTTCTACCCAAAGAGTCTGTGTAGGCTCCATTTCTCCTCGACTCCCACTGGGTTGCCTAGGCTACTGAATTGTAGTGACTCAGTTCCTTAGCTCTCCCCTGTTGTTATGTAAATCCAGAGAGGGGGCCTGCTCTTTGTCTCTTGCAAACTCTTGCAAGCCTTGCAGCCTTGCAACCTTTGCAAGGTTGGCGGAGAGAGAAACCCCCAACCTTTTTTTTCCTTCTTTCTGGTAGTGAGTCTGGTGCACTTTCTGACTCCCCTCTAGATTCTGACCCCCGTTTCCCCACCAATGTCTTGGGTTATTGAGCTCACCTCCCCTTCCAGCGCCAATGTGTGGACTCAGAGCCCTGGGCGTCCCAACTCTCCCAGCTGGTGTCTGTGTGACATGCACTCCCCTTCCTGCACTGGCGCGCAGACCCTGCAGCTCCCACGGCTCAGCTCCCACATGGTGGGTGACCTTGTTCTCCCAGTAGGTCCTGCGATTCACAGCCACTAGATCCAGAAGAGTTTCCTCTGCAATATTTTCCTGGTCCTTTTTCTGAGGCTACCATAACTCCCCTTTTATTAAACTAAATTTTCCCGGACTATCGGTGTACACCCTCACTATTCCGCCATCTTGGCTCCACCCCCACATTGTACTATATATTAAGGAATGAATCTCCCACAATTTCCCATCCTCTTACTCAGCTCTTTTTTTTCCCAGATCTTTTCAGAAATTCGACTATTTTTTCCAGCATCACAGATATTTTTAGGACTCTCTTTACTTATTTGTTTTATCTTTAGGTCACTGGGGCACATTTAAACTCTAGGTGAGTCTCCAAAATATATGACATAGGTGGTATTTATTTAATGGATAAGAGAAGTCTTTTAACAGCACAGTTTAACAGAAATACAAAGCAAGCCCAAGTGTGACTCAGTATTTTCTAGTAGCTCCATTGAAAAGGGTAAAAGCAAGCAGATAAAATTAGCTTAATGATATACAAAACAGTTATTTAACACAAAATGTTACTTCATACTTAATCTATGTGACAATTAATACATTTTGATTCATGTTAACATTCCAAAACCTAAAAGTTTTAGAAAGGACTGCAGAGTTCCACTCAAACTAGCCCCATTTCCAGTGAACCACGGTTCTGTGGATTCTTTTCCTCATATAATCTTGATGGAGACTCCTCTGTTGAAGATGATTTCAGATCAGCCACTGAAAGCTCGTGGACAAAAGGTCATTCTCATATTAGAAAGGATGGAAGTCAGTTTGAGAATAATTTTGTTATGTTTCATCAGAAAAAAGGGGCAAAATGTCGGGTAGCACGATGATAAAATTCCACCAATCCCCTCCAATCTTGAGTTTTTCTCAGATGCATAATATCCATAAAGCGTCAAGCAGTTGTTTGACAAATAAAAGAACACAAAGCAAAATACCAGCAAAAGGATTGTGTAGATGGCTTTGTTTTCTGGAGACATCTTGGAAGAGAGACTGGAGGTCTGAATGTGCTGGGCCCTCCTGTGGTGTCTGTAGAGGATCCACACCAAGTAGAGGCTGGACCAGATCATCAGTGCCAGGAACACTACATCATGAATCACTATGATACTTATAAAAGACCTTGCTTCATGGGCTATGGGCTTCCTGGATTGACAATATGCATTAACATATCCCTGACCAACCACAGTGAAATTCAATCTGGCTTTTACAGTTTTAAGTATGAGGGTGTAGATCAGCATGTTGATGACCCAAAAAAAGAGCAAAGAGGGGAAAATCCAGGCAGACAGCTTAGATTTCAGTCTTGCCCATTTAGAATGACTGGGACTGATAGTGATGGCCTGACATACACTTAGGAGAAAGGTAGTACATATGGAAAGACCTCGAATCACTCTGGATACGTACAGAAATGTTTGACAACCAATATCATCAAATAAATCTTTGATTCCAAAGGATGACATGAGTTCTGGTATTGACCGGATCATAATGGTTGAAATATTGACCACTGTCAGATGCATGAAAATTGAATCGATGGGTTTCTTCAGATGAGGCTCAGTTAGGAAAGTATATGTGTATATAATGAAGAGCAATGAGTTTGCCATGACACCAATACAAATTTGACATATTAGAATAAAAGTATAAATCACATCATTTGTTAACATTATCTCAAGGATGGTTTAGATTTTTTTAGATGCTTTAATTAGGCTAATTTGACATCCTCTTAAAGTTGTATTCTGAAATTATAAAAAATTGAGTCTGTTGAAAACTAGGATGACTAACAGCTCTCTTTGAGAGAAGTGGTGAAATGCTCAAATATTATATATTTCAGACCCAACTCTGGTACTTCCAGGGACTGGACTTTGGGAATCCTTGGAAATTCAGAGAATAGTTATACATGATATGAAGCAGTGGATATAAAAATGTCATATGCTACATTCCTGTCTATTGCCATGAGGACATGTTGGACCCACGAATGAAAAATGTGCATGTGATATGTTCTTCAGAGTATAGAGTGCTTGTAGTCTCTAAACCAATGTGTATAGTCTCACCTCTCTGAGGAATATTCTACTTCTGATGCATGAAATGTAGTATGTGCACCAAAGTGATTATCAGCAGCTGGGAGAGGGGGAGAGACATGGAGAGTGTTAGTAAAAGGGTAGAGTTATCAAACAAAGAAATTCTGGATAGCTAAAGTAACATGCATTGAATATAGTTGATAATAATGTATAATTTAGTTTTGCTGACATCATAGATCTTATAAGCTCCCAGCCTGCACACAAAAGTTTCAGTGTAAGGTGAGTGTTATGTTAATTAACTTTGAAGTAGTACTCATTTCAAATCATCCCAATATACTAGCTAAAAATACAAGCTTTTATTTGTCATTTATACCTCCATAAACCTGAAAAAGTTGATGAAAAATGGACTAAATCCACCAAGCAAATGCAGAGAATGCAAGAGTCAAAAATAGCACATCCTAGGAATGTGCTGTCTATGGCATTCACACTGTAAATACAAAGGCACATACAGTCCAAAAGTGACTGAACAGGACATGATATATGGGGTCAATATTAATCTGTAGACATATGGAGTGTCCATATATAAATGAGATGAACTATACTTCAAGACAAAGACAATGTCTTCTGAATTAAGTGGAATTAGGGAGAGAAAGTTTCAAAATGAAGAAAAGGAGGATATAAAAATTGCCAACCAAGTAACAGAAGACAGGTACACCCAGAATAATATTGGAGAAATCCAACACTTAGGGGACAAAACAGCTGGATATAATGAAACCCACTTCAGTAAAACTAAAATATGTAAATCTGTAAATATCAAACAACAGTATCAATATTTAATGTAAAAATAAAAGAAATTATTAAAAAAAAAGAAAAAACCAGGAAAATGTGCCATTATCGTAGATTTAACCAGTGTCCTTCAGTTACCATGTAACCAGCAGACAAAAGGCCAGACTACAAAAACTCAAGTATGTGAATCCATTCACTGCACCTAATGCCTTGACCAGCATACAAGTCACTATCAAATGCCTGACTCCCTTGGCCAGCACCGTGGCTCAATAAGCTAATCCTCTGCCCTGAGGCGCCGGCACCCCAGATTCTAGTCCTGGTTGGGGCACCGGATTCTGTCCCGGTTGCTCCTCTTCCAGTCTAGCTCTCTGCTGTGGCCTGGGAGTGCAGTGGAGGATGGCCCAAATCCTTGGGCCCTGCACCCACATGGGAGACTAGGAGAAGCACCTGGCTTCAGATCAGAGCGGTGTGCAGGCTGCAGCGGCCACTGGGGGATGAACCAATGGAAAAAAAGGAAGACCTTTCTCTCTGTGTCTCTCTCTTTCTAACTCTGCCTGTCAAAAAAATTTTTTAAAAAATGCCCAACTCCCTTTCTCTGCTATAATGTGCACCATGTAATCAATGTATCCATATAGCAAACACTGAAGTGAATGAGAGCAAAGCTGAAGAGTTGAACTTAAGAAATTATAGTATACAATTATGATGAATTAGTTATAGTATACAATTATGATTAATTACAAAAAAACACTTTATTTTTATAACACTGATTTCTCACTATGTTCAGAAGAAAAGCATTTCATAGTAAGAAAAAAGTGAACACATGTATGGTTATTGTGATATATGTTGTTAACAAATTTAACCACCTTTAGAGAGATGGTTGCACTTCCTAAAGAGAAGGCACCAATAATAGCAGACTTCAAATATTAAAAACACAACAACTAAGAACTTGCATTTTCTAAAAATTATATCATGTCCAACCTATGCTAATAAATGTGGAAGGGTGAAACATGCTGGCAAATTCTCAGAAAACTTAACTCACCATAAAAACATGAGAACTGTAGAAAGTCACAATGGTGCAATGCTTCTCATGATGAAATTGAGTAGCAGGAAAGAAATAATTCCACGAGGAATTCCGGAAAATGCTTCAATGATATGGGGCAAAGCATATCTATAAACACTGCCTAGGGAGAGAGAGGGGGCATTCTGTCAATCACAGTGCAGGAAAAACAAATAAACCTGGTGTGAGAAGTATGATGCTGAGGCCATCTCATTCAGGAAGCAAATGAGAAGCAGTCCCACAATTTGTAGAATTGAATCCAGGGCTCTCCAAGCAGAGTCTAGCAGTGACCAAAAGAATCATCCCTGGAAATGGTTAAGATTGATGTCACACAGCAGAAAGAAAGATATCTACACATGAGCATTACCACATAATGGTTCAACATTGAAAGTTTTTGTGTTGAGATTGAATATAAATAAATCATCTGCTCTCTCCACTTGTCTTCCTCATGCCTTCGGAGGGGTAGATTTTAAGAAAGAATAAAATTAATAACATAAGAAGGGATTAGATTTTATCCTGAGCTGTTGTATGTTTTAAGACAGAAATTCATAGAATCATTGGTGAAATTACTTACAGGAATTTCTCTCTATATTTAAAGATTTATTTTCCTTATTTAAAGGCAGAGTTACAGAAAGAGAGTGACAGAGAGAGGAAGCCAGGAGCCAGGAGGTCCACCCAAGTCTGCTACCCCAGCACAGGGTCTGGCACATGGACCCAAGCACACTTGGGCCACCTTCTGCACCAACAGGGAGCTGCACCAGGAGGGGAGCAGTGGAGACTCAAACCAGCGCCCATATGAGATGCAACACAACACCTGCTCTGATTTGAGGAATTTTCAAGGTTACTGAGAGCAAAGTCAGTATAAAAACCATTGGAAAAAAACTGTTTGTGCTCCTAAAACTGATACTGTTTAACACAAACATGATAAACGTCAAAACTGGGATCGAAAAATCTCTAATTGGAAATGATGACATAAGTTTATCTAAATATGAATCCCTTTAAAATGAAAATGTGGATCCATTCACTTGATAGGGTAGGAACAAAATGGAATGATGCTGTAAACAACAGGATGGAAGAGAATTGGAAGTACTAGCACAGACCTTGCATGTAATAAGGACCACTGAGGTGTTCAGAGGAAAGAGGAGCACACAGCGGAGATGCAAAGAACACTCGGTGGACACAGGACAGTGAGCGATCTGGAGAGCTTCAGAGACCCTTAGTATAAAGAAGGAAGAAGTGAAAACAAATAGAGCAAAGAACAGAGAAACAAGGTCAAGAAAAGCAATATGATACAGGTAAATATCGCAGGAAAACAGTATTAGCAGGATATAACTGAAGGAAAAAGGGGAAACCCTAGAACAGAGCACAGAATGGGGAAAGGGTGTGTGGGAGGGGCCTGGACGCTGCCCACCCACCCCCAGGCTGAGGGTTCAAGGTCCTTACTGGAGGCGTCCTGGACAGGTGGGTCTGCCCAGCACTGGCTGCGGATCAGGGACAAGCCTGCAGGACGTCTTCTCCCGGTGGACAAAGGTCACCTTGTTGCCTGCTGTCTAGGTGAGCTTTTTTTATCGTCATCACTTTGACGCCCTGGGAGAGTCACAAATCGCCCTCCCAGATGCAAAATGAGTCTCCTGGTGAACGCACAGGGTTTCCTCAGGGGCAGCACAAAGTTGGCACTTGGGGCTGCTGTTTCCCAAGCTTAGCAACATCAGAAAGTAAACTCAGGATGACACATGTCATCAGAAGTTAGCTTTCATACAGTTATGGGAATCATCTATTGGTTTCTTAGTTTTCTTATGCAAGACCTAATGTTTGATTTTATTTTCCTTTTCCATTATATGGTAATTTTCTATGAATTTCTGTTTCTTTTTTTATTTTTTTGACAGGCAGAGTTAGAAAGAGAGAGAGAGACAGAGAGACAGAGAGAAAGGTCTTCCTTCCATTGGTTCACCCCCCAAATGGCTGCTATGGCTGGCACGCTGCACAGATCCGAATCCAGGAGCCAGGTGCTTCCTCCTGGTCTCCCATGCAGGCGCAGGGCCCAAGTACTTGGGGCATCCTCCACTGCCTTCCCAGGCCACAGCAGAGAGCTGGAATGGAAGAGGAGCAACCAGGACAGAATCCAGTGCTCCGACCGGGACTAGGCCCTGGGGTGCTGGTGCTGCAGGTGGAGGATTAGCCAAGTGAGCCATGGCGCCAGCCTATGAATTTCTGTTTCTATCTCTATCAATCCTATTAATATCTTTTTGTGGGGAGCTACTTTGTTAATTTTTTAAAAACATTTATTTGAGGTTGGTGTTGTGGCATAACAGGTAAAGCAACCATTTGCAGTGCTGGCATCACATATGGGCACCAGTTCAAGTTCTAGCTGCTCCACTTCCAATCCAGCTCTCTGCTGTAGCCTAAGAAAATAGCAGAAGATGGACCCAGTGCTTGGTCCCCTGCATCCATGTTGGATACCTAGAAGAATCTCCTGGCTCCAGATTGGCTCAGCTCCAACCATTGCAGCTCTCTGTGGAATGAACCAGTACATGGAAGACCTCACTTTGTCTCACTGCCTCTGCCTCTATGTAGCTCTTTCTTTCAAATAAATAAATAAATAAATCTGTATTTATTTATTTATTTTTATATGAAAGACAGAGAAAAATGAATCTTTCATCTTCTGGTTCCTTCTCCAAATTGTCAAAATGACTGAGGCTGAAGCCAGGAGCCAGGAATGCCATCTTTGTGGAATTGCTTGGGCCCAAGTGATTGGGCCATCCTCTGCTGCTCTCTCAGGCCCATTATAAGTAAGCTGCTTTGAAAGTGGGACAGCTCAGATGAAAGAATTCTATAAATAGGGGATCCAAAAACCTCTACTAAGAGACTATTGGAACTCATAGAAGAGTTTGGTAAAGTAGCAGGATAAAAAATCAATACACAAAAACCAACAGCCTTTGTATACACAGACAATGTCATGACTGAGAAAGAATTTCTAATATCCATCCCATTCATAATTGCTACCAAGAATCAAATACCTTGGAATAAATTTAACCAAGGATTGTCAAAGATCTCTATGATGAGAATTACAAAACTTTAAAGAAAGAAATAGAAGAAGATATGAAAAAAGGAAAAATCTTCCATGTTCATGGATTGGAAGAATCAATATCATGAAAATGTCTATTCTTTCAAAAGTAATTTACAGATTCAATGCGATATCAATCAAAATACTGAAGACATTCTTCTCAGATATAGGAAAACTGATGCTGAAAATCATATGGAAACACAAGAGACCCTGAATAGCTAAAACAATCTTATACAACAAAAACAAAGCTGGAGGCATCACAATACCAGATTTCAAGACATACCACAGGCCAGTTATAATCAAAACAGCCTGTTACGGGTTCAAAAACAGAGTGATAGAAACACCAAAAATCAATCCAACAATCTACAAATAACTTATCTTTGACAAAGGAGTTAAAACCCTGGAGCAAGGATGATCTCTTCTACAAATGGTTCTAGGAAAACTGGATTTCCACATGCAGAAGTATAAAGCAAGACTCCTACCTTATACAAAAATCCACTCAAAATAGATTAAAGATCTAAATCTACAACCCGATACTATCAAATTATTAGAGAACATTGGGGAAACCCTGCAAGACACTGGCACAGGCCAAGAGTTCTTGGAAAAGACCCCAAATGCACAGGCAGTTAAAGCCAAAATTGCCAAATGGGATTACTTAAAATTGAGAAGCTTCTCTACTGTAAAAGAAACACTGAGCAAAGTGAAGAGGCAACTGACACAATAGGAGAAATTATCTGCAAACAATACAACTGATAAAGGATTAATAACCAGAATATATAAAGAGACCAAGAAACTCAACAACAACAAAACAAACAACCCAGTTAAGAAATGGGCAAGGGGCTGGCATTGTGGCTTAGTAGGCTAAGCCACTGCCTGCAGTGCTGACATCCCATAGGGGTACCAGTTTGAGTTATAGCTGCTCCACTTCTGATCTAGCTCTCTGCAATGGCCTGGGAAGTCAGTAGAAAATGACTCAAATGCTTGGGCCCCTGCACCCATGTGGGAGGCCTGGAAGATAGGCCCAGCTCTGGCCATTGCAGCCATTTGGGGAGTGAACAAGCAGATGGAAAACCTTTCTGCCTCTCTCTCTTCATCCATAATGCTGTTTCTCAAATAAATAAAATAAAATCTTTAACAAAAAAGAAAGAAATGGACAAAGGACTTAGACATTTTTCAAAAGAGCTAATACAAATGGCCCACAGACACATGAAAAAATTCTCAGGATCACTAGCCATCAGGGAAATGCAAATCAAAATCACAATGACATTTCACCTCACCCCATTAGAATGGCTTTCATACAGAAATTAACAAACAACAAATGCTGGTGAGGATGTGGGGGGGGGGGGGAAGGTACCCTAATCCACTGTTGTTGGGAATGTAAACTGATACAGCCACTGCAGAAGACAATATGGAGATATGGCAGAAATATGAATACAGATCTACCATACTACACAGCCTTCCCACTCCTGGAAATTTACCCAAAGGAAATGAAATCAGGCCAGCGCCGTGGCTCACTAGGCTAATCCTCCACCTTGCGGTGCTGGCACACCGGGTTTTAGTCCCGGTCAGGGCGCCGGATTCTGTCCCAGTTGCCCCTCTTCCAGGCCAGCCCTCTGCTGTGGCCAGGGAGTGCAGTGGAGTATGGCCCAAATATTTGGGCTCTGCACCCCATGAGAGACCAGGATAAGTACCTTGCTCCTGCCATCGGATCAGCGCGATGAGCCGGCCACAGCGCGCCGGCCGCGGCAGCCATTGGAGGGTGAACCAATAGCAAAAGGAAGACCTTTCTCTCTGTCTCTCTCTCACTATCCACTCTGCCTGTCAAAAAAAAAAAAAGAAATGAAATCAGCATATGAAAGAGCCATCTGTACCCCCATGTTTATTACAGCTCAATGTACAATAGCTAAGACATGGAATCAACCCAAATGCCCATCAACTGAAGACTGGATGAAGAAGCTATGGGATGGGGCTGGGGCTGGCACCGTGGTATAGTAGGTTAATCCTGTGCCTGCGGTGCTGGCATCCCATATAGGCACCGGTTCTAGTCCTGGATGCCCCTCTTCCAATCCAGGTCTCTGTTATGGCCTGGGAAAGCAGTTGAAGATGGTCCAAGTCCTTGGGCCTTTGCACCCCTGTGGGAGACCCAGAAGAAGCTCCTGACACTTGCCTTCAGATTGACACAGCTTCGGCTATTGCAGCCATCTGAGGAGTAAACCAAAGGAAGAAAGACCTTTCTCTCTGTCTCTCCCTCTCACTGTCTGTAACTACCTCTCAAATGGATAAATAAAATCCTTTGGGGGAAAAAAAAGAAATTATGGGATATGTACACCATGGAATACTACACAGCAGTTTAAAAAAATGAAATCTGGTCATTTGCACCTAAATGGATGAATCTAGAAAACATCATACTTAGTGAAATAAGCCAGTCCCAAAGGGACAAATACTATATGTTCTCCCTGGTTTGTGATAACTAATAGAGCACCTAAAAGGCAATCTGTAGAAGTGAAATTGACACTTTGAGAAGCAATGACTTTGAACAGCCCTTGTCTTGACTGCTGAGGAACAGGTTCTTTATACTATTTCTTGAACTCTACTTAACATAGAGTTAGTCATATGTGTATAAAGTTAATTGAAAATTTATCTTAGTAAAAAATAAGAGTGCGAATAAGAGAAGGAGGAAGAAGGGTGGGAGGGTGGGAATGGTGGGAAGAATCAGCATGTTCCTGAAGTTGTAATTATGAAGTGTATAAAGTTTGTAAAAACAAACAGGAAAAAGTAGGGCAGCTGACACTCCATGTTAACTTGCTGCATACAAAACAAGCCCCTGCTGTACTTGTTCTAGTATCATTGTTTTCTTATTGGGTTCTTAATCCCATCTTCACACTTATTTATGTAATGGGCTTTACAGGATGGAATTTTAAGTTACTTTTCTCTTATCTAGAAATATTCTTCTTAAGACTTAAGAATAGTGGGATGTGAGATGAGTAATTTTTCTTGTTCAATTATTTAAGTCCATAACTCATTCTGATTGTATTCAGATCACACCTATCTGTATGAATTAAACTCTTGAATTTTGTGGACACTCACTCCATGTTCACTACATGGATGCTTTTAACAAGTGCCTCGACTGTGCTGGGAAAAGAAACATGAGGATTTTGAGTAACTATGGGAATTACTGTTCTATGCAGTTAAGTCAAGGGTGTAAAAAGTCCTGTTCATATTTTTAACTCCCTGCTGTTGTTTCAGGTTATTTTTCTGTTAATGAATAAATGCTGAGAAGATTCCCACCATGGCATAGGATGCTGGTGTCACAGGCTGTGGCTTTACCCGCTACACCACAATGCTTGCCCCAAGCACAAATGTTAGAAGCCCATGGAGAAAACAGCATCTTCCCAGTAAAAGCATCATTCTGGTGTCGGATAGCATGTCTGAACTGCACAGAGCAGGAAGATGATGGGAAAGAGAACAACTGAACAAATAGGACCAATGCCCAGGAACTCTGCGGTCAGGCAAGGGGGAATCCACCAGCCAAGGTGACAGAAAGGTATGCATGCCTCTTGGAACAATGGGAACAATGGGAGACAGGCCTACTGACCACAGCCTGGGCTGTGGACCCTACAGCAATCCTATGACTCAATTTCAGTTCTTCTCAGCTGTGGGCTAGAACAGACCTTGCCCATCAAGTGACTCAGCAGGAGCCACACCCATTCGTGCCTCTAGCAATAGGTCCATCATATGCAGGCCCAATTCCAGAGGCTGAAGCACACAACTTGTCCCAAAGTTGCCCTTACTGAACAAGACTCTACCAGCACGTCCACCCAGGGACTAGACAGCATCTAAACTCAGTGAAGTAACAGGACTGTCAACTGTGAATCCTACTACCAATTCAGCAGCACCCACAATATGAATTGTTCCCAAAAATCATCCAATCAGCACAGGGAGACAACAAGAAAGTTCTTTACCTGCAGAACCAGGTCTGGGGGGTCCAGAAAAGGTATTACCTCCTTCAAATGTACAGACAGCAACACAAGAATAAACACATTATAACCTATGAGTTAAATATGACATTGCCAAAGAAAACCACAACTGTAACCAACTGCTGACAAATAGAAACGCATGAACTGCTTGACAAAGAATTCTAAATAAACATCTTAAAGAAGCTCACTGTGATTCAATTGAAAAAACACAGACAGCTAAATTACATTGGGAAAAAATGTGTGAACAAAAGAGAAATTTTTCAAAAAGAAACTGAAATCATAAAATAGAACCATACAGAGGACCTGGAGCTAAAGAATACAATGAATTAAATGAAAAATTCAACAGTGAACTTTAATATTAAACAGTTTTGATCATGTGAAGGAACTAATCAGGGAGCTCAAAGGTCACTGAAATTAGCCAGTTGGAGAAAAAAAAAAGGAAAGAAAAAATGATACAGGAACTAGAAAACACGACCCAATGAATGAATATACACACAGGATATACGAAGGAAAAGAGAGCAATATCAGGGAAGAAAGGTTCTTAAATAATGGCTAAATATTCCATAAAACAACAATAGAATACACATTTTCTCAAGCACAAATAGAGCATTCTCCAGGACATATCATATATTGGGCCACAAAACATGTAAGTAATTAAAGTGAGGAGACTTTCAGTTAGAGAAGAAATTTTCACATATAATACTTTAAATAATTTCACTTACACTATAAAGTAACCATAATTTTTGTAGTAGTATAGAAAATTATGATGAATACCCTTAATTGTATGTTTAAAAACCACCATATGTTCCTATGTCTAAATCTGAATGTCAAAATTTAAACAACTCTTCAAAGTGTCTCTTTGATATACTGACTACAACACAAAAAGGTTTTCATCTATAAGATATAGAACAAATGGACCTTGACACAATAAAGGCTACAAATGACAAGCCCACAGCTAGCATCAAACTCCACAGTGAGAAGCTGGGCCCTTTTCCACTGATATCAGGAACAAGACAATGGTTTCCATGATCACCATTCTGTGAGACACAGCAGTGAGAGTCCCAGTCACAGCCATGAAACAAGATAAAGAAACCAAAGGCAGCCAGGCCACAAAGGAAGACATAAAATTGTCTCTGTTAGTTGATGATCTTATTCATAAAAAAACCCACAAGAGGCTTCCATTTCCTGGTAGAACTGCTAGATGCATTCAGTAGATGTCTGGGATACAAAATCAACATGACAACAAAAATTTACAATTCTATACACAAACAACAAGGAATACAAAAAGGAGATAAGAGAAAAGTCTAACTTATAGTAGTATCAAAAATAAAAATATTTAAGAATAAATTTAACCAAGAGGAAAGATCTATACAATCTAAACTATAAGACTTATGAAAGAAGTTGTAGAAGACACAAATAAATAGAATTATAACAGTTAGCATTTTTAAATATTTTTTAATATTTTTATCTATTTATTTGACAGGTAGAGTTACAAACAGTGAGACAGAGACAGAGAGAAAGGTCTTCCTTCCATTGGTTCACTCCCCAAATGGCTGCAACAGCCAGAGCTATGCTGATCTGAAGCAAGGAGCCAGGTGCCTCCTCCTATTCTCCCATGCCGGTGCAGGGGCCCAAGCACCTGGGCCATCCTCCACTGCCTTCCCAGGCTATAGAAGAGAGCTGGACTGGAAGAGGAGCAACCAGAACTAGAACTCGGCACCCATATGGGATGCCGGCACCACAGCTGGAGGATTAACATAGTGTGCCATTGCGCAGTCCCAAAAGTTAGCATTATTAAACATACATACCACCCAATACAACCTACAGGTTGAGTGCAACTCCTATCAAAATTCCAATGACACTTCTCACATAAATAGGAAAAAAAATCCTAAAATTCATAAAGAACAACAAAGGACCATGAAGAGCCAAGGTCATCTTGAAATACCATACAACCTTGATCTCAAAAATATACTTTGTGGGGTCAGAAATGTGCCATAGCAGGTAAAGCCACCTGGGAAAGCAGTGGAAGATGGCCCGCATCCTTAGGCCCCTGCACCCATGGTGGGGGGAAAGCCTGGAGGAAGCTCCTGGCTCCTGCCTTTGGATTGATGCTGCTCCGGCTACTGTGGCCATCTGGGGAGTGAACCAGCAGATGGAAGACCGACCTACCTACCTTTCCCTCTCTTCCTCCCCCTGCCTCTCAGTAATACAGCCTTTCAAATAAATAAATAATCTTTTTTAAAAATCTACTTTGGACCCCTAGTAATCAAAGCAGTATGTCAACTGGTACAAAAACAGGAAGGCCACTAGACCAGGTGAACAGAATACAGAGCCCAGATAAGAACTCATGTATACATGGAAAACTGATCATTGATGAGAGTACCAGAACACAAAAGGGAGAGGGAGCACAATCTTCAATAATATTGTTGGAAAGTTGTATACACACATGCAAGAGTATTTGTCCCGTACATAACCACCCTCAAAACCAACTCTATACAAATGTAAGACCCACACTGTATTAGAGAAGAAAAATTTAACACTGGTCTGAGTAATGATTTTTCATATGGCATGAAAAGCACAGGCAATTAGAGGTGAAAATTAAGTAAGTGGGGCTACAAAAAACTAAAAAGCCTGTAAAAAATAAGATAGATTTCTGCATTTCAAAGGAAAAAATAAACATAAAATAACAGGCAACCTACAGAAGGAGAGAAAATATTTTCAACCATGGATACAAGTTAGGGATGAATATCCAAAATATATATAAGCAATTCTTGCAGCTCAATAGCAAAATATACAAATAATATCATTAAATCATGGGCAAGGGACTTGAGTATGCACCTTTCTACAGAAGATATACATGGGGCCAATGCCATGGCGCAGTAGGTGAATCCCCCACCTGTGGCACTGGCATCCCATATGGACACCAACTCTATTCCCAGCTGCTCCACTTCTAATCCAGCTATCTGCTATGGCCTGGGAAAGCAGTAGAAGATGGCCCAAGTCCTTGGGCCCCTGCACCCATGGGGGAGACCAGGAGGAGGCACCTGGCTCCTGGCTTCGGATTGGTGCAGCTCTGGCTGTTGCAGCCATTTGGGGAGTGAGCCAGCGGAAGGAAGCCCTTTCTCTCTGTCTCTCCTTATCACTGTTTGTAACTTTACCTCTCAAACAAAATAAGTAGAATCTTTAAAAATGATAATAATAAAAAAGATATACAAATGATTGAGAGGTATGTGGAAAGATTCTCAGCATCAGAAAAAGGCCAATCAAAGTGATAGCAAGCTAGCGCCTCACACCTATTTGGACAATTATTGTTAGAAAGCAAAGAGATAAGCAAGGAGTATCTTCCAGAAAGTTCTGCATGCCCATGTGCATTGCATTCTGAAAATGGATAAAGAAAAGTGAGCTATATACACAATGGAATATCATTCAGCCTTTCCAAAGGAGGTCCTACAGCAATTCTTTTTTTTTTTTTTTTTTGACAGGCAGAGTGGACAGTGAGAGAGAGAGACACAAAGGTCTTCCTTTGCCGTTGGTTCACCCCCTAAATGGCCGCTATGGCCGTTGTGCTGCGGCTGGTGCACTGCACCAATCTGAAGCCAGGAGCCAGGTGCTTCTCCTGGTCTCCCATGCGGGTGCAGGGCCCAAGGACTTGGGCCATCCTCCACTATAGTCCCGGGCCACAGCAGAGAGCTGGCCTGGAAGAGGGGCAACCAGGACAGAATCCAGCACCCTGACCAGAACTAGAAGCCAGTGTGCTGGCACTGCAGGTGGAGGATTAGCCTATTGCGCCATGGCGCCGGCCCCTACAGCAATTCATTCTATATATTACAAGTAGCAAGGAGAATTGAAATCAAGGGTTCCTATCATGGATAAATGGTAGTCGCTGAAGGAGCTGGAAATGCCAAGTACCCTGGTGTCATTACATACCATGCATGGGTACCCAGCTACCACACCGTATCCCATAAATATGCAAAAGAATTATGTGCCAATTAAAAATGGAGTGGAATCATTTTTAAAAGGGTGGTCCTGCCATTTGTGACAACATGGATAAATCTAAAAGAACTTCTGAAACTAAAAATTTGCCAACATTGAGAGACAAACACCGTGTGACCTCACCTGGATGCAGAATCCAACAATGTTGGTAGAAGCAGAAAGGAAAAGCATGGGTAAGGATATGGGGAAATGTTACTGAAAGGACGCAATCTTTCAGGATGAATAGTATTTGGAAATCTGACATCAAGCATGGCAATGACCATTATTAAAACTGTGTTATTGAGGCCGGCATTGTAGTGTAGCGGATAAAGCCGTAGCCTGCAGTGTTAGCAGCACATATCAGTGCCAGTTTGATTCCCAGCTGCTCCACTTCCAATCCAGCTCTCTGCCTTGGCCTGGGAAAGCAGTAGAAGATGGCCCAAGTCCTTGGGCCCCAGCACCCATGTGGGAGACCCAGAAGAAACCCTGGCTCCTGGCATTGGATCGGGGCAGTTCCAGCAATTGCACTCATCACGGGAGTGAACCAATGGATGGAAGACCTCTATCTCTCTCTCCCTTTCTCTGTCTCTCCTTTCCCTGTGTAACTCTTTCAAATAAATAAATAAATCTTAAAAAAAAAAAAAAACCAAACCAACTGCTACTCAAAAATCCCTAAGAAGCTTAAAAAGTTATATATTCAAGTGGTATACAGGTTTCTAGGTGTCAATACAACACGTGTGTGTGTGTGTGTGTGTGTGTGTGTGTGTGTCACAGACCAAGTACTGCCCTGAAATGCAAACGCTGAAGGCCCAATGCCACGTGTGACTGTATTTGGAGATGAGGTCACAACAGAAGGAAAGTGACAGCCACCGTGAGGGGGGCTCTGGCCCCATCAGAGTTCTGTTCCTCAAGAGGAGGAGACTAGAGCTCCCCCCTCCCCAGGAGGGCACAGTGACAAGATGGCCACCAGCAGCCAGGGGGAGAGCGCTCCCACAGCCCGGCCGTGCTGGTGTCCTCATCCCAGATGCCAGCCCCGCAAGCCTGAGAAATCAATGTCTGCCCTCTCAGCCTCCAAGTTGACCACATTCTGTCAAAATGGCAGCCTGGGGAGACCCCATGATGTGCAGGGCACACATGCAGGAAACCTCAGTGACAGTTACCCTCACCAAGGGATTTCCTATGAAGATTAGCTCTGTGTTAGAAATACCTGTGGATGGTTCTTGCTCTTTACCAAGGGCAGAGGTGGTCTCGGCAAACCCAGAGACAAACACCCTTCCACAAGGCCTCAGCAGGGGTCCAGCAGTGGCAACATCCGGGTCACTGCTCTGCATCCTTGGGGCAGAGCCTCTTGAGAGACTCAGTGGCGGGAGCATAAGCCGACCTGGAAGTGTGATATCACCTGAGCCATCAGCGGCCTCAGAACCCTCTCAGCAGCTACTTGTTGAGAGAGCCTGCTGTCACACAGCTCCACAGGGCGTAAGAGTGATGTGTCAGAGCACGGGGAATAAAGGAACACAAGGACACAAGACTGCCTTTACAATGAGAGATTTTATGGCTTACACACCAGGGGTTTTTATCACACTACTCATCAGCATGCTCACTGAGGTCAATACACTTACCTGTATCAATATATCTATCAATCCATACTTATCAATATACTTAACAATATACTTAAGAGTCCAATCTATAGCTTAACTACTACTTAGCTTACTTACTATAATAACACTTAACTATCAGAATAACACTATTTTCTTAATGACTAAAGAACTACCAGAATCAATCCCATTAATATCAATAAGACTACTTAAGCATATTCATTAATCCACAGATCACAGTATACAGTGTTAAAGTAGATTTGAGGGCTATCCAATTATAATAGTATATGTACATCAAGGTACCTAACATTATTTTTAGTCATAGGGTCAAAGTATATTCATATTACATTATACATGGCTAATGTCATTTATAAAAGCTGTGTTTTCAAGGCTCGCATCATGGTCACGAAAAAGAGTCAGTGTTCAAAGTCCAGAGCTCAACATTTCAGCAGAGACAGATCTCAGATCAGTCACTTACAGGCAGGAAGTTGTGGCATGGCTGTCACTCTGGGCAGTTTGCTCAGAGTTCCCAGGGAGAAGGCAAGACGAGGAGTTGGAGAGGTCTCCTGCTGAGAGGCCTGGTCTGGAGCTCTGTGGTCAGGTCTGGCACCAGGCTGATAAGGGGTCCAGGTGAGGTGGCGAGGTGGCAGCTCTGCTGGAATTTTGATCCCGTAGTTGCCTTGTGTCACTTGGCAAGGGGGCTAGCAAGCTGGCTCTTCAGCTCCAAGTGCAAGGAGATCCAGAGGTTCACACCCACTGGGCCCTTTATCCATTGACAACTTGTGATGTTACCTGTTCCTCACAGAGTAATGGGCTGCCTCTTCAGCTCCAGATGTGTGGAGATCCAGAGGTTTACACATGGGGCCATGACCCTAGAGAGGATGGAGAGCAGTGCCAAAGGCTCTCCTTTTATCCTAATTTTCCTGGCAGCTCTCCAGCTTGTTCAGTTTGGGTGCCCCCAATCAGTTGTGCTCCCTCTTGGAGTTTCCTGGGTGACACCAATCCATTGTTTAGGACCGGGTGTTTCCAGCTCATTCTCAGGTTGCATCCAATCATTGTGCAAGTTGGAAGGTAACTCAAGGTTATTGTCTATAGCACACACATTATCAGAATGCCCAGGGGTGTCTGTTCAGTCTGACGAGGAGGAGCATCTTTCTGGCAAGCACTGAGCTTGACATAAGAGATGTTATCAGTCTCTGGCTTGCCATAAGTGATTCCATTTTTCTGTATTTTCACTTTGTGGATAGTGGTAGTTTTTGACTCTAGGCTTCCCTGTGGAGTTTCCACAGTTCACCTGGCGAATTTAGGGGCCACTCAGTAGCGACACCTGGGACCAATGGGCGTGAGCGGGAGACCTGACAGGCACAGTGGTGGGGTTGTTGGTCCAGAGTAGACACCATGGGGCATGGCCAGGGAGGGGTGAGGGGTGAGGGCAGCTGTGCTGGTCTGGATCTGGGTACTGGGGCCTGAGTGTGGCCACAGTGAACATTCATGGAACAAGATAAACTGCTGAGTACTGTACTACTATTTTTTAAGTTCTTAAGCTTTTTATTCAGTGAGAGAGATGGGCAGGAGAGTGAGGGCTTTTTTGGGGGAGAAAGAGAAGCCTAGAAGATAGTTGGGTCCATACCAAATAGAGAACAGCCCAGAGGCCACGTAGAGCAAGCCTGCAGGCAGGAAGGCAGAGAGCTGCCTGCCCAAAGGCCATGAGCCCTGAAGACACTGGGCAACAAGGGCATTAAGGGCAATAAGGGTGGGGCCAACCTGCTCCAGGGATTTTTTTCACTTCCAAAAGGGAGTGGCTACACAGCCCAATTGGCAGGTGGGCATACAGGTGGGATCAGGTAGGGGAATAAGATCACACAAGGGGGCATGATCTTCCAGTTCACAAATCTAATTGAATTTATCCTATTGCCTGCCTACATCATTCCCTCCTCAGAAAGATTCCAGCCTGTAATCCTAAGGGATGTTGAAGGGCATATAATCACATCTTCTATAGCTGCTTCCTGCTTATGAGGTGTGTAGTATAGGTGTGCTACTTTAAAAAAGGACATCTAGAAAAAATTTGGGGGGCCTGAGCTGTAGCAAAGCAGGTAAAACCACTGTCTGCAGTGCTAGCAACCCATGTGTGTCCTGGTTCAAGTTCTGACTGATATGTTTATGATCCAGCTGCCTGCTAATTGCACCTGAGAAAGCAGCAGAAGATGGTCCAAGTCCTTGGGCCCCTGCAACCAAATGGGAGACCTGGATGAAGCTCCAGGCTCCTGGCATCAGCCTGACCCAGCCCTGATCATTGCAACCATTTGGGGAGTGAACCAACAGAGAGAAGATCTCTCTTTAAGAAACCCAATTGGCCAATAAATACTTGAGAAAAGACTCAGGATCACTAGCTATCAAGGAAATGCAAATCAAAACCACAATGAGATTTTTCCTCACTGTAGTTAGAATGGCTCACATAAAAAATCAACAAACAACAAATGCTGACAAGGATCTGAGAAAAAAAAAAGGTAGCCTGGTCCACTGTTGGTGGGAATGTAAACTGGTGCAGCTACTGTAGAAGACAGTATGGAGATACATCAGAAATCTGAATATAAACCTACCATATGACCCAGCCATCCCACTCCTGGGAATTCACACAATTAAAAAGAGATCAGTATATGAAAGAAACCTGTATCCTCAAGGTCACTGCAGCACAATTCACAGTGGCTAAGTTACGGAATCAACCCAGATTCCATCAAATGCTGTCTGGATAAAGAAATTAGGGTGTATATATATTCTATGGAGTACTACTAAACTGTTTGCAAAAATGAAAAAGGTATCCTGTCTTTTGCAACAAGATGGACGCAACTGGAAACCTTTATACTTAGCAAAATAAGCCAGTCACCAAAAGACAGATATCATATGTTTTCCCTGATCCAATGTAACTGAGTACCTAAAATGTAATGTACTGGAGTAAAATTAACATTTTGAGAGCCAATGATAGTTGATAGCCTTTGTCGCTTCCATTGAAGTCAGTGATTTCTTCCCTCTACATCTATTTGTTGAATTCTTTTACTTACAGTAGGGTTAATTGTACGATCATTAAGTATACTGAAAACAGATCTTTGAAAATATTAAGAATGAGACTGTGAGAGGGAGAGGGGAGGAAGGGCAGAAGCATGGGCAGGAGGGAGGGTAGTAGAGGAAGAGCCGCTATGTTCCTAAATCTGTATATATGAAATGTATGGAACTTATATAACTTAAATAAAACTTTAAAAAATTGTCACTATGCCTCTGCCTCTCCTCTGTAACTGATTTTCCAGCAAATAAATAAATCTCAAAAAAAATACATTTGAAGAAAAGGCTCCTAATCATAAGACTTGAATAAATTGGGAAATAAGAAGAAAAAAGACCAGCGCCGCAGCTTAATAGGCTAATCCTCCACCTAGCGGTGCTGGCACACCAGGTTCTAGTCCCAGTCGGGGCGCCAGATTCTGTCCCGTTTGCCCCTCTTCCAGGCCAGCTCTCTGCTGTGGTCCGGGAAGGCAGTGGGGGATGGCCCAAGAGCTTGGGCCCTGCACCCCATGGGAGACCAGGAAAAGTACCTGACTTCTGCCATCGGATCAGCGTGGTGCGCTGGCTGCAGCACGCCAGCCGTGGTGGCCATTGGAGGGTGAACCAACAGCAAAAAGGAAGACCTTTCTCTCTGTTTCTCTCTCTCTCACTGTCCACTCTGCCTGTCAAAAAAAAAATAAGAAGAAAAGAAAATTTGAAACTCCATGATCAAGAAGATGAAAGCATGATAGGGAGTAGGGCAGAGGAGGGATTGGAAGAATCAACATCATCAAAATGTCCATTCTCCCAAAAGCAATTTAGAGATTCAATGCAATCCCAATCAAGATACCAAAGACATTCTTCTCAGATCTAGAAAAAATGATGCTGAAATTCATATGGAGGCAAAAGAGACCTCGAATAGCTAAGCAATCTTGTACAACAAAAACAAAGCCAGAGGCATAACAATACCAGATTTCAGGACATACTACAGGGCAGTTGTAATCAAAACAGCATGGTACTGGTACAAAAACAGATGGATAGACCAATGGAACAGAATGGAAACACCAGAAATCAACCCAAACATCTACAGCCAACTTATATTTGACCAAGGATCTAAAACCAATTCCTGGAGCAAGGACAGTCTATTCAATAAATGGTGCTGGGAAAACTGGATTTCCATGTGCAGAAGCATGAAGCAAGACCCCTACCTTACACCTTACACAAAAATCCACTCAACGTGGATTAAAGACCTAAATATACGTCCTGACACCATCAAGTTATTAGAGAACATTGGAGAAACCCTTCAAGATATTGGCACAGGCAAAGAATTTCTGGAAAAGACCCGGGAGGCACAGACAGTCAAAGCCAAAATCAACTATTGGGATTGCATCAAATTGAGAAGTTTCTGTACTGCAAAAGAAACAGTGAGGAGAGTGAAGAGACAACCGACAGAATGGGAAAAAATATTTGGGAACTATGCAACAGATAAAGGGTTAATAACCAGAATCTACAAAGATCAAGAAACTCCACAAAAACAAAACCAACAACCCACTTAAGAGATGGGCCAAGGACCTCAACAGACATTTTTCAAAAGAGGAAATCCAAATGGCCAACAGACACATGAAAAAATGTTCAAGATCACTAGCAATCAGGGAAATGCAAATCAAAACCACAATGAGGTTTCACCTCACCCCGGTTAGAATGGCTCACATACAGAAATCTACCAACAACAGATGCTGGCGAGGATGTGGGGAAAAAGGGAAACTAACCCACTGTTGGTGGGAATGCAAACTGGTCAAGCCACTATGGAAGTCAGTCTGGAGATTCTTCAGAAACCTGAAGATAACCCTACCGTTCGACCCAGCCATCCCACTCCTTGGAATTTACCCAAAGGAATTTAAATTGGCAAATAAAAAAGCGGTCTGCACCCTAATGTTTTTGCAGCACAATTCACAATAGCCAAGACCTGGAACCAACCTAAATGCCCATCAACGGTAGACTGGATAAAGAAATTATGGGATATGTATTCCTTAGAATACTACACTGCAGTAAGAAACAACGAAATCCAGTCATTTGCAACAAAATGGAGGAATCTGGAACACATCATGCTGAGTGAAGTAAGCCAGTCCCAAAGGGACAAATACCATATGTTCTCCCTGATCGGTGACAACTGACTGAACACCAAAAAGGAAACCTGTTGAAGTGAAATGGACACTATGAGAAATGGTGACTTGATCAGCATAGCCCTGACTGTTAATGAACAACTTAATACATTATCCCTCTTAGTAATTTTTTTGTCTGTTCTACCTAATATGACTGGTTTAATTCTGTAATTATCACACAGTTATTCTTAAGTGTTGAAAATTAACTGAAATGTGATCCCTGTTAAACATAAGAGTGGGAATAAGAGAGGGAAGAGATGTATAATTTGGGACATGCTCAAGCTGACTTGCCCCAAATGGTAGAGTTAGAAACATACCAGGGGATTCCAATTCAATCCCATCAAGGTGGCATGTACCAATGCCATCTCACTATTCCAAGTGATCAATTTCAGTTCACAATTGATCATAATGAAAGGACTAAGAGTCAAAGGGAGCACATAAACAAGTCTAGTACCTGCTAACACTAACCGATAGAATAAATAAAGGGGAGAGTGATCCAACATGGGAAGTGAGATGCTCAGCAGACTCATAGAATGGCAGATGTCCTAAATAGCACTCTGGCCTCAGAATCAGCCCTAAAGGCATTCAGATCTGGCTGAAAAGCCCATGGGAGTATTTCAGGCATGGAAAGCCAAGACACTCTGGCAAAAAGATCTCTGTGAGTGAGATCCCAGTGGAAAGAACAGGTCTTCAAAGAAGGAGGTACCTTTCTCTAAAGGGAAGAGAGAACCTGCACTTTGACTAGGACCTTGTCTAAACAAGATAAGAGTCGGAGAACTCAAGGGGCTTCCATAGCCTTGGAAACTCATGGCTGGTGCATAGGGAGATTACTGATGCCATAAACAGGAGTGTCAATTTGTAAAGTCAACAACAGGAGTCACTGTGCACTTACTCCTCATGTAGGATCTCTGTCCTTAATGTGCTGTACATTGAGGCTTAATGCTATAACGAGTACTCAAACAGTATATTTCGCTTTGTGTTTCAATGGGGGTGCAAACTGTTGAAATCTTTACTTAATGTATACTAAACTGATATTCTGTAAAAAAAAAAAAGAAAGAAATTATCAATTCCCAACTTGACTCTCACTGGGATTAAACATGACAATAGGTCTGATCTGATTTCATCATCATTTAAAAAAATCATCTATTATTTTTCACTTTATGTTTCTGTGTGGGAGCAAACTGTTGAAATCCTTACTTAATGTATACTAAGCTGATCTTCTGTATATTAAGATAATCAAAAATGAATCTTGATGTGAATGGAAGGGGAGAGATAGTGGGAAAGGGGAGGGTTGTGGGTGGGTGGGACGGTATGGGGGGGAGCCATTGTAATCCATAAGTCGTACTTTGGAAATTTATATTCATTAAATAAAAGTTAAAAAAAAGAAATGTATGGAACTTATATAACTTAAATAAAACTTTAAAAAATTGTCACTATGCCTCTGCCTCTCCTCTGTAACTGATTTTCCAGCAAATAAATAAATCTCAAAAAAAATACATTTGAAGAAAAGGCTCCTAATCATAAGACTTGAATAAATTGGGAAATAAGAAGAAAAAAGGCCAGCGCCGCAGCTTAATAGGCTAATCCTCCACCTAGCGGTGCTGGCACACCAGGTTCTAGTCCCAGTCGGGGCGCCAGATTCTGTCCCGTTTGCCCCTCTTCCAGGCCAGCTCTCTGCTGTGGTCCGGGAAGGCAGTGGGGGATGGCCCAAGAGCTTGGGCCCTGCACCCCATGGGAGACCAGGAGAAGCACCTGGCTCCTGCCTTTGGATCAGCGTGGTGCGCTGGCTGCAGCATGCCAGCCGTGGTGGCCATTGGAGGGTGAACCAACAGCAAAAAGGAAGACCTTTCTCTCTGTTTCTCTCTCTCTCTCACTGTCCACTCTGCCTGTCAAAAAAAAAGAAGAAGAAAAGAAAATTTGAAACTCCATGATCAAGAAGATGAAAGCATGATGGGGAGTAGGGCAGAGGAGGGAGTGCAGAGCTGTCCATGGGGCATCTGTGCTGCTCATGAGGAGCAACACTTCCTCAGAGGACACTGGCACAGAAAAGACAGCCACGAAGTAACGAAGCAGTGTCTAAGTTGAAGGTCTCTGAGGTGTATTTCCAGACATCGCCAGGACTGACACATTAGGATAAAGAACAAATTTTAAAACCTCATGGAGAAAACTGAGTTTCTGCATGGGAAGAGCCTCCTTCTGGTGTTAGATAATCTGTCTGAACCACAGAAAGCTGAAGAGAGGGGAAACTGGAGCTCTTGAAATATTGGGATCCAACCCTTGGAACCTTTGGACAGGCAAGGTGGAATTCCTTAGCCTTGGGATCGAAGATATGTGCAAAGGTTCAAGCTACAGTCACCAGGGTGCTGTCCCTGGGGACTGGAACTGAACAATGAGGTAAGCAGAATAGAGAATTTGAGATGTGGAAGATGAAACAGAAAAAAAAAGATGTTGAAATGTTTAGCAAAGTAAATATACTGTAACCCAATGCACCATGGAACTATGGGAAACTACCAGGCTCATGCTGATGAGTATTTAAATGAAGAGACACTTCTCACTGACATCCAATGGATTGCATCCAAATAATAAATACATTAGCACAAGAAGGGTAGGGGATCATTACAGATGGATTTACACAAATGCTGGGAGATGCCCCTGCATTGTGCTCTATATTAAAGACTGAATCTCTCACAATTTCTCATTCCCTTTATCAGCTCTATTTCCATAGCTCTTTACAAATACAACTATTTTTTCCTGTATCACAGACATTCTCTAGGGCTCTCTTTACTTCTTTTGTTTTAGCTTTAGGTCAGTGGGGCACATCCAACCTCCAGGTGAGTCTCCAAAATACGTGAGATAGGTATGATTTATTGAATGGATAAAAGACATCTTTATGAAGAACACAATTTACAGAAATATAAGACAAGCCCCAACTGTTATTGTGTATTTTTTAGTAGCTGCATTAAAAGGACTAAACCAAGCAGATAAAATTACCTTAATGATATACAATACATTCATTTCACCCAAAATGTTACTTAAGTATGTAACCAACGTAAGATTAATTTTGATTCATGTTAACATTCCAAAACATAAATGTTTTAAAATGGACTGCATAGTTCCTCTCAAACTAGCCCCATTTCCAGTGCCCCATGGCCCTCTGGCTTCTTTTCCTCATGTAAATCTTGATGGAGACTCCTCTGTTGAAGATGATGTCAGATCAGCCACTGAAAGCTCATTGGACAAAAGGTCATTCTCATATTTGAAAGATAGGAAGTCAATTTGAGAATAATTTTGTTGTATTTCATCAGAAAAAGGGAGAAATGGTTGGGTAGCATGATGCTAAAAATCCACGAATACTCCCCAAACTTACATTTTTCTGAGATTCATAAAATCCATAAAGCATCAAACAGTTGTTTGACAAATAAAAGAACACAAAGCAAAATACCATCCAAAGGATTGTGTGGGTGGCTTTGATTTCTGGAGATGTCTTGGATGAGAGACTGGAGGTGTGAATGTGCTGGGCCCTCCTGCGGTGTCTGTAGAGGATCCACACCATGTAGAGGCTGGACCAGATCATCAGTGCCAAGAACACTACATTGTGAATCACCAAAATATTACAAATGACCTTGATTCATGGGCTCTGGGCTTCCTGGATTGACAATATGCATTAACATATCCCTGACCAACAACAGTGAAATTCAATTTGGCTCTTATAGTTCCAATGATGTGGATGTAGATCAGCATGTTGATGATCCACAAGAAAAGGAAAGAGGGGAAAATCCAGGTAGACAGCTTAGATTTCAGCCACGCCCATTTAGAATAACTGGGACTGATGGTGATGGCTTGAAACCCACTCAGGAGAGGGCTGGTGCAGATGGAGAGACCCCGGGTGACTCTGCATGTGTACAGAAAAGTTTGACAGCCAGCATTATCTAAGAAACGTTTGACTCCAAAGGATGACATGATGTCTGGTATTGACTGGAACACGATGGTTACAATATTGACCACTGTCAGGTGCATGAAAATGCAATCTATGGGCCTCTTCAGATGAGGCTGGATTAGGAGAGTGTAAATACAGATCATGAAGAGAAATGAGTTTGCCAAGACACCAATACAAATCTGACATATTAGAAAGCAGCTATAAATTGTGTCACTTGGTAACATTATCTCAATAATGTTTAGATGTTTAATCCGGCTAATTCGACATCTTCTGAAAAATAAACAGATTGTATGGTGAAATTATAAACAAAATGGAGCCTATTGAAGAATTTGGTGTCAAAGAGCTCTGAGAGACAGCGGTGAAATGTTCAAATCTCCTATGTTTTAGGCCCAACTAAGCTATTTCCAGGGCATGGACTTCAGGCATCCTGTGAACTTCAGAGTATAGTTTCACGTGATATGAAAAAGGTGGACATCAAATGCTTACATCCTACATCCTCATCTATGGCATGAGGATGTGTTGGCCTCTGTAAATGAAGAATTTGCATGTGATTTCTTTCTTCAGAGAACTAGAGTGCTTGGTATCTCTAAACCTGAGTGCATAGTCTCAACTTTCTGAAAAATATCTACTCCTAATGCATTTAGAGTAGTGTGTGCTTGAATTGCTTTTATAGTTTACACTGCAAACATAAATCTTTGAAACAACAAACATTTAGAACATTTTATTTCAGAGTAGTTTTAAACATTCAGGTGTTATGCCAATCAAAATTAGAACTAATTAATTTTTTGACAGGCAGAGTGAACAGTGTGAGAGAGAGAGAGACAGAGAGAAAGGTCTTCCTTTACTATTGGTTCACCCTCCAATGGCTGCTGCACTGCGGCTGGTGCACTGTACTGATCCAAAGCCAGGAGCCAGGTGCCTTTCCTTGTCTCCCATGGGGTGCAGGGCCCAAGCACTTGGGCCATCCTCCACTGCACTCCTGGGCCACAGCAGAGAGATGTACTGGAAGAGGGGCAACCGGGACAGAATCCAGTGCCCCTACCGGGACTAGAACCTGGGGTGCCGGCACTGCAGGCAGAGGATTAGCCTAGTGAGCCACGGTGCCAGCAGAACTAATTAATTTTTAAAATGCAAAAAAGGAAAAACAGGTTTTCCAAGTGACGACTTTGCCTCTGCTCATCTAATCACAGTGTTTGGGGGCATTCTTGTTCTCAAAAGTGGCGCAGAGGGACCGGCACTTGGCTTAGTGGGTAATGCTGCCACTTGTGGTGCTGGCATGCTGTATGGGCACCATTTCAGTCCTGGCTGCTCCACTTCCAATCCAGCTCTCTGCTATAGCCTGGGAAAGCAGTAGAAGATGGCCCAAGTCCTTGTGCCCCTGCACACATGTGGGAGACCTGGAGGAAGCTCCTGGCTTCAGATGGCCATTGCAGCGATCTAGGAGATGGACCAGAAGATGGAAGATCTCTCTCTGCTTCTGCCTCTCTGTAACTTTGCGTTTCAAATAAATAAATCTTTAAAAAAAAATCTAGTGCAGAGCTCCTGAAGCACAGTGGGGAGAGGCCAGGAATGCAGCTAAATTTCCCACAATGCACAGGACAGCCCTCAAACTTTCCGGCCCCACAAGGCAGTCACACCATGATGGATGAACACAGTCTAACAAAGTCTCCCTGTCTTGCTCCATGCAGTGCATCTCATTTTTGGCCCAACATTTTTGTGCATTTGTTATGGAAACAGAACTAGCTGGTTCACAAACAAGTGAGTACAGAAAGGGTATGAAAATAATTGTGGTTGACATTCAAATGAATAGGTTAATGCTTCATCTCTGTTTATTGGACTATGAAGTTAGCTAGTGTCATTCTCTCAGAGACTGTGTCTGTCATGTAAGGCATCACCTTCCTTCCTACACAGATAGCTAGTGAATTTCATAGGTGTCCCCTCCAGAATGACCACAGTCATAGAGTATCTGAGCTTCCTAAGCACCATTCCCAACTTCTTCTCAACTCTCTGTCATCATCTCTACTACAGTGATAGAAGTCTCATCACCTACACAGAGGGAAAAACATCCAAGATTTGAGGGACACCATCAATATGAGAGTAATTCTTCCTCCATAATCCCATTCATTCCTTCTAATTTCTTTGTAACTTAGGGCTATATTAGTTAGAATAAGTTGAATTGTGATACTTCATATGGTCAACAATGTTAACTACTCTTAATTTTAAAAAAGGCATCCTGGGGTGTGCATTAGGAGGAATGGAAAGACTCTGGAAATCCCAAAATCTATATCGGAGTGCCCAGGTTAGAATCCTGACTCTGCTTCTGAATCACTCTTCCTGGTAATGCATATTCTAGGAGGCAGCAGGTGATGGTTTCAGGAAATCAGCACAGGACACTCATATGGAAGAGATATATGAAGTCCTGATTCCTGACTGTAGACACCTCTGACAGTTTCAGGTACACAAAGAGGGAACCTCTGGGTTAGTTTGCACTCGATTGTTTGCTCTCTCACTCTCTCTCTCTCTCCCATTGTCCCAGTCTCCCTCTCATAAAATAAATATATGAACACATTTTTAATGCATCCTAATTGTAATATATGGGAAGACAGTTCTGGTTCACCTTCAGGCTCTCTGACCATTCATTCCTTGTCTGTATCACAAGGATGGCCTGTCGCCAGAGCTCCTCCTTCAGTCAAATTCTATGCTCACTCCACATAACTGCTGTTCACAATGTAAAGTCTCTCAGAATTGTATCATTGAGATGAACTCCCAAAATTCCCTTCAGTAGTTATGTTCTTCAGATCTCTTTCTACCAAGTGTGTGAGTTTTGGCTAACTTACCTGTCTCTCATCTCAACTGAAAACACTCAGCATCAATGCTGCACAACTTATGATGGGTGGGTGACATCAGGACCTTACTGGGACTGAAAGGGAAAAGGAAACAAACTAGGATGTGGCAGGCACAGTCCATAACCTTCAGTTATACTAATTCAAAAACCTAGAGAAATAGAATCTTTAATGAAGAGGGAGTCAGAATGGACAGCAGAGCTTATGAAAAGTTGGGAGGAGCTTCAAAGTCTAGAATGGGCAACCAGGAGGACAGAGCAGGTCACCAAACACAGCTCTGTGGGGTACTCACTGGGAGGGCAGTGGGGAGCTGCTGGGAACATCCACAGGCCCTGGGTGGTTGATCAAGGTTGGTCTGTACAGGGGAACCTGCAGAAGTGTCAGAGTAGCACCAACACTGAGGGAACTGCAGCCCTGGGCACATGCATGGCCCTGGGAGCCCTGGGGGAAGACAAGTGGGAAGCTGTAGCCCATGGGGAGCTTCAGGTCCATCACTGAGTCTGATGACTTAATATCAAATGACAGAAGGCCTATGTTCCACTGCTTCCATTCCAAACTCTATTATGAACTCTTTTGGCTAAGTCTGCTGAAGGGCTTTACAAAGGAGAGAAAGAAGAGGTTTCTGGGAAAATGTGGCTCTCAGTCTTAGGAACAAGGAAGTGTCCAATTGAGTGACTGAAGTCAAGGTCAGTCTGCTCACCCGTCAGCTCACACCTTTTTATGCTCTCTTACTTGGCATTGCTGGCAAGAGAAAAATCATACTCACAAACATTATACACAGTCATCCCTCAGAGCACTGAAACTCTGCCCAACACTCCACAGCAGAGGATAATAAAAAATCACAACAGAGGATAAACAAAGCAAAATTCTTATGGTTTGCTGACAGTTAACACTAAGAAAGAAAGACTGGCAGGTCTACACATAGACCTGTTTCTTTTTTGAAAATGATTTATTTATTTGATTTATTTATTTACTTATTTGAAAGAGCTACAGAGAGAGAGGAGAGGCAGAGAGAGAAAAAGGTCTTCCATCCGGTGGTTCACTCCCCAATTGGCTGCAACAGCTGGAGCTGCGCCGATCCAAAGCCAGGAGCCAGGAGCTTCTTCCAGGTCTCCCATGTGGGTACAGGGGCTCAAGGACTTGGGCCATCTTCTACTGCTTTCCTGGGCCATAGCAGAGAGCTGGATTGGAAGTGGAGCAGCCAGAACTCCAACCGGCACCCATATGGGATGCCGGCACTTCACTCAGGCCAGGGCATTAACCCACTGCTCCAGCCCCATAGACATGTTTCTAACTCATTTTGTCTACATAAACAAATACTAAATATATATTCATTTTGTTTGTATATACAAAAAGATATGCACAAACATACACAAGCAAACAAGAATGAGAGATGAAAGTTGTTCTAAAATAAAAATGCAAAATATATAGGATTGATGAAGCAAAAGAAAACAGTTAGACTATTCAAAAAAGAGTAGACTAAATAAATGACAATAGAAATAAAAGAGGAAACACTGCAACTGATACCACAGAAATACAAAGGATCTTAGCAGCTTACTACAGCGAATGCTAAATGAGCAAACAGAATACTATAGGAGAAATGAATAAATTTCTAGAGACATGCAATCCACCAAGACTGATTCATGAAGAAATATTATATCTGAACAGAAGAGAATCAGTTAAGAATACTGAGAAGTCTCCTATAAAGAAATTCCAGAACCAGCTTCCTTCACTATTGAATTCTACTGAATTTTTAAAGACCAGATAGTATTCTCAAAGTTCTCCAAAACATGAAGACAAGGACTATATTACCCTGATCTTTTTTAACAAAAAATCCAGATGACCATAATGTTAGATAAGGAAATTACAGTCCAATATCTCTAATGAACATTGCAGAAAAAATACCCCATAAAATACTTGGAAGGTAAAGTCAACTGATAATGAAAGGATCATTCCTTATAATCATGATCTTCAAGGAGTGCAAGATGGTTCCACATCACAAATAAATAAATGTGAGGCAGCACATTAACAGAATGAAAAATTAAAACAATACGATCACCTCAATAGATGCAGCAAAAGCGCTTGACAACCCTGAACATCCTCTCATGTTAAAAAAAAAAAAAAATGAGGCCAATGCTGTGGTGGGAAAAGCCACTGACTGCAGTGCCAGCATCCTAATTGGGTGCCGATTCAAGTCCTGGCTGCTCTTCTTCTGATCCAGCTCTCTGCTGTGCCTGGGAAAGCAGTAGAAGATGGCCCAAGTCCTAGGGCCCCTGCATGTCGCTCCCCGTCTTCGTGGAGGAACGACACAGGACCCTGCGCTGTTCTTTCGTCTGCTCGGCCCTCCCCGGGTTTGCTGCTGGTTCTTCCCGGGTTGGCTACTGTCCCTTCCACCTCCGCGGAAGGGCAGTTCCCCCTGGCCACACTCCCCACTTCCGCAGGGGAGCGGCACACCGCCGGCCGGCTTTCTCGGGGGCTGCACGGGTGTTCCTTCAGCTAGATGTTCCCCATAGATGTTCCTGGTGCATGCCGTCTCTCTCCTCCTTTATAGTCCTCCTCTGCCAATCCCAACTCGGCTGCCCACACGCCGAGTACGCTGCTCTCCTCCAATCAGGAGCAAGTCCTACAGTTTATTGATTGAACTGGAGGCAGCTGTGCGGAAGCTGTTTACTTCTCTCCCAGCGCCATATTGTGGGAGAGCAGATGCACAGAATAAGTCTTAATTCCAGTAACTCAGTCCAGTCCGGATTGCTCCCCACACCTGCACCCAACTGGGAGACTCGTAAGAAGCTCCTGGCTCCTGGCTTCAGAATGGCCCAGCTCTGGCCATTGAGGCCATCTGGGGATGGAACCAGCACATGGAAGAACTTTCTCCTTGTCTCTTCCTCTTTTTATCTTTAACTCTATATCACAAAGAAATAAATACATCTCTTTTTATTTAAAAAAAAAGTCTCAACAAACTAAGTATAGATTAATGGACCTTAGTATAATGAATGCCTTAAGTGACAGGTTCACAGCTAATTAGAGTCAATGATGAGAAGATGCAGCCTTCCCCTCTAAGAGCAGGGTCAAGAAGCCCACTCCTGCTACTCACACACAATGTAGTCCTTGAAGTCAGAACCATAGAAACAAAGCAGGAAAATGAATCATTCATATTGTTAAAATATCCATGCTATTGATAGTGATCTAGGGATTCAAGGCAATCCATATCTAAATTCCAACAAAATTCTTCACAGAAACTGAAAAAAATCTACCCTAAAATTCATATAGAGGGGCTTGACACTGTGGCATAGTGGGTAAAGCCACTGCCTGCAGTGCTGGCATCCCATATAGACTCTGGTTCAAGTCCCAGCTGCTCCACTTCTAATCCAGCTCTCTGCTATGGCCTGGGAAAGCAGTAGAAGATGGCCCAAGTCCCTGAGCCCCTGCACCCATGTGAGAAATCCAAAAGAAGCTCCTGGCTCCTGGCTTCAGATCAGTGCAGCTGAAGCCATGGTGGTCAATGGGGAAATGAACTGACAGATAGAAGACCTCGCTCTCTGCCTCTGCCTCTCTTTTGCTCTTTTTGTAACTCAAATAAAAAATAAATATTTTTTAAAAATTCATATGGAACACAAGACACTAGACTAGATGAACCAATCTTGTAAGAAGAACCAAGCTGGAAAACATCAGATGCCCTGATATCAAACTATATCAAAGAGTTGTACTCACCTAAACAGTATGGAACAGAACTAGGAAAAGACTCACTGACCAATGGAACAAAGACCCAGAAGTAAATCCACATATATGTGGTAAGCTAATCTTTGACCAGGACACCAAGAATATACAATGGTGATAGGACACTGTGTCAAACCACTGATATTGATATAATTGGATAGGTAAATGCAGAAAAATGATACTGAATCACTTCACAATATAGACAAAAATCAACTCAAATAGGATTAAAGATAGTAACATAAGACCTGACACTGGAACATTCACAAAAGATCTCTTGATCTCTCTCTCTCTCTCTCTCTCTCTCTCTCTCTCTCTAATAAATAAAGCATATCCTTTTACAAAAAAAGAAAGAAGTCTTTTATGTACTTGTGCAATGATTATTTGGTTATGACTCTGAAATTTCTGACAGCAAAATAGAAAATATACAAACTGGACTACACCAAAACACAAAACTTCTGCACAGAAAAGTAGATAATGAACAACATGAAAGTCTGCCCATAGACTAGGAGAGAATATGTGCAGACTGTATGATGAATAAGGTAAAGGGTCTGAATAGACGTTGTACTAAAGAAGACAGACAAATGGCCAGTGCTCTATGAAAAAGTGGGCAAAAGGCTTTGAAAAGACATTCAATACCCCTCATCAAGATACAACAAATAAAATCACAAAGGGACACCACCTCATGGTGATGGATGGCCACTCTCCATGACTCATGAGATGGCAAGCACTGGATAGAATATGAGAAAAAGGAACTCTTGTGCATTGTTGGGAATAAAATGCAACAATCCTCATGAGAAATTGTGTGGAGTTTTCTAGAAAATTAGAACAAGAAGTACCTTATTATATGGCAGTCCAACAATGGGACAAATATCTAATAAAAGTACAATTAATATTAAAGGCATATGCACACAAAGATAGTGCAGCATAATTCATAAAAGCCATGATATGGAAGCCTTAGGACCATCAACAGCTAAATGGGTGAAAAAATGTGTATACAAATGGAATTTTATTCATTCACAAAAAAGGGAAAAATCTAGCCATTCATGATGAAATGAATGAGCCTAGAGGACGCTGTGTTAGGTAAAAGAATCAAAGCACAGAAAGACAAAGCCTGCATGACATGGGATATAAAATACCAAAGTTAGCAAAATAAAGGAGATGGTCTTACAAGCTGTCACCATGCACACAAAGGTTTCTCTGTAAGGTGTCATGTTAATTAACTTAGAGGTAGTACTCATTTCAAATCATCCCAATATACTAGCTAAAAATACAAGTTTTTATATGTCATTTAACCTTCATAAAGCTGAAAAAGTTGATGAAAAATGGAATAATCCACCAACAAATGCAGACGATGCAACAGTCAAAAATATCACATCCCAGCTATGCACTGTCCATGGCATTCACACTGTAAATACAAAGCACATACAGTCCAAAAGTGACTGAACAGGACATGATATATTGGGCCAATATTAATCTGTAGGCATATGGAGTGTCCATATAAAAATGAGATGAACTAAACTTCAAGACAAAGACAAGTCTTCCAAATTAATTGGAATTAGGAAGAAAGAGAAAGTTTCAAAATAAAGAAAGGGAAGATGGGTGCCAGTGTTGTGGCAAAGCTGGTAAAAATGCTGCCTACAGTGCCAGCTGAAAATAGGCATGGGATTGAGACCCAGCTGCTCTACTTCCAATCCAGCTCTCTGCTATGGCCTGGGAAAGCAGTAGAAGATGGCCCAAGCTCTTGGGCCCCTGCACCAGTGTGGGAGACCCAGTAGAAGCTCCTGGCTCCTGACTTTGGATCAGCCCAGCTCCGGCCATTGTGGCCCAATTGGAGAGTGAATCAGCCAATGGAAGATCTCTCTCTCCCTCTCTCTCTCTCTCTCTCTCTCTCTCTCTCATGTCTCTCTCTTTATATCTACCTCTACCTCTACCTCAACCTCCGCCTCGCCATAACTCTGTCTTTCAAATAAATAAATAAATTTTTAAAAAAAAAGAAAAGAAAAGAAAGATATAGTCTACCAACCAAGTAACACAAAGCAGGTGCACATAGAATATTGGACAAAACCAACATTTAGGGAACAGAGTAGCTGGTATAATGAAATCCACTTTGATAAAAATAAAAATGTAAATTTGTAAATACAAAACAACAACATCAATATTTAACATAAAAACACAAAAAATTATTAAAAAAAAAAAAACAGGAAAATCCACCATGGTAGTAGGAGATTTAACCAAAGTCCTTCAGTAACCATGGAAGCAGCAGACAAAAGGCCAGACTACAAAAAAGTTGACCACGTGAATTCATTTGCTGCACCTAATGCCTTGACCAACACACAAGTCACTGTCAGATGCCCGATTCCCCTTCTCAGCTATAGAAAGCACCATGTAATCAACACAGCCAGACAGCAAACACTGAAGTGAATGAGAGCAAAGCTGAAGAGTTGAACTGAACAAGTTATCTTAATGAATTATGAGGAAATACAAAAGGAAAGCATTTTATTTTTAACAGATTTCTCACTATGCTCAGAACAAAAGCATTTTGTAGTAAGAACAAAGTGGAAAAAATCTATGCTTATTCTGAAACAAAGACAAAATACATGGTGGAAAATAAAGACAAAATGTCATTTTTTCTAAAGACTAACAAAATTAATCACCCTCTAGAGAGATGGTTGTGCTTCCTAAAGAGAAGATATCAATAATAGCAGACTTCAAATGTTAAAAACACAACTAAGAACTTGCATTTTCTAAAAATGATATCGTGACTATGCTAATAAACATTGAAGGCTGGGACACACTGTCAAATTCTCAGAAAACTTAACTCACCAGAAAAACCAAGAACTGTAGAAAGTCACAAATCTGCAAAGCTTCTCAGGATGATATTGAGTAGCAGGAAAAAAATCATTCCACGAAGAATTCCAGAGAATGTTTCAATGGTGTGGGACAAAAAATATCTATGAACACTTCCTAGAGAGAGAAAGGGAGCACTCTGTCGGTCACAGTGTGGGAAAACCAAATAAACCTGGTATGAGAAGTATGATGCTGAAGCCTTCTAGTTCAGGAAGCAAATGAGAAGCAGTCCCATGATTTGTTTGTAGAAATGAATCCAGTGCTCTCCAAGTAGAGTCTAGCAGTGACCAAAAGAATCACCCCTGGGAAATGGTTAAGACTGATGTCACATGACAGAAAGAAAGGTTTAACACTACATGATAAAATATCTACACATCAACATTACCACATAATGGTTCAACATTGAAAGGTTTTGTGTTGAGATTGAATATAAATGAAACATCTGCTCTCTCCGCTTGTCTTCCTCATGCCTTTGGAGGGGTCTCTTTTAAGAAAGAATAAACTTAACAAACATCATTACAAAGGAATGAGCAGATTGTATCCAGAGCAGTTATATGATTTAAGACAGAAATTCACATAATCATTGGTGAAATTACCTAAAAGATTTGAAAAATTCTCTTTTTTTAGATTTATTTTCCTTATTTGAAAGGTAGAGTTCCAGAAAGAGAGTGACCTCCAGAAAGAGAGAAAGTGGTCTTCCATCAGCTGGCTCCCTCCCCAAAACACTGCAACAGCTGGAATTGGATCAGGCTGAAGCTAGGAGCTTCACCAAGGTCTACTACCCCAGCACAGGCCCCAAGCACTTGGGCCACCTTCTGCACCAACATGGAGCTGGACTGGGAGTGGGGCAGCTGGATGTAAACCAGAACCCATATGAGATGTACCACAATGCTTGTTCTGACTTGAGGGATTTTCAAGGTTGCTGAGAGCAAAGTCAGTAAAAAATTTAAAAAAAAATGAGTTTCTAAAAAAATTAGATCTATACTGTTTAACACAAACATGATAAACATCAAAATTCAGATGGAAAAACATCTAATTGAAATGATGACATAAGTTTATCTAAATATGAATGCCTTAAAATTAAAATGTGGATCCATTGATTTGATAGGGAAGTAACAAAATGGAATGATGCTGTAACAACAGAGAACAGAACAGAATGGGAAGTAACAAGATGGAATTCCAGGTACAGAACTTGCAATGTAATAAGGACCACTGAGGTGTTCAGAGGAAAGAGGAGCGCACAGCGGAAAAGCAAAGAACACTCGGTGGGCACAGGACAGTGAGCGATCTGGAGAGCTTCAGAGACCCTCGGTGTAAAGAAGGAAGCGGTGAAAACAAATAGAGTGATGGACAGAGAAACAACACGGTACAGGAAAACAGTGTTAGCAGGACACATCGGAAAAAAAAAAAAAAAACTCAGGGAGACCCTAGAACAGACACAGAATGGGAAAGGGGCAGGGGGAGAGGCCTCACCGCCCTCCAGCCCCAGGCTGGGGGTGCAGGGTTCTTACTGGGGGCATCCTGCACAGGCTGTGGCCGCCCGGTACTGACTGTGGATCAGGCCCAGACCGGCAGGACGTCTCCTCCCAGTAGACACTGGTCACCTTGTCACTGCTGGCTCCACCACCTTGTTTATGGTCATCACTTTGACAACCCCGGGAGAGCCCCAAATCGCCCTCCCAAATGCACAATGAGTCTCCTGGGGAGTGCACAGGGTTTCCTCAGGGGCAGCAGGAGGTCGGCACTTGGGGCTGCGTTTTCCCCAGCTGAGCAGCGTCAGAAAGTAAACTTCACGCTGATACAAGTCATCAGAAGTCCGTGTCCACACAACTAGTGGCAATCCTGACCTCACTAGTGGCTTCTTAAATTTCTTATTCGATACCTGAAGTTTGACTTTATTTTCCCTTTAAATTTGTGGTTATTTTCTATGAGTTTCTGTTTTTACCTCTCAATCCTACTAATGTTTTTTGGGGGAATGACTTTGTTATTATTATATATTTAAACATTTGTTTGAAAGCAGAATGAGAGAGAAGAGAGAGAGACAGAGAGAATATCTTCTATCTGCTGGTTCTTTCCTCAAATTGTCAAAATGACTGAGGCTGCTCCAGGAGCCAGGAATCCCATTGGTGAAACTGCTTGGGCCCAAGTGCTGCCTACTTAGGCACACCATAAGGAAGCTGCTTTGACCAAGGGGCAGCTGACACTCCACGGGTGGGCTGGCTTACAAGCGGGAGGTTAACCTGTAGCACATTACCAGCTCCCACTGTATTTGTTCTAGTATCATTATTTACATAATGGACTTTATAGGAAGGAATTTTAGTTCACTTTTCTCTGTTATCTAGAAATATTATTCTTAAGGTTGAAAGTACATGGATAAGGGCTTTGAGTGCTGTTTCTTATTCAATATGTATTTGGGGGCTGGCATGTTGTGTAGCAGATAAAGTTGATGCCTGTGGTGCCAGCATCCTCTATAGGGGCTTTTTGTGTCCGAATGCTCCATTCCCAGTCCAGTTCCCTGCTGATGTGACTGGGAAACCACAGAAAATGGCCCAAGTGCTTGTGCCACTGCACCTGCTTGGGAGATGTGGAAAAAGCTCCTGGCTCCTGGCTGCAGAAAGACAACTTTCTAGCCTTTGGGAACATTTGGGGAGGGAACTAGCAAGGTGGAACACCTTTCTCTCTCCCCCTCTGTCTCTTTGTAACTCTGCACTTCAAATAAATAAGTCTTTTTTTAACTTTTATTTAATGAATATAAATTTCCAAAGTACAGCTTATGGATTTAAAAAAGCCATTGTAAATAAGTCTTTTTTAAAAATGCTTTTAAAGTTTTATGTATTTGAGTTATGCAGAGAGAGGAGAGGCAGAAAGAAAGAGAGGTCTTCCATCTTCTGGTTCACTCCACAATTGGCTGCAACAGCTGGAGTTGTGGCGATCTGAAGTCAGGAGCCAGGATCTTCTTCCAGGTCTTGCACACAGGTGCAGGGGCCCAAGGACTTAGGCCATCTTTTACTGCTTTCCCAGGCCATAGCAGAGAGCTGGGTCAGAAGTGGAGCAGCCAGAACTCCAACTGGCACCCATATGGGATGCCAGCACTTCAGGGCAGGGCATTAACCCACTGCGCCACAGTGCCAGCCCCCTAAATAAGTCTTTTTTTAAAATGATTTACTTCGGGTCTGTAACTCATTATGACTGTACACTGGTCACACAAGTCTAAATGATTAACTCTGGAATCCTATGGACACTCATTGTGTGTTCACAGCACAGTTGCTTTTTCCAAGTGCCTCGACTGTGCTGGAGAAAGAAACATGAGGAGTTTGCGTTAACTATGGGAATTACTTTTCTATGCGGGTAGGTCAAGGGTGTAAATGTCTTACATTTTTAACACCTCGCTGTTGTTCCGGGTTGTGTTTACATTAATGAGTAAAGTATGCTGATAAGATTCCCACTGTGCTTTGCAATTATTCCATTTTTAATCATTTATCAATTTGCACCACTTATCAAAATCTTATTAATTTGCATGCATACAGAAATACAAAATTTGTATTAAGACAACCTCTGATAAGTGCCAGCTAACATAAGTACAAAAAATTGTGTAGGAATGAAGTGGTCACTCTGGGATATGATTGTCGGTTTCAGCCCCTGTGTACACTCCACTGGAACTGTGGCCTTCTTACATTTATTTTAAAAGATTTTATTTATTTGAAAGTTACAGTTACAGAGAGGAAGAGGCAGAGAGAGAGAGCAGAGCTTTCATCAGCTGGTTCCCTTCCCAAATGGCCCAGGCAGGTCTCGGGCAGGACAAAGCAAGGAGCCTGGAGGAAATGTTGGGGACAGTTTCTCGCAAAGGGATTTCTTGTGAATGTTGGCTTTCTAGTGTAAATACCTGTGTAGGATGTTTATTGTTTCCAACAAGCTGCAGAGACGACCTCATCAAACCTGGTAACAGAGAGGACTTCCCGGCTGCCTCAGCACAGGGCCCAGAAGCCTCTGCACCCGGGCTCTGTCTATGACGTCACTTCCCCGCGACCTCAGGGCCATGTCTCCTGCTCGGCTCCGTGGCCTGAGCACCAGCCAGCAGACCCGGAACTGCGATGTAGCCTGCCTGTCCTGCCTTCACCCGCTCTCCAGGAAGTCCCAGGGAAGGGGAGACCACCCAGCTTCCCTGGGATTTGCCGTTTGCCTCTGCAAGGCCTGGGGCTGTGTGACCCAGAAGCTTCTGCTCCTGCTGGCGGAGCAATCGCACCCTGGGAGCCCTCAGGCCTCCATGCAGGCCCCACCCAGGTGTGGAGCTTCTGTGCTGCCCCTTCCCCAATTTTGTGCCTGCGCCCAAGGAAGAGCAGCAGGAGGCCGAGGGTTCCGAGGGAAGCAGTTCACCTGCAGCATTCCAACCCAATGCCCAGGTGAGGGTTGTGAGCATGGGGGCTGGGGCTGTGATTCTGTCCTGCGTGTGTGCCTTAAACCTGTCTCGATCTCGCTCTCGCTCTCTCCCCACCATCCCCCCACTCACACTCACACTCACACTCAGTTTCACACTCATATGTTGTGGTCATGAATTCGGGGGCTTTTGGTGACATAGCTTCCTCCATACTATCCATGGCCCGGAAGGAGAACCACCCAGACCTCACTCCCCAGGGGTTACCCACGTGGCTGAGCCTCTGCGTCGGGCTTCCCAGTCACTGTCCCACAGCAGATGTGAGGGAGCCCAGTCTCAGCTCTGCCTCCCAACACTGCCCAGTTACCCTCCGTGCATTTCCCCCAGCTCTGTCTGGGCAAGGACATCCTGCCAACCTCAGAGTCACTGTCACACTCATGGAAAACCTGCACTTGAGATGCCGACAGGACTGCCATGGTCAAGGCAGTCACCCTCCACCCCCCAGGCTAAGGACAAGCCGCCCTTTGTGGCCTGGGTAAAGGACAACAGGACAGGGAGGCAGGGCTTCCTGCCCTCGTCAGCTCTCCTGGAGACCTAGTGCACAGGCGGTCCTGTGCGGGGGACCCTGTGGTCAGCGTTCAGGAGCAGGGTTCCCGGGACTCGTCATCACTGCATGGCCCCGGTGCCACACCGTGAGCGTCTGCTCACGGTGGGCGTCTGACACGCAGAGACCCTGCTGCACACTTAGTCCCTTCAACCACCTTGCGAGCTGCATCCTACTCTGACTCCCGTTCTGCAGAGCAACACGGAAGCGCAGAGGGGCCAAATGGCCTGCCCCAGGTCACACAGCGGGGACAAGGCGGGGTGCGCATCCGGACTCGGGCCCCTCCCCGACAGGGCCCAGCTGAGCCTTCTACCTGCTCAGCTCTGCTCTCAGGGAACAAACACCTGCACTTGCTGGGCTTGGCGCCCAGCGTGCACCGGCAGCAGAGGGCAGCAGAGACTCAGCCCGAGCTGCAGGCACAGGCAGGAGCCCAGGGCTCAGCGACTCTCCCCAGGGCACCGCAAGTGGTGACTCTGAGGAGGACTGACTCCCGCGGAGGGCAGGGACCAGACTCGGGCTCCTCAATCCCATCTGGGCCTCCAGGCTCCCTGTGTAAGACGAAGTCAAGACCAAAATCCACCGCCACTGGCTCCAATACAGCAGGTGCACTACAGAGTCTCTGCAGCTGGCCACCCTGTGGAGGGGCTGCAGCCCCGCTGGGGCCACGACTGAGCGATGGCCTGGCTCCCAGCACCCAGCCTCCAGCGCGCCGGCTTCCCGGCCCCGGGTGCCTGAGGCAGGTGCATGAGCAGAAGGAAACCCCGTCGCGTTGCTGGTCACATTGCTGATGGGTAGGTCCTGCTGGCGTTTGTCTGGAAAGATCTTTGTGTTTCCTTGGCTTATGGAAGCCGGTTTTGTGGGTACCTTATTCTTGGGGGTGGATTTTTGTTCCCCTGTCCCATTGCTTCCCGGCCTGCCAGGCTCTGCTGAGCAGTGCGCCGTGGATTATTCTGGAAGCTCTCGTAGTTGCTTGCTGCTTTTCTCCTGCTGCTTTAAGGATCCTCCTCGGCGATGCCCTGGGAGAGTTTGTTTCCAGTACATTCTGGGGTAGACTTTTTTGGGCTTGACCTTCAACTCCTGGATTTTCACATCTCTTTCCAGCTGTGGAAGTGTCCTGCGATTGCCTCTTCGAAGGAGCCTTGCACTCTTCTGCCCCCTCTGATTTCACATTTACCCCTTTTGATAATCTTAAGCTCCATGAACTCTTTGATTTTTTTAAAAATTATTTCAAACTTGCTAGATTTCTCTTATGAATTTCTTTTTTTAAGGGAGAAATGGGAGGGAAGGAATATAGAAGGGATGGGAAGGTAGAAAGGAGGAAGGGAATATCATTATAGTCAGGTCAGAATTCCAAAAATTATCTTATAAACATTTACTTATTTGAAAGGTATAGTGGACAGAGAGAGAGAGAGAGAGAGAGAGAGAGAGATTGTCCATGTGCTGGTTCACTCCCCAAATGGCTGCTACAGCTCGGATTGGACCAGGCAGATGCCAGGAGCCTGGAGCTCGGACCTGGTCTTCCACATGGATGGAAGAGGCCGTGTTTCCCTGCTTAGCCAGGGGCATCAGCAAGATGCAGGATCAGAAGTGGAGCTGCCAAGACTCCAACCAGCACTCTGAGGAGGGACGCTGGCACTGCAATGGTGGCTGAGCCCATTGTGCCACAGCATCAGCTCTGATTTTCTATAAGTTTCTGTATGGTTCCTCTTGGTTTCTGAAGTTCACTGTGCTCCTGTGAGACAACTATTTAATCAGCATTGTCTCAAAGATCACATTTCCATCCCATTGGGGTCAGTCATCCATACGATATTATGTCCTTTTGATGTGATCACAATCTCCTGGATGGTCTTTGTGCTCACAGACACGTGTCAGTGTGTGTGCATCACAAAATAAGCCACTTACTCCAGGCTGACTGATGTGATGGTGTGGGTGGAAGCAGCTGCTCTGGGCAGCCGCATGTGGCAGGTCAGGATGCTCATTATTAGCTCAGCCAGTATACACTGAGCTATGGGGGCTGCCCATACTGAAAATAAATCACCACACTGTGACCCAGTCATCTAGCTTGGGGGTTTACACCCTAAGGAAGTGAAATGTCTGTGTCAGAGGCAAACGGACACTGCTGTGTTACCGCATCGCTATTCAGAAAAGCCAGACACAAAGGTAGGGAACCAGTCCAAGCCTCCACCCATGAATGAATGAATTTTTTTTTTAATGTGGCCAATTTGCACCACAGGATATTATTCAACGATGAGAAAGAATGAAACCCTGCCACTTGCAGCACCATGCATGGGACAGGAAGACATTGCGTGAAACAAAATAGAGACATAAAAAGATGCCACGTATTCTCTCCTGTATGTGAAACCTGAAAATGCAGATCTCAGGTTAGAACAGAACGACATGGCGATTACTGGGGCCAAGGGAGGAAGGTTGGGGGTAGGCAGGGTGCCAGGTCCCAAAAGCCCAGCAGAGGGAGTCCCAGAATTAGAGCTAAATCAGTATACAAATCATTTTGATTTGCATATTCCAGCACAAAATTATTTTAAAAAATTAAAGACTTACACCAGTTAAATAACAGGAATAAATGATTAGCCTTGAAATTATTTGATAAAATATATAAACTTTCTAATTAGAAATGTTGGTATAAATTAACCTAACTGTGACTGAAACCTTCTAAAATAAAAATGTGAGGGCCTGTATTATGCAACAACAGGGTATGGTGCTGCCAGCATCCCATGTAAGTGCTGGATGGATTCTAGGCTGCTCCACCTCTGACCTGCTCACTGCTAATGCACCTGAGAAACATTAGAGGATACTGAAAGTGCTTGGGTCTTACGACCCACACGGGAGACCTGAATAGAGTCCCAGGGTCCTGACTTTGCCCTGGACTAGCCCTGGCCATGGTGGCCATATGGGGGAGGGATCCAATGGATAGAAGATCTCTCTCTGTGTCTCTCCTTAACTCTGTCATATAAAATAAATCTTTTAAAATAAAAATATGAACCCATTAATTTGAAATAAAGGGTTATTTTTAAATGGAATGTTGCTGAGAAAATAACATTAGAGCATAAAAGGAACATATAAAATAAAATTAGAGGCACATTATCTCCAATGTAAATAGATAATATTCATTTAGGCATTGAGACAAAAGAGGAGAGCTTAGCAGAAAAGGAAACATTCAGTAGTCTTGGAAATGAGAGATCTGGAGAGCTTCACAGATGCTCAGTATAAAAGAAACAGTTGAATAGCAAGTAATCAATATGATTTTTAAACTTCTATCAAACATAGTGAATTCTTTCATATTTCTAAAAAGCTTACAGAATCATCTGAATATTGCAAAACTATTCCAGAAACTTAAAATACAGGAGGCACTAAAACATGATGGACTAAACAAAGTGTGTCAATGACAATAATAGAAATACAATGTGTAAGACAGCTCTTCCTGATCCTAGTTGCAAAAATCCAAAGTGTTTGAAAGATAAATCTTTGCTTTGAATTTTGCCCTGATTTTTCCATTTGTGTAGAGACCACCATATATTCTGAACCTGCTTGAGCTAAATTCAGATTCTGCCAAATTGAGGGTGAAACAAGTGAAGAGATTCCAGCACAATCAAATAGGAACGAATTTTCAGGGATTTTGTGGGGGCAGAGCAAGAAGTCTGCAGACCACCCCATAGGACCTGGTTCACTCATCATCTGCTGCCAACAGAAAAGGGGACAGAAAACATTTCAAAGGAAACGAATAACCTTTACTTCTCCCAAGGCCCCCAAAGGAGTGGCATAAGAAGTTATGTATTTTTAGCATATAAATATGGGAAGCTTCAAGCGTGAAGGTTTCTGTGTAGAGATAAGTCCCCTCTGTGTGTGTGTGTGTGTGTGTGTCACAGACCACCTGTGACCCCTGAAATGGCATTGTGACGCCCTAACCCCAAATGTGATGGTGTTGGGAGATGTGACTGTCACATGATTACAGTCAAAGGAGGCCACGAGGATGGGTCTTGACCCGTTAGGGTTGTTCTTTTGATAAGAGGAAGGGAGACCAGTGCGCCTCTGTCTCCACGCACACACACCCGGGAAAGGCCATGTGAGGGTACAGCAAGAGGACCACCTTCCCCAACCCAGATGAGAGCCCTGCCAGGGTCCGGCTGTGCTGGCGCCCTCATCTCAGACGCGGAGCCTCCAGACGCGGGAGGAAATGAATTTCTGCTCTTTGGAGTCCACAATATGTTGTCAACATGGCAGCCTGATTAGACTGTGTTCAGGAACAGACGCATTGAGGAATACTAGTGACCAAGGCAGCCTGCGCCTGTCAGCTTTGCGTTGTAAGTCCCGGTAGAGTTTCTTCACTGCTCTTGTTATCCAAGTAGAGAAAACCGGGCACACATCAAACATGGAGACAAACGGGTCTCACCCCAGGCCTCTGCAGGGCCTCCCCCGCACAGCCTCTGCATTCGGCTCCCTCTATGACGTCATTTCTCTGCGTCCTCAGGGTGCTGCCTCCTGAGAGGATCACTGCGGAGCGCCGCGCGCAGACCCGGAAGTGCGATTCACCTCTGAGCGGCCAGCGGCAGGTGGTGGCAGGAGCACCCTCAGAACTCCCAGCAGCCACCGCTGGCGCAGGGTGCGAGGGGAGCAGTTGCAGGACCACGTGGGAGGAGTCGCGTGGTCCGCTCCACAGAGACACAGGAAGGATGGACAAGAGAGGAGGAGCAGACAAGGGCAATGAGGGCTTGTTAGTCCTGAGCAGGCACTGCGGGCTGGTGACGGGGCAGGTGTGAGGGGCTCGAGGCAGCCGCATTCGTCGGCTTCCTGACGTGGGAGCTGCTGTGTGTGTGTCCACTAGGACACCTGTGGAACTGGACCAGTTGCTGAGTATTTCCGGGAATTTTTTTAAAAAAAAAATTCAGAAAATAATTTTGAGCAAGAGCACATCCAATGATGCAACCTGAGATGATTTGGAAATTCAGGGAAAACAAAACGTCAAACTACTGATCAAGGAAATGAAGCCATGACGGGGAGAGGGGCAGAGGATGGGGTGATGAAGACGCAGAGACAGCCTTGTGTTTTTTCTGTACATTAAGGATTGAACACCTCGAGACTTCCCATCCTCTTCATTCTCTATTTTCTTAGCTTTTTTTATTTTTTAAAGATTTAATTACTGGAAAGTCAGAGTTACACAGAGCGAAAAAGGAGAGGCTGGGAGGGGGTTCTTCCATCCACTGGTTTACTCTGAAGATGGCCACAATGGCAGAAGATGTGCAACCAAACAACAGGAGCCAGGAGCTTCTTCCAGGTCTCCCACACGTGTACAGGGGCCCAAGGACTATGGCCATCTTCTGATTTCCCAGGCCATAGCAGAGAGCTGGACTGGAAGTAGAGCAGCCGGGACTCAAATTGGTGCCCATATGGGATGCCAGCACTGCAGGTGGCAGCTTTACCTGCTATGGCACCATGTTGGCCATAGCTGTTTATATATTATATTTTTCCTGCATCACAGAAATTCTTTAGGAATCTCATTAGTTCCTGTATATTATTGCTTTAGTTCACCTATGCTGTCCATCTACATGGGTCCTCCAAATGTATAATTTGAGTATTTTGTTGTTTTTAGATGGATTCTTAGGAACAGAAATCTAAGGCTAGCATATGTGTTAATTTTGTATTTTTTGTTTTTTTAAATATTTATTTTATTTATGTGAAAGACAGAGTTACAGAGAGAGGTAGAGACAGAGAGAGAAGTCTTCCACCTGCTGGTTCACTCCCCAGATGACCACAATGGTGCTTTCTGAAGCCAGGAGCCAGGAGCCTCTTCTGGGTCTCCCAGGTGGGTGCAGGGGCCCAAGGACTTGGGCCATCTTCTACTGTTAACCTAGACCATAGCAGAGAGCTGGATTCGAAGAGGTTCAGCCATATGGGATGCCGGCACTTCAGGTCAGATCTTTAACCCACTGTGCTACAGTACCGGCCCCAATTTTGTATTTTCTTGTAGCTGAATTAAAAAGCACAAAACTAGGCAGATACAATTCACCTTAATAATATATAACACTTTATCTTAACCTAAAATACAATAATTTAAATATGTAATCAATGCGAAAATTAATTTGTTCATTTTTATCAAAAAACATTTAAAAATTTGAATGTATATAAAAAGTAACTCAACTCAAAGTAGCCCCGTTTCCAGTGCCCCATGGTCACATGATTCATTTCCTCATAAAATCTATGTGCAGACCTCTCTGATGAAGATGGCAGATCAGCCTCTGAAAGCTCTCAGAGGAAAGTTCATTCTCATATTTGAAAGGAAGGAGAGTAATTTGGGAATCATTTTGTTATTTTTCATCAGAGTATCTGGTAGCATGTTGATAAAAATCCACTAATGTTCTCCAATCTTGTATTTTTCTAAGTTCTATAAAGCACAAAAAGGGTCAAAAGGTTATGTAAAAAATAGAAGAAGACAAAGCAAAATACCAGCAAAAGGTTAGTGTGGGTGGCTCTGTTTTCTGGAGACGTCTGGCTGGATAGGCTGGAGCTGTGGATGTGCTGGGCTCTCCTGTGGTGACTGTAGAGGAGCCCCACCATGTAGAGGCTGGACATGATCATCAGTGCCACCAACAGGAGATCGCGAATCACCATGGAACTTACAAATGGTCCCGGATAGTGCATGTTCATATTCTTCCTTTGACAGTATGCATTGACATATTCCTGACCAACCATAGTGACCTTAATGACCTGGATGTAGATCAGCAAGTTGATGATCCAAAAGAAAAGGAAAGAGGGGAAAATCCAGGTGGTCAGTTTAGACTTCAGCCATGCCCGTTTGGAATGACTGGGACTGATAGTGATGGCTTGAAATACACTCAGGAGAGAGGTGGTGCAGATGGAAAGACCCTGGGTGACTCTGTATATGTACAAAACAGTTTGACAACCAATATCGTCCAAGAAACGTTTGACTCCGAATGATGACATGATTTCTGGCATTGAATGGAAAATAATGTTTAAAATATTGGCCATTGTCAGGTGCATGAAAATCCAGTCTACGGGCTTCTTCAGCTGAGGCTGCATGAGGAAGGTGTAAATATAGATCATGAAGAGCAGTGAGTTTGCTGTGGCACTGGTGGACATCTGAGCTATGAGAAAAGCTATAAATTGTGTCACTTGGAAGCATTATCTCGATGATGTTTTCAAAGTTTTAATTAGGTAAGTTTGGTCTCTTTGGAAAAATAGATTGCACTGTGAAATTATTACAAAATGGTGCCCTGTGGAAGGATATGATGCCTAGCAGCTCAGCTTTGAAGATGGGTGCTGAAATGTTCAAATCTTCTATGTTTCAGATACAAGGGTGGGACTTCCAAGCACTGGATTCCAGGCATCCTTTAAGTTTGGATTGTAGAGGCAGGTGATATGAAGAAGGTAAAATTCAAGTGTTCACATCCTTCACTCTCTTATATGGCCACAAGGGCCTGTTGGCCTCTGTGAACAAAGAATTTGCATGTGATATTTCCTCATAGTCCTAGAGTGTTATCAGCTCTGAAACTATGTGTATATTCACCTTTCTGAAGAATAATCCACGTCTAATGCATGAAATGTAGTGTGTGTGCATGAATTGCTTTTTTAGGATTTACGGTCGGCACCATGACTCACTAGGCTAATCCTCCAACTGTGCCGCTGCCACCCTGGGTTCTAGTCCCTGTAGAAGTGCCAGAATCTGTCCCAGTTGCTTCTCTTCCAGTCCAGGTCTCTGCTGTGGCCCCGGAGTGCAATGGAGGATGGCCCAGGTCCTTGGGCCCTGCATCCACATGGGAGACCAGGAGGAAAGACCTGGCTCCTGGCTTCGGATCAGCACAGCATGCCGACCACAACACACTGGCTGTAGCAGCCATTTAGGGGGTGAACCAACGGAATAAGGAAGACCTTTCTCTCTGTCTGTCTCTGTCTCTGTCTCTCTCTCTCTCTCTCTCTCACTGTCTAACTCTCTGCCTGTCAATAAAAAAAAGAATTTACACTGCAGACACAATTAGTTCAAATAAGAAATATTTTGAACATGTTATATAGACAACTTTAAAAGTTCAACAATCACATGTCATGCCAATCAAAAAATAGAACTGGGGCTTGCAAAGGGATGTTGCTGGTAAAGCTGTTGCCTGTGCCTCCTGAATCCCATGTGGGCACTAGTTCATGTCCCAGGTGCTCTACTTCCAATCCAGCTTCCTGATAATCCACCTGAAAAGCAGCAGAAGATGGTCCCAGTGCTTGGGCTCCTGCACCCATAAGGGAGACTCATAAGAAGCTCCTGGCACCTGGCTTTGCACTGGCCCAGCCCTGCCTATTGTGGCCATTTGTGAAATGAACCAGCAGATGGAAGATTCTCTCCCTCCGTACCTCTCTCTCTCTTCCCCCTTGTCCCTCTCCCTCTCCCTCTCCCTAAGCAGTAGAAGATGACCCAAGTCCTTGGGCCCCTGCACTTACATGGGAGACCCAGAAGAAACTCCTGTCTCCTGGCTCTATCAGCTCAGTTCCAGCCATTCAGGCCATTGGGGAGTGAAGCAGCAGATGGAAGACCTCTCTCTCTCTCTCTCTCTCTCTCTCTCTCTCTCTCTCTCTGCCTTTATCTCTCCTTCTCTTTCTGTGTAACTCTGACTCTCAAAAACTAAATAAAAATCTTTTTAAAAAGTAAAATTATCATGGTCCATCAAGAGAAAACATACATGTTGATGCACAGACTATACCTGGACCTGTTTTGATTTCATTTTTTCTGTATATACAAATATCTGTACGTAGACAAGGACAGACACACATAGCAAGTAAGCAAAAAGAGAGTGACACAGAGATGAAAGTAGGACTAAAATTTAAAAATTCATACAAAAATTACAAGATAAAGCAACCGATTCAAAAATTTAAAAATAACTTAAAATAAGTGATTATCAGAAATAAAAGATGAGACATGGAAACTGATACTACAGAAACACAAAGCATTATAAAAACATACTACAGAAAAAGATATACAAGAGAAGACCATATATAAGAGGGGAGTGGAGGAGGGTTGGGTGGGAGGGTGGGAACAGAGGGAAGAATCACTGTGACCTTAAAGTTGTAATTGTGAAAAGTATGAAGTTTGTAACTGTAAAGCTGTATAGTTCTGCATACATTCCTATGGACCTACTTCTAAGGGTACAGCTTAAAAACTTGCCTAGGGAACTTAAATCTCCTTAAGCCCAGTGCTAAAAATAGCATTCTAAGTGTTAAAGTGAGCATGTGCATAGGACTAAATGTTAAAGTAATCATATAAGTAGTATAAGTGTTTGGTAATAATAATAGGCAGAATTAAAAAGGAGTGGATGCTCCAACATGGGGAGCAGTCCATACAGCAGACTCATAGAATGACAATTGCCTTAAATAGCACTCTCACCTCAGAATCAACCCTTAAGATATTCTGGTCTAGCTGAAAAGCCCAGGGGAGCATTTCAGGCATGAAAAGCTAAGACACTGTGGCAAAAATTGATCTACATAAAGGATCTCTGTGGGTGAGGCCCCAGTGGAAAAAAGCTGCCACCAAAGAAGGATGTACTTTTCTCTGAAGGGATAAGAGAGCTTCCCCTTTGCCTATGGCCTTCTCAAAATATGAAGGAGTTTGTGGATCTGAAAGGCTTCCATAACCTAGGCAGCTCATGACAACAGCCTTGGGTGATCACTGACATTATAAATAATGTTGATTTTTAAATGAACAACACCAGTCACTGTGCACTAACTTCTTATGCAGGATCTCTGTCCCCAAAGAGTTGTATTCAAGAATTATTGTAAAACTTGTTCTCAAAGAATTACATCATTTTAGGGTATTAAGTGGAGGATATATTTATGTCACACAAATTATAGTTATATCTATGTGGTCACAAAAGCTGTACCATTCTTGTGTTCCATTTTAAAGATAATTAAGTTTTAAAAAACAAATTACCATCCAGATGCAGCAACTTTGAATAGCCTTTGTTTGGACCATTGAGGAACAGCTTTTGTTCTTCTTTTTTTAAATGTTTTTCATTGTTTAGCTTTTTTTTTTTTTTTTGGATTTTTTTCAATTTTTCTTTTTTTTCTTTTTCTTTTTCTTTTTCTCTATTATGTAAAGTGTTGAACCCATTACCCAGAATAGAGTTAATCTTCTCTGCATAATGTTCAATTAAAATAGATTTTACTAAACTGGGGGGGGGGGGGGCGGTGCCATGGCTCACTTGGTTAATCCCCTGCCTGCGGCACTGGCATCTCATATGGGCACCAGATTCTAGTCCCAGTTGCTCTTCTTCCAGTCCAGCTCTCTGCTGTGGCTGTGGAGGGCAGTGGACGATGGCCCAAGTGTTTGGGCCCCTGCACCCACATGAGAGACCAGAATGAAACACCTGGCTCCTAGCTTCAGATCAGCGTAGCTCTGGCCGTAGTGGCCATTTGGGGGGTGAACCAGCAGAAGGAAGACCTTTGTCTCTCTCTCTCTCTCTCTCTCTCTCTCACTCACTGTCTATCTGTCAAATAAAAAATAATAATAATAATAAACTGGGAACATGGGAGGAAAAAGGAAGATGGGTGGGAGGGTAGGTAGGGTGGAAAGAATTACTATGTTATTAAAGTTAAAATAAATCTATGAAAATATAATATCTCCCATAAAGAAAATCCCAGAAACAGATGGCTTTATGATTGAATTCCTCAAAACATTAAAAGACAAGATAATAAATATCCTTCTCAATATCTCCAAAACATGAAGACAGGGAATACTTCCTAACTCATTTTAGAAGGACTATATTCCCTGACTTTTTAAGATAAAAAGGGCAGACTAAGACACCATTCCTAAGAAAAGGAAATTACAGGCCAATATTTCTGATGAACATTGCTATCAACAAGTTTGATAAAATATGTTCACACTTAAAACAACTGCAGAATAAATGGATTTCACCATGAGTAATCAGGATGTAAAGATAGTTCTACACACACAAGTAAATGAAATGCACTACATGAGCGAATGAAAAATTAATACAATACATCATAGATACAGAAAAAGCACTTGACAGCTCTGAATATCCTCTCATGATAAAGAAAAGTCCTCAAAAAACTAAGTAGATGAATGGAACTGAATATCATTAATGCCACGTGTATCAAGTTCACAGTTAAAACTGATTCAATGATGAAAAGATGACAGCTTCCCCTGTAAGATCCAGCTCAAGATGTCCACCGTTGCACTCCTAGCCTTAGCAATTAGAAAAATGAATCATTTTGATAGCATTAAAACAGTCATAATATTTATGGTGACTTGTGAGTTCACGGCATCCCTACCCAAGTCACAGAAACTGAAAAAGCTGTCCTGAATTCACGTGCAAGACAAGAAGCACTAGAAAGAAAACCTGTATTCAGTGAGAGAAACCAAGCTGGATTGTCAGGTGTTCTGACAGCAATCAATCAATACACTCATAGATGGAATAAAGATCCCAGAAGTGAATCCACATGTATATGGCCAACCAATCTTAGAGCAGGACACAAGAAATACACAATGGTGAAAGGAGAACGTGTAAAATAACTGATGCTGAAAACCGGATATCCATACTGAATCATTATTTAACAACATACACAAAAATCAACTGAAATAGGATTAAAGACATAGATGCACCCTGACACTAGAAAATCCTAGCTGAAACCCTAAGGAAAAAGAGTCACTGCCTTGGATCTAGGCAATGCTTACTTGGTTATGATTCTGGAATCACTGAAAAAAAGAGAAAATATATAAATGGGACTACATCCAAATAACAAGTTTCTGCAGAGAAAAAGGAAATAATCAACAAAATGAGAATGATGTCTATGGACTATGAGAAAAGATGTACAAATTGTACAATAGACAGGGCAAAGGACCTGAATACACATTCTAAAGACATAAAAATGTCCAATGTTATATGAAGAGGTAGCCACAAGTATTTGCAAAGAAGTCAAATCTTAAATCATCATGAGATAATGGTCAAAATCACACAGAAACATCACCTTCCAGTGATGGATGACCACTTTCAAAGTGGCAAGAGCTGTGAATATTGTTTAGTGTGTGAATAAAAAGGAACTCTTGTTCACTTTGGTAAGAACCAAAGTTGTTAAGTTTGTGAACACAAAACAACAGCAATGTTTAGTGTAAAGACATGAAAGGATAAGAAGACCTAGGAGAAGCCGGCGCCGTGGCTCAATAGGCTAATCCTCCACCTTGCGGCGCCGGCACACCGGGTTCTAGTCCCGGTTGGGGCGCCGGATTCTGTCCCGGTTGCCCCTCTTCCAGGCCAGCTCTCTGCTATGGCCAGGGAGTGCAGTGGAGGATGGCCCAGGTGCTTGGGCCCTGCACCCCATGGGAGACCAGGAAAAGCACCTGGCTCCTGGCTCCTGCCAGGATCAGCGCGGTGCGCCGGCTGCAGCGGCGGCCATTGGAGGGTGAACCAACGGCAAAAGGAAGACCTTTCTCTCTGTCTCTCTCTCTCTCACTGTCCACTCTGCCTGTCAAAAAAAAAAAAAAAAAAAAAAAAAAAGAAGACCTAGGAGAAGCCACCATTGTAGTAAGAGAGGGAACCAAAGGCTTTCAGAGAGTCCAGAACCACCAGAAACCGTGAGTCAGACAATGAGGAAGCTGAGCACGTCAGTTCATTCTCTGCACCCACCGCCTTGCCCAACAGGGAACCAAAGGCTTTCAGAGAGTCCAGAACCACCAGAAACCGTGAGTCAGACAATGAGGAAGCTGAGCACATCAGTTCATTCTCTGCACCCACCGCCTTGCCCAACACAGCAGTCACTGACAAATACCAGACCTCCCTTCTCCACTGTAACGTCACCATGTGATCAACGCAGCCACAGCTCACTGAACCCAGTGAGAACAAAGTGCAAGAGTTGAATGTAACAGAACATGTATCTTAACACAATTAAAATCAATTACATCAAGGAAAGGCTATTTTACATTAACACTCATTTCTCACTATGTTCAAAAGATAAACATATCTTAGGAAGACCAAAGTGAAAAAATCCATATGTATTGTGAAACGCATTTGGAAAATCAAACTCAAAATTCAGGTTAATTCTGAAGAATAACAAAGTTAATGAACTTCTAGAAGGAGGGTTCCACTTCCTAAAGGGAAGACACCAATCATGCCAGACTTAAGAAAAACCATTTTCACAAAGATTTCCAACAAATGCTTTCATGGTTATGTGCAAAAAAAATCAATAAACACTTCCTGAAGAGAGAAAAAGAGCATTCTGTTGACACATTATGATTAATAAATAAGGCTGAAGTAATTAATAAACAGTGTTGAAAAGCATAATAATGAGACTACCTACTCCTAGTGTCAAATGGAAAACAACCTACACAAATTAATTGTAAATGAATTCAGTGTTCTCCAAAATGAGTGCAGCAACTGACCAGGAGATCACCTACATATGAAGGGTAGAGGGTACATTATAAGGGTTACATGTAAAATTCACCACAGTTGTAGATTAAAAGAGAAGAATGGATTAGCACTTCAGTTGATACATAAAATACTGTGATAAATTCTATTCCTATAAATGGCAAAAAATTATATGGCAAAAGAAAGGCTTAATATTCTGTGATGAAATATCTACAATGTTAGCACTATCATATAATGGCTAAATATCACCATGTTTTTGCTTTGAGACAAATGAAAGAAAATAGCTGCTATTTCTACTTCTATTCCTCATGCTTTTTCAGGGGTCTCTTTTAAGAAACAGAATGCTATCAATGTCATTACAAAGAAACAAACAGATTTATCACTGATGGATTCTATCATTCAGGAGACATTCACAGAGACATTGGCTAAATTACTGAAAGATTTGATGAATATTCAAGGTTAATGAGAGCAAAATCAGAATAAAAACCATCTGAATTTCTAACATAAATTGCTCTGTTTAATATATCAAAAACATAGGATAAATGTCACAATATGTGATAAAATCTCTAATCAGAAATGACATAAATTGATCTAAGTCTGACTGCACACTTTTTAAGTACAATGGGTATACATTGTACTTGAAACTAGAAGTAATAACTACAAATGGAACGATGGAAGAAAAACAAATGAAAATAACAAAAAGTAGGAAAGGAGTTTTTAAAATGAAATTAGAGGCACATTTATTCCAGTGTCCTAAACATCCAGGTAGGTACTGAAAAGAGCAGAGCATAGGGCAAAAGCAAAGAACACTCAGTGGCTGAGGGCAGTGAGAGATGTGGAGAGGTTCAGACAATGGGAAAAGAAAAGAATGAAGCATGAGAAACCACGGGAAACTTGTTGAAATGAAATGGACACTATGAGAAACAGTGACTTGATCAGCTCTTGTCCTGACGGTTGATGTACAATGTAATACTTTATCCATTTTAGTAATTTTTTTTGTTCTAGTACCATTGGTTGAACTCTGTAATTAACACACAATTATTCTTAGGTGTTTAAATTTTAACTGAAAAGTGATCCCTGTTAGGAATTTGGAAAACATTATGCTGAGTGAAATAGGCCAATCCCAAAGGGACAAATACCATATGTTCTCCCTGATCGGTGACAACTAACTGAGCACCAAAAAGGAAGCCTGTTAAAGTGAAATGAACATTATGAGAAATGGTGACTTGATCAGCCCTCACCCTGACTGTTGATGAGCAACTTAATATGTTATCCCTCTTAGTATTTTTTGTTTGTTTGTTCTACTTAATACTTTTGGTTGAATACTGTAATCAATACACAATTATTCTTAAGTGATGAAACTTAACTGAAAAGTGATCGCTGTTAAATATCAGAGTGGGAATAAGAGAGGGAAGAGATGTGCAATTTGGGACATGCTCAAGCTGACTTACCTCAAACGGTAGAGTTAGAAACATACCAGGGGATTTGAATTCAATCCCATTGAGGTGGCATGTACCAATGCCATCTCACTAGTCCCAGTGATCAATTTCTGTCCACAATTGATCAAAATGATAGGACTAAGAACCAAAGGGATCACATAAACAAGACTAGTGTCTGCAAATACTAGCTGATAGAATCAAAAAGGGAGAGAATGATCCAACATGGTAAGTGAGATACACGGCAGACCCATAGAATGGCAGATGTCCTAAACAGCACTCTAGCCTCAGAATCAGCCCTTAATGCATGCGGATCCGGCTGAAAAGCCCATGAGAGTATTTCAGGCATGGAAAGCCAAGACACTCTGGGGGAAAAAAAACTAAATGAAAGATCTCTGTGAGTGAGATCCCAGTGGAAAGAACGGGTCATCAAAGAAGGAGGTACCTTTCTCTGAATGGAGGAGAGAACTTCCACTTTGACCATGGTCTTGTCTAAATATTATCAGAGTCAGTGAACTCAGGGGGCTTCCATAGCTTTGGCAGCTCATGACAAGAGCCTAGGGTGATTACTGATGCCATAAACAAGAGTGTCAATTTGTTAAGTCAACAACAGGAGTCACAGTGCACTTACTCCTCATGTAGGATCTTTGTCCTTAGTGTGCTGTACATTGAGATTTCATGCTATAACTAGTACTCAAACAGTATTTTTCACTTTATGTTTCTGTGTGGGAGCAAACTGTTGAAATCTTTACTTAATGTATGCTAAACTGATCTTCTGTATATAAAGAAAATCGAAAATGAATCTTGATGTGAATGGAAGGGGAGAGGGAGTGGGAAAGGGGAGGGTTGCGGGTTGGAGGGACGTTATGGGGGGGAGCCATTGTAATCCATAAGCTGTACTTTGGAAATTTATATTCATTAAATAAAAGTTAAAAAAAGAAATAATAAAAATCAAATAATCAAATGCAAAAAAAAAATAGAACAAGAACATATAAGTAAAGGTCACAGAAACATGGAGGATGAATCTGAAGACAACAAAAAGGAGTAGGTGTGAGCAGGCATAGTGGGGAGCAGGCAGGTGGCAGAGGCCTCGCCGCCCTCCCGCCCCAGGCTGAGGGTGCAGCGTCCTTACTAGGTGCATCCTGGACAGGCTGGGGCTGCCCTGCACTGACTGTGGATCAGGTCCGGGCTGGCGGGATGTCTGATCCCATCTCCTTTGCCATCCACAGCCTTGCTTATCGTCATCAATATGGTGACCCAGGGAGAGCCCCAAATCGCCCTCCCAGACGCACAACGAGTCTCCTAGGGGAAGGTATGGGGTTTCCTCACAGGCAGCACTATGTCGGTCATTGGGGCTGCATTTTCCCCAGGTGAGTGGTGTCAGAAAGTAAACTTCAGGACAACACAACTCATCAAAACTTCGTCTCCAACAGCTGGTGGCAATCCTGATCTCACTATTGGCTTCTTAATTTTCTTATTCAAGACCTGAAGTTTGACTTTATTTTCCCTTTAAATTTGGGGTTATTCAGGTCTTCAAAGAAGGAGGTACCTTTCTCTGAAGGGAGGAGAGAACCTCCACTTTGACTATGACCTTGTCTAAACAAGAGAAGAGTCGGAGAACTCAGAGGGCTTCCATAGCCTTGGAAACTCATGACTAGAGCATAGGGAGATTACTGATGCCATAAACAGGAATGCCAATTGGTAAAGTCAACAACAGGAGTCACTGTGCACTTACTCCTCATGTAGGATCTCTGTCTTCAATGTGCTGTACATTGAGATTTAATGCTATAACGAGTACTCAAACAATATATTTCACTTTGTGTTTCTATGGGGGTGCAAACTGTTGAAATCTTTACTTAATGCATACTAAACTGATCCTCTGTAAAAAAAAATTATCAATTCCCAACTTGACTCTCACTGGGATTAAACATGACAATAGGTCTGATCTGATTTCATCATCATTTAAAAAAAAATCATCTATTATTTTTCACTTTATGTTTCTGTGTGGGAGCAAACTGTTGAAATCCTTACTTAATGTATACTAAGCTGATCTTCTGTATATTAAGATAATCGAAAATGAATCTTGATGTGAACGGAAGGGGAGAGGGAGTGGGAAAGGGGAGGGTTGTGGGTGGGAGGGACGGTATGGGGGGGAAGCCATTGTAATCCATAAGTCGTACTTTGGAAATATATATTCATTAAATAAAAGTTAAAAAAAAAATTTGGGGTTATTTTCTAAGAGTTTCTCTTTTTACCTCTCAGTCCTACTAATGTCTTTTTGGGGAATCACTTTGTTATTATTATATATTTAAACATCTGTTTGTTTGAAAGGCAGAATGAGAGAAAGAGACCGAGACAGAGAGAGAATACCTTCTATCTGCTGGTTCTTTCTCCAAATTGTCAAAATGACTGAGGCTGCTCCAGGCTGAAGCCAGGAGCCAGGAATCCCATTTGTGAAATTGCTTGGGCCCATGTGCTGCTTTCTTAGGCACCCAATAAGGAAGCTGCTTTGACCATGGGGCAGCTGACACTCCACGGGCATGCTGGCTTACAAGTGGGAAGTTAACCTGCTGCATATTACCAGCCCCTACTGTACTTCTTTTAGTATCATTGTTTTTTTTTTTTTTTTTTTTTTGACCAGCAGAGTGGATAGTGAGAGAGAGAGACAGAGAGAAAGGTCTTCCTTTTGCTGTTGGTTCACCCTCCAGTGGCCGCAATGGCTGGCACACTGCAGCCGGCACACCGCACTGATCTGATGGCAGGATGCAGGTACTTATCCTGGTCTCTCACGGGGTGCAGGGCCCAAGCACTTGCGCCATCCTCCACTGCACTCCAGGGCCACAGCAGAGAGCTGGCCTGGAAGAGGGGCAACCGGGACAGAATCCGGCGCCCCAACCAGGACTACAACCCAGTGTGCCGGCGCCACTAGGCAGAGGATTAGCCTAGTGAGCCGTGGCACTGGCTAGTATCATTGTTTTCTTATAAGGTGCTCATTCAATCCTCACACTTATTGACATAATGGACTTTATAGGAAGGAATTTTAGTTCACTTTTCTCTGTTATCTAGAAATACTATTCTTAAGGTTGAATGTGTATGGATAAGGGCTATGAGTACTGTTTCCTATTCAATTATTTATTTGGGGGCTGGCATGTTGTGTAGCAGATAAAGTTGATGCCTGTGGTGCCTGCATCCTCTATGGGTGCCTGTTTGTTCCAAATGCTCCACTTCCAATCCAGCTCCCTGCTGATATGACTGGGAAAGCAGCAGAAAATGGCCCAAGTGCTTGAGTCCCTGTACCCACTTGGGAGACGTGGAAAAAGCTCCTGTCTCCTAGCTTCAGAAAGGACCATCTCTAGCCATTTGGGGAGTGAACCTCTCTCTCTGTTCTCTCACTCTCTATAACTGCATTTCAAATAAATAAATATTTTTTTAAAAAATGATTTACTTCTAGTCTGTAACTCATTACGGCTGAACAGAGAGCACACGTGTCTAAATGAATTAAACTCTTTTTTAAAAAATTTTTATTTAATGAATATAAATTTCCAAAGTACAGCTTATGGATTACAATGGCTCCCCCCCCATAACCTCCCTCCCACCCGCAACCCTCCCCTCTCCCACTCCCTATCCTCTTCCCTTCACATCAAGTGAATTAAACTCTTGAATCCTATGGACATTCACTGTGATTTCAATGCACGGTTGCTTTTTCCAAGTGCCTTGACTGCTGGGGAAAGAAACATAAGGATTTTCTGTAACTGTGGAAATTACTGTTCTATGCCATAGGTCAAGGGTGTTCAATGTCTTATTCACATTTTTATCACCCTGCTGTTGTTCTGGGTTATATTTATGTTAATGAGTAAAGTACACTGATAAGATTCCCACTGTGGATTGCAATATTTCCATTTTTAATCATTCTATTGATTTACACACTTATTAAAATGTTATTAATTTGCATATAGAAATATAAAATTTGAATTAAGATAACCTCTGATTGGCAGCTAATACGCATGCAAAAACATATGTAGGAATGAAGTGGTCACTCTGGGATATGATTATGGGTTCCAGCCCATGTTTACACTCCAGTGGAATTGTGGCCTTCTTACATTTCTTTTAAAAGATTTTATTTATTTTAAAGTTACAGTTACAGAGAGGAAGAGGCAGAGAGAGAGAGCAGAGCTTTCATCAGCTGGTTCCCTTCCCAAATGGCCCAGGCAGGGCTCAGGCAGGCCAAAGCAAGGAGCCTGGAAGAAATGTTGGGGACAGTTTCTCTCAAAGGGAATTCTTGTGAATGTTGGCTTTCTAGTGTAAATACCTGTGTAGGATGTTTATTGTTTCCACCAAGCTGCAGAGAAGGACTCATCAAACCTGGTAACAGAGAGGACTTCCCGGGCCGCCTCAGCACAGGGCCCAGAAGCCTCTGCACCCGGGCTCTGTCTATGACGTCACTTCCCCGGGACCTCAGGGCGGTGCCTCCTGAGCGGCTCCGTGGCCTGAGCACAAGCCAGCAGACCCGGAATTGCGATGTCGCCTCTGCGTGGCCAAGAGCCTGAGCGGGAGACCCCTCAACTCTCTTACAACCCACACAGACCCAGGCCAGAGGCGCTCTTACACAGACCACCTCCGAGAGGACGCAGGACACGCAAGAGCGCCTCATGGATGATCGGGCAACAGCACAAGACCAACAAGGATGGGGCGCAGTGGAGACGGGGGGTCGTGAGGGGCTGGGGCAGCGCCGCTGTTCTGCTTCTGGAACTGGGTGCTGGTGCGTGGGGGTCCACTGCGAAAATCCATAGAGCAGGAGAAATTGTAGAGAATTTGCTGAACTTCAACATTCAAAACTACTGAAGGAGAGGACAGCCGGTCACAAAACTAGAATTGGATTTGGTAATTCAAGGAAAAGACTTTCAAACTGCACTGATCAAGGGAATGAAACCATGACGAGGGCAGAGGAGGACGTGGAGCGCCGTCCAGGAGGCAGCCACATGTGCTCAGGACCAGAGAAATCCCAGAGTGGAAAGAGGCAATGGTGGAGGACAGACCACCAATAAGCGACGGACCAGTTCTTAGTTGAAGGTCTCAGAGGTGTATTTCCAAATGTCACCCTGACACAGCAGGATAAAGCACAGATTTTCTGAGCTCCTGTAATAAACCGAGTTTCTTCACAGGAAGAGCCTCTTTCTTGAGTTAGATAAGGGTTGGAACCACAGAAAACCAAAGAGAGAGGAACCGTGCGCTCCTGAAAGACAGGGATCCAACCCTCAGAATCTAATGGTGATGGGAGGTGAAATCCATCAGCCTTGGGGACAAAGACATGTGCTAGGATTCAAGCAGCAGAGCACGTGTTGATGTCCCTGAGGAACAGAACAGAACAACAAGTTAAGTGGGTTAGAGACTGTAAGATAGGGAAGATTAAATTGGAAAAAAATTATATTGATTAAAAAGATTTTGTGAAGTAAATACACTGAAAGTCTCTACAACCCAACCACTGGGAAAGCCTCAGTTCATACTGGTGGGTATTTAACTGCAGCACACAACTCCTGGACAGCACAAGGGACTGGATCCAGATAACAAAGTTAGGAGTATGAGAAGGGGAGGGGATCTTATGGAAGGATTTATGCACATGCTGGGGGACACCCCTGCATTTCATTGTCTTTTAAACGATGAACCTCAAAGATTTCCCATCCTCTTCATCAGCTCTCTTTTCTGAGTTATTTACACAGGAACATTATATTTCCTGCATCCCATTCTCTAAAAATTCCTGTGTTTTATCTCCTGAGGTCACTTGATGCACATCTAAGCTGTAGCCAAGTCCCTGAAAAATGAGACCTGGGTATTAAGATTTGTTGAATGAATAAGGAAGTTCTTACAAGCAGCACAGCTGAACAGAAATATGAGGCAAGCACCAAATACAAGTTTGCATTTTCTAGTAGGTGCATTAAAAGCAGAGGAAATTAGCTTTAGTTGTAGACAATACATTAATTTCACCCAAAGGATAACATAAACAGGTACTCAGTGGGAAATTTTATATATTGATTCAATTAAACATTTTGAAATGTGTTTTTGAAATGGACCAAATACTTCAAGTGAGACTAGTTCCATGGTCACCTGCCTTCGTTTCCTCATAAAATTTTATGGACTCCTCTGTGCTAAATGATGTCAGATCAACCAAGGAAAGCACTTGGAGAAAAAGGCATTCTCATCATGGAAAGGGAAGAAGTCCATTTGGGAATATTTTTGTTATTTTTCATCAACAAAAATGGGCAGAAAGTTGGGTAGCATGATGATAAAATTCCAGTAATGCCCACCAATCTTGAGTCTTTCTCAGGTCTATAAAATGCATAAAGGGTCACAAAGTTGTTGCAAAAATAAAAGAGCACAAAGCAGAATACCAGACAAATAATAGTGTGGGTGGCTTTGTTTTCTGGAGACATCTGTCTGGATAGGCTGGAGCTGTGGATGTGTTGGGCTCTCCTGCGGTGTCTGTAGAGGAGCCCCACCATGTAGAGGCTGGACATGATCATCAGTGCCACGAACAGGAGATCACGAATCACTATGACACTTATAAATGACCATGACTGGTGATCTCGAAGCTGTATAGATTGACAGTATGCATGAACAAATCCATGACCAACGACAGTGAAATTCCATTTGGCTCTTACAGTTTCAATGATGTGGATATAGATCAGCATGTTCATGACCCAGAAGAAAAGGAAAGAGGGAAGTATCCAGGCAGACAGCTTAGATTTCAGCCTTGCCCATTTAGAATGACTGGGGCTGATAGTGATGGCTTGAAATACACTCAGGAGAGAGGTGGTGCAGATGGAGAGACCCCGGGTGACTCTGTAGATGTAAAAAACAGTTTGACAGCCAGCGTTATCTAAGAAACGTTTAACTCCAAAGGATGACACGATGTCTGGTATTGACTGGAACACAATGGTTATAATATTGGCCATTGTCAGGTGCATGAAAATGCAATCTATGGGCTTCTTCAGCTGAGGCTGGATTAGGAAGGCATAAATATAGATCATGAAGAGAAATGAATTGGCCATGACACCGATAAAAATCTGAGTTATGAGAAAAAAGCTCAAAATTGTGTCATTTGGAAACATGTCAATGACATTTCAGTTAGGCAAGGTTGTCATCTACTGAAAAATAAATGGATTGTACTGTGACATGATGTTTTTAACAAGGAACCTTTGAGCAATGTGAAGACTGACAGTTCAGTGTTAGGAAGACAGAATAAATGGTCAAATTTTCTGTTTCAGTCTTGGCTGTGCCACTTCCAGAAATAGAATAGTGGGCAGTGCTTGAACCTCAGACTATGAAAGTAGGTGATACGAAGAATGCAGAACCAGGATGCTCACATCCTACATTCTAGTGTATAGCCCAAGAGGGCAGGCTGGCATCTGTGAATGACAAATTACATTAAAAGTGATATTTTTCTTCAGAGTATAGATTGCTTCTTCCCTCTAATGATATCTGTATATCCTAACCTTTCTAAAGCACACTACATGTCTGATACATGTACAGTACTATGAATATCTGAACTTCTTTCTTGCAATTTAGATTGCAGAACAATTCTTTCAAGACAGGGAATATTTAATCACTCTCGTATTATGTCACTCTAAATATATGGTTCATTTTTAAAATAAAGAAATATAGCATGGAGTTTTCAAGGGGGCTTTTTCTCCTCCCCTCATCCAACCAGCAGTGGTTGTTGGAGACATATTTGGTTTCACACTTGGCACAGAGCTCCTGCCACTTAGTGGGTAAAGGCCAAGACTGCTGTTAAATTTCTCACCATGCACTAAATTTCCCACGATGCACAGGACAGTCCACACCACAGAACTCTTGGGCCCCAAGAAGAAGTCACATGACAGTTGATGAGCCCAGAATAGCAAATTATCACTGAGTTTTGCTCCCTGAAGCACATGTAAACTAAAAATTTTGGCCCAAACATATTTTGAGCATTTTTAGAGGAATCAGAGTTGGTTCACAAATATAAGAACAGGAATGGTATCATGGTCACTATGGGTGACTTCTAAATTAATAACTTTAATATCTATAGTTGTTGATATTTGGAGTTGTTGCCTATATCATTCTCTGAGACTTACTATCTCAATTGTCTTTGTCGTGCACACATTACCATTCTTTTCTATATAGATTTTTAGTTATGATCTCACTTCTATATGGACTATAAAAGATCAAAGTTTGAGAAACAGAGGAAAAGTGATTCTCAGGAGTGATAAGGTAGGGGAGAGTGATGTTAGTGAAAGGTTACCAACTTACACTTAGCAAATGAATACTTTCTGGATAGCTGCTGCAACATGAGTCGAACAACTTGATAATAATGTACTATATTATTTATATTTGCTCACAACTTGGCTCTTACAATGCTCTCACCAACAAATAAGGTTTCTATGGAAGGTGAATGGTATGCTAATAAACTAAGTTGTAGTACACTTTTCAAATATATGTCAGATCATCCCAGTGTTTTAGCTATCAAATAGGCTTTCATCTATCAATTATACCACCACAAAGCTGAAGGCAGACTAAATCACAAAAGGCAGAGAACGCAAAAGTCAAAAATACCACATCCCAAGTATGTGCTGCCCAATGCATCCATATAAATACAAATGCACACATAGTCTAAAAATGATTGAATGGTGTACGATACATGGGGCCGATGTTGACCAGTAGACATAAGGTATGTCCACTAAATATCAGAAGCATGAGATTTCAAGACCATTACAACATCTGTAAAAGAAACAAGTCCAATAAAGAAGAAAGACAAAATCCAAATAAAGGAAGATGACAAAATACAAACTAAGCCACAGAAAGCAGGTGCATGTCAAATAACACTGAAAAACAAACATTTATGGAACAAAAAATCCAGATATAATGAAGTGCACATGGAAAAAATGAAGGTTGCAAATCTGTGGGAATCAACACTAAATGTGCAAACACATTAAAGGGTCAGAACACAGAGGGGAATCCACCATTTTAGTAAGACACGTAAGCAAAGGCTTCCACAACTTCAGAACCACCAAACCTAAGGTAAGTCAAACAATGAAGAAGTTGGGCAGCTCAGTTCATTCTCTGCACCTAATGCCTTGACCAACACATGCGTCTCTATCAAATGCCCAACCTCATTTTTACTAGAATGTGCACCACGTAATCAGTGCAGCATACGGCAAACACTGAAATGAATGAGAACAAAGTGCAAGAGTTTAACTTAACAGAACAATTTATCTTAGCAGAATTGTAATGAATTTTAAAAGGAAAGAATACTTTATATTATCATTGATTTTTCAGTAAGTTCCAAAAAAAATTTCTTAGTAAGAACAAAGTGAAAAAACCTTTGAGTATTGTGAAATGCATTATGGAAACATAGATTCAAAATGCAGTTATTCTGAAGAATAACAACATTACTAAACCTCTAGAGTTATGGCAGTACTTCCTAAAGAAAAGGCACCAATGATATCCAACTTAAAATGTTAAAAATCAAAACTGAGAACTTAAAAATATTTTAAATGATGATATTGTGACTATGCCAATAAATTTGGAGTGGAGACATATGGACAAATCCCCTAGAACCTGGTGTGCCAGCGCTGCGAGGTGGAGGATTAGGTTAGTGAGCCATGGCGCCGCCCAATAAAGTCTTAAAAGTATAGAGATGGGACCATCTACTCTGAAAGTCAAATGAAGAAAAACCTACTGAAATTCATTCTAAAGTGAATTCAGTACTCTCCAAAATGAGTCTAGCAACAGACCAAGAGAATTACCCACATAGCAAGGGAAAGGTGGGAATCATTTTACTGAACAAACTGAAGCTCAGAAACCATTAAGATTTCTGAGGGTCTGGTGCTGTGGTGTAGTGGGTAAAGTCACTGCCTGCAGTGCCGGCATCTCATATGGGCGCCAGTTCAAGTCCCGACTGCTCCATTTCTGATCCAGCTCTCTGCTATGACCTGGGAAAATGATAGAAGATGTCCCAAGTCCTTGGGCCTCTGCACTTTTGTGGGAGACCTGGAAGAAACTCTTGGCTTTTGGCTTCAGATTGACTCAGCTCCTACCATTTCAGCCCATCTGTGGAGTTAACCAGTGGATGAAAGAACTCTTCTCTCTCTTCTCTCTCTCCTCTCTCTCCCTCTCCCTCTCCCTCTCCCTCTCCCTCTCCCTCTCCCTCTCCCTCTCCCTCTCCCTCTCCCTCTCCCTCTCCCTCTCCCTCTCCTTCTCCTTCTCTCTCTGTGTAACTCTTTCAAATAAATAAATAAGTCTTTAAAAAAAAAGACTGCCAGCACTGCGGCTCAATAGGCTAGTCCTCCACCTAGCAGCACCGACACACTGGGTTCTAGTCCTGGTCGGGGCACCAGATTCTGTCCCAGTTGCCCCCCTTCCAGGCCAGCTCTCTGCTGTGGCCCCAGAGTGCAGTGGAGGATGGCCCAAGTGCTTGGGCCCTGCACCCCATGGGAGACCAGGAGAAGCACCTGGCTCCTGCCTTCAGATCAGTGCAGTGTGCTGGCCGCAGGGCGGCGGCCGCAGTGGCCATTGGAGGGTGAACCAATGGCAAAAGGAAGACCTTTCTCTCTCTCTCTCTCTCTCTCTCTCTCTCTCACTGTCCACTCTGCCTGTAAAAAAAAAAAAGATTTTTGAAGGTTCCAAGTAGCTTACACATCTTGAACTCTTTCTTTTTTTATTTTTTTTGAAAGGTTGAGTTATAGACAGTGAAAGAGAGAGACAGAGAGAAAGGTCTCCCTTCCATTGGTTCATTCCCCAGATGGCTGCTACAGCTGGTGCTGCACTGGCCCAAAGCCAGGAGCCAGGTGCTTCTTCCTGGTCTCCCATGCAAGTGCAGGGGCCCAAGCACTTGGGCCATCCTCCAGTGCCCTCCTGGACCACGGCAAAGAGCTGGACTGGAAGAGGAGCAACCGAGACTAGAACAGAGTGCCTATATGGAATGCCAGCACTGCAGGCCGAGGATTAGCCATGTGAGCCAAGGTGCTGGCCCCCTTGAACTCTTTCAACTTCTTTCCACTCTAAATCTTTTGCTATTATCAACATTACAAAGAAGCTGAATTTCAATTTCCTCTGAATTTGACAATTCACTTAAGCACTTGGTGAAGTGATAGTCATCTAACTTTAGCAGATGAGACATGTGTTTATACTACCTCAAAAGGATATTTTAATTTCTGTAAAAGACGTGTGCTTTCTGAATGCTTTGTCCTACATTATACCATGCAGTAGAAAAAAGAAAAAAAAAAGGGGAAAGGTAAAGTTAGCATTTTGAAGATAGGTGTAAGATTAACCACAGTTGTAGTACAAAGAAAAAAATAAATCTGCACTTCCACTTATACATGAAATACTCTGCTCTATTCAAATTGTTAAATTTACATAATAAAGCAAAAAGAAAGATTTCACTTCACATGATAAAAATCTAAAATGTAAGCACTATCATATAATGCTTAAATAATAAAAACTCTTGTTTTGAGTTTGGATATGAATAAAAATATCTGCTATTTCCACTTTTATTCATACATTTGCAAGGGTCTGCTTTTAAAAAGAGAATAATATTAATATCTTTGCAAAGAAACTAACAGTCTTTTATCATTGAGTGACAGTCTTAAGAAAGATATTCATAGAGACAATGACTAACTTACTTAAATGATTTGAGGAAGCTTCAAGGTTACTGAGAACAAAGTCAGTATAAGATATTTAGATTTCTAAAAATTAAAGATTGATACTCTTTACATAACATAGACATGAAAAATGTCACAGTTCATAAAGGAAAATACCTAATTAGAAATGATATCAATTGATCTAAATGTGACTAAAGCCTTTTTAAATTAAAATGTATATACATTAATTTGAAAGGTAATAACTAGAAATGGAATGATGCTGTAAAAGCAAAAGAAAATCACAAAAAAATAAGAAAGGAAATTAGAGAATGAAACTAGAGGAACATTCATTCCAATGCCATAAACATCCAGGTACGTACCGTAGAGCAGAAAGAACACTCAGCGGACAGATCAATGAGAGATCTGGAGAGGTTCAGATACCGAGAATAAAAAGAATGAAGAAGTGAAAAAAACAGAGGGATGACAAGAAAAGTAAGAACATACAGGTAAAGTTCACAGAAAATGCTGGAAGGATGAATCTGAAGACAACAAAAGGATGCGGTGTGAGCAGGCGTGGTGGGGAGCAGGCAGCAGGGAGAGGCCTCGCCGCCCTCCCACCCCCAGGCTAAGGGTAAAGGGTCCTTACTGGTGGTGTCCTGGAAAGGCTGGGCTGCCCAGCACTTACTGTGGATCATGCCCGGGTGGGCTGGATGTCTCCTCCCTGTACGCCGGTCATCTTGTCACCTGCTGACACCTCCATCACCTTGTTTATTGTCATCACTTTGATGCCCCGAGGAGAGTTCCAAATCACCCTCCCAGATGCACAATGAACCATGAGTGCAAACAGGCGTTTGGGGCTGAGTTTTCCCAAGCTGAACATCAGAAAGTAAACTTCAGGATGACGTCATCAGAAGTTCATCTCCACACAGCTGCTGGCAATCATGATCTCACTATTGGTTTCTGAATGTTCTTATTCAAGAATGATGCTTGACTTTATTTTCTCTCTCCAATTTGCGGTTATTTTTTAGAATTTGTTTTTCCCTCTATGAATCCTGTTAATGTCTTTTTGGGGAATTATTTTTATTATTTAAAAATTTATTTATTTATTTATTTGAAAGGCAGAATGAGAGATTATTTTTCATCTGCTGGTTCATTGCCCATTGCCAAAATGACTGAGGCTGGGCCAGGCTGGAGCCAGGAATTCCATCCTCATGGAATTGCTTGGGCCCAAGTGCTTGGGCCATCCTCTGCTATTTTCTCAGGAAAGTTACGAAGAAGTTGCTTTGAACCTGAGGCAGCTGACACTCAGGGTGATGCTGGCTTAAAACCAGGAGATTAACCTTCTGCACACAATACTGTCCCCTGCTGTACTTGTTCTAGTACCATTGTTTTCTTACAGGGTTCTATTTCAATCTTCACATGTAAAGGACAATAGCGTTGACAAATGTCACTCTCCCTCACTTCCTCCCTCACACCAGAGACACCCATGCAGAAGTATTGCTCAGCCTCCCCCAGATTCCTCACAAAACAGCTGGCAAATAAGACATAGGGAGCAGCTTGTGAAACAGATAAGGAGATCCTGAAAAAAAAAAAAAAAACCCTGAATTCTTACTGCTAGCAAGTCTCCTTCCCCACTGGCAGCAAGTTCTCTCTTTTTTTAACTTTTTACTTATTTACTTGAGAGGTAGAGTTACAGACAGTGAAAGGGAGAGACAGAGAGAAAGGTCTTCCATACAGAAGTTCACCCCACAAATGGCTGCAACAGGAAGAGTTTTGTTGATCTAAAGCCAGGAGCCAGGAGTTTCTTCCATGTCTTCCACACAAGTGCAAGGGCCCAAGCACTTGGGCCTTCTTCCACTGCTGTTCCAGGCCATAGCAGAGAGCTGGATTGGAAGAGGAGCAGTCAGGATGAGAACTGGGCCCCATAAGGGATGCAAGTGCAGAGCCACAGGCAGAGGACAAACTGTTCCACAGTGCTGGCCCCAAGTTCCCTCTTCAGCCAGATAAAAACCCAGCCCTACACATGCCCTGTGCACAGTCTCTTCACAAGAACAGACTGTCCCCCACTCTTTGCTTCAGTAAAAGCACCTGTCTTTCTCGAGCTCGGGCTCCATCTCCTTATTCTGTCTCATGTCTGGGGGCTACGAAAGGCCAGAACCCCAAGATATTCCAAACCTGACATTTGTTTACATAATGGATTTCAGAAGAAGGAATTTTAGTTTACTTTCTCTAAGTGCATATGTAAAAATACTATTTTCAGGATGAATGTATTAAGATGTGAGAAATGAGTAATTTTTCTATTCAGTGATTTATTTGGGGGCTGGTGCTGTGGCATGGAAGGTAAAGTTGCCACCTGTGGCACCAGCATCCCATATGGGTACTGGTTCCAATCCCTACTGTTCTACTTTCCATCCAGCTCCCTGCTGATGTGCCCAGAAAAGCAGCAGAAGATGGCCCAAGTGCTTGGGCTCCTGCACCCATGTGGGAGAACTTGGAAGAAGCTCCAGTCTCTTGGCTTCAGCCTGGCACAGCCCCGGCCATTGTGGCTATTTGGGAAGTGATCCAGCAAATGGAAGACCTCTGTCTCTGTAATTCTTTCTAATAAATAGTTTTAAAAATATTTATTTCTAGTCCATATCTCATTATACCTGTACTCAGATCACAGGTGTCTAAATGAATTAAACTCTTCAATTTGTGGACACTCAGTGTTCACTGCACAGTTGCTTTTACCAAGTGCCTCATGTGTGCTGGAGAAACACGAGGATTTTGAGTTCTGTGGGAATTACTGTTCTATGTTTTTAAGTGTCTTGTTCACATTTCTGACATCACTGTGTTGTTTTGGGTTGTTTTTCTGTTCATGAGTAAAAAAGGCTGATGATTCCCACTGTGGTGTGGGATTTTTTCACTTTTATCATTGTATCATTTTATACCACTTATTAAAATTTTATTAATTTCCATAAACAAAGATAATACCTGTATTAAAATCGTATCTGATATGTGGCAGCTAATTGAGAATCGAAATGTAGAGGAATGAAATGGTCACTTTGGAATACAACTGTCGCTTTTACCACAGGTTTATACACCTGTGAAACTGTGGTGTTCTTTTTTTTAACTTTTATTTATTTGAAAGTGTTACAGACAGGGAGAGACAGAGGCAGAAAGAGGAACAGTGGTCTTCTGTCTGCTGGCTCACTCCCAAATGTACACAAAGGCCAGTGCTGGGCCAGGCAGAAGCAAAGAGCCAGGAATTTTAACTGGGTCCTTTAAGTGGGTGCAGTGCCCCCAAGAACTTGGGCCATATTCTGCTGTTTCTCCCAGACACATTAGCAGAGAAATGGATCTGAAGTGCATTAGCTGAGACTCAAACTGGCAGCCACATGAGATGTGGCACTGCAGGCCATGGCCTACCCCACTACATGAAAATGCTAGCCTAAGTCTTCCCGCTTTTTGCATTCCCATATTCATCTAGTCATGGTGATTTATTTTGATTCACAATGTGTGGTATATGACACCCAGTTGCCATGGAAGGGTTGAAGCAATGCTCCTACTTGGTAAATACAAATTACTAATGTACCTAATGCAAAATTGACATGGGTGGGTGTTTGGCCTGGCAGTGAAGATACCACTTGGGATACAGACATCCTGTAACCAAGTATCTAAGTCCAAATCCCAGCTCTGGGACTCATTCTGATGCACACACTTGGAGGGAACAGCTGATGACTCAAATAAATGGGTTTCTGCCACCCATACAGAAGACCTGGCTTGAGTTCCTGGTTCCCAGCTTCACCCAGGCCCGGTAACTGGGTGCTGTAGGCATTTGGGGGACAGAACCTTCAGGTAGGAATATTTGTATGTTTCTCTTTGTGTCTCTCTGACCCTCCCCCAAAAAATAAAATTAGAACTTATAAAATATACAGTGAGAAAAACAGAAGAGTTGAACAAAAATCTAAGAAGCAATCAACACAATTATTTAAAATATCTCCAAAAATAATGATGTTTTTTGTATGACTTCTAGAACACATAGAGACAGAATCACTTGAATACTGCAAAAACCCTTCCAAAAACCAGAAACACAGGAAATATTTAGTGAACCACGATGAAGAACTTGAAAAGTTTTGTTTGAAGGCCATCAAAGACATCACTAGAAAGAAGACTTGTGGCCAGTGCCACAGCTCACTAGGCTAATCCTCCACCTGCGGTGTCAGCACCCCGGGTTCTAGTCCTGGTTGGGGCACCAGATTCTGTCCCGGTTGCCCCTCTTCCAGTCCAGCTCTCTGTTGTGGCCCAGGAGTGCAGTGGAGGATGGCCCAGGTCCTTGGACCCTGCACCCGCATTGGAGACCAGGAGGAAGCACCTAACTCCTGGCTTCGGATCGGCACAGAGCACTGGCTGCAACACGCCAGCTATAGGGGCCACTAGGCGGTGAACCAATGGAAAAAGGAAGACCTTTCTCTCTATCTCTCTTTCACTGTCTAACTCTGCCTCTAAAAAAAAAAAAAAAAAAAAAAAAGACTTGTGTAAGGCAAGTAATCATGATCCTAGTTGCAAAAATCCAGACAAGGGGCAGGAAAGAAACCTCCTGTAGGGGGCATTTTACTAGGATTTTACCATCTGTTTTGGAAGCACAATGCATTCTGAACCTACTTGAGCTGAATTCAGATTCTGTCGCTTTGGAGGTGATTAGACGAATGGCACCAGACACAATCAGGGAACCAGTGTTCATGGGTTTCAGGGTTGCGGGGGAAGAAGTCCCCAGATTTCCACTGCATGCGACCTGGTTCACTCATCACCTGTCAGCTGAGGAAGATGAGGCAGAAACCACTGAAAAACAACTCTGTCATCTGGCATCAACTCTACTACAGTGCTGGCTTCTAATCATCTAAAAGAGAAAAGAAATCCTACATGTAACAAATACCATCAATACAGAGTACTCGTCTTCCATTCTACCATTTGTGCCTTCAAGTTTCTTTGTAATTTAAGAATATATTAGTTGGAATTACTTGAAACTGTGTTGCCTAATATGATCAACAATGTTAAATACTCTTAATTTTTAAAAAAGTATCCTATACGGGCTGGCACTCTGGCATAGCTGGTAAAAGCCACTGCCAGCAGTGCTGGCATCCCATATGGGCGCCAGTTTGAGACCTGGCTGCTCCACTTCTGATCCAGCTTCTGCTATGGCCTGTGAAAGCAATAGAAGATGGCCCACCTCCTTGCGCCCTGCACCCACATGAGAGACCGGCGCTTGCGGCTGCATTTTCCCCAGCTGAGCAAATGTCAGAAAGCAAACTTCAGGCCGACACATGTCATCAGAAGTTCGTCTCCACGCAGCTGGTGGCATCACCCCAGCCCGTGACTTGATCAAGCCCTGGTGTTGAGTCCAGAAAATATGCTCACTCCTCCCCCAACCTGTCCTCGCAACTCCTCACCACAACCACTACAGTCATTGCTCGGTGCTGGGCACCCATGGATTGCTGTGGACTCCACCTGTCTGTTAAAATGTGTGTGACTCCATGTAAGAATTCCTTCCTCCCAGAACCTTCTGACCTCCCACCTAACACAGGATGCAGACTACAGGCAGTGAGAAAATGAAATATATACATGCAAAGCAGCTTGGTTAATAGAACTCTGTTGGTAACTGTGAACACCTCCACCTGATCCTTTTTCTTTAAAATTTTATATAAAACTTTTATTTAATAAATTTCATAAGTACAACTTTTGATTATAGCGGTTCTTCCCCCCATACAAATGCTCCCACCACAAACCATCCCACCTCCTACTCTCCCTCCCATCCCATTCTTCACTAAGATTAATTTTTAATATTCTTTATAGACAGAAGATCAACTCTATACTAAGTAAAGAATATAACAGTTTGCACCCACACAGACACACAAAGTATAAAGTACTGTCTGAAGACGAGTTTTACTGTTAATTTTCATAGTATAACACATTAAGGACAGAGGTTCTACGTGGGGAACAAGTGTACAGTGACTCCTGTTGTTAATTTAACAATTGACATTCTCACTTATGACATCAGTGATCACCAGAACACTTGTCATGAGCTGTCAAGGCTATGGAAGCCTCTTAAGTCCACAAACTCTGACATTATTTAAACAAGGCCATAATCAAAGTGGAAGTTCTCCCCTCCCTTCAGAGAAAGGTAGCTTCTTCTTTGATGGCCCCTTCTTTCCACCAAGATCTCACTCACAGAGATCTTTCATGTAGGTCACTTTTTGCCACAGTGTCTTGGCTTTCCATGCCTGAAATACTCTCATGGGCTTTTTAGCCAGACGCAAATATCTTAAGGGCTGATTCTGAGACTAGAATGCTATTTAGGGCATTTGTTATTCTATGAGTCTGCTGTGTGGCCCATTTCCCACGTTGGATCATTCTCTCCTTTTTAATCCTATCCATTATGTGATCCATTGACACTCCTATTTTATGATCAGCTATGAATTTAAACCCATCACTTTAACTACTAAGATGGCATTGGTACCTGCCAACTTAATGGGATTTGGAGTCCCATGGCAAGTTTTTAGCTTTACCCTTAGGGGTAAGTCCAAGGGAACATGTGCCAAACTGCAAATCTCCTCTCTCTATTATTCTGATTCTTATTCCTAACAGGGATCAATTTTCAATTGGATTTAAACACCTAAGAATAATTCTGTGTTAAGAGTTCAACCAATGGTATTACCACCTGCTCTTAAAATAAACATGTCCCTCTTTCTCCCAAGCTACTCATTCTGACGTATTAGTTTTGGCTGATTTCCTATACATTTACTCAATTTCTAGCCCACAGCCCTCCACAGAGGCTGCACCTGTGCTCAGAAGGGAACATCTTTTTTTAAAAAATTTTTGCAAATGGAAATAATTACAATAGGAACTGTCATGGTGCAGGCAGCAGACCTACTTACTGGGGGGTGATGGGGAGGCCATTGGGTTTCTGGATGCTGCTGGTGCTGTTTCTTGTTCTGGGTGTTGCTTGTATGGGAAAACATAGAATTGCATAATTTGCTGAGTATCTGTTGAACTTCACAAAAGGTTGGGGGAAAATACACAGCACATTGGTAGGAAAGGACAACTAACACTGCAACCTGAATTGAACCTGGAGGATGAAGCAATAATATGTTTTCAACCTGTACTGATTAAGGAGAAGAGTGCGATGGGCAGAGGGAAGGCAGAGGGCCATCCAGGAGGCATCCACCTCTGCTTGTTCCAGAGGGACAGAAAGGAACCAGTGGAGGACAGACCATTTCCCCGGGGGGGGGGGGGTCACAACCCTTATAAGGCAGTAATGAAAATCCACCTGCTCCAACTCAGCCAATTTCTCTCATCTCTCTGAAAGTTCCTCTCAGGGTAAAGCACCAATGTTAGAGGCTCATGGAGAACACTGAGTGTTGTCCCAGGAAATGCATCTGAACTGCAAAATGCTGGAAGATAGTGGAAAAGAAACTATGGAAGGAAGAGGACCAATGCCCAGGAACCCTGGGGTAGGCAAGGTGGACTCCAGCAGGCACTAGACAGTGTAACTGCCACTGGTGTCACTCCAGCAGCAGTGACAGAGAGGCATGCACGGGTTCCAACTGCACATCACTCACTTGGAACACTCAGGATGTTACGTCATTGACAAGAGAAATGGAAGAAACCAACCCATTATTGTTTTAAAGATTTATTTATTTATTTGTTTATTTGAGAGACAGAGTTACAAACATAAAGAGACAGAGACAAATATTTATTTATTTATTTATTTGAAAGACAGAGTTACAGACACAAAGAGAGACAGAGAGAAATCTTGCATCTGCTGGTTCACTCCACAAATGGCCCAAATGGCCAGAGCTAGCCCAATCTGAAGCCAGGAGCTTTTTCAGGTCTCCCTCATGGGTAATAGGGCCCTAGCACTTGGACCCACTTCTGCTTTTCAGATGCAATAGCAGGGAGCTGGATCAGAAGTGGAGCAACTGGGACTCACACTGTCACCCAAATTGGATGCCAGCGCCATAAGCATAGGCTTAACCTTCTATCCACAGCGCCAATACATAACTGTATTGAACTATCACACTGTATTCTATAAATACGTGCAATTAGTGTATGTCAATGATAAATAAAAAGGGATGATTTGTTAAAAATTGATCCTACCATTTATGACAACATAAATGAACCAAGAAGACATTAAGCTATGAGAAATTAGCCAGCAGAGAAAGACAAATATTGTATGGCCTCACCTGTATGTGGAATCAGAAAATGTAAACAGAAGCAGAGGAGGAAGGTGGTTCCCAGGAGCTGAGGGGTAGATAAGGAAATGGGGCGATGTTAGTGAAAGGATACAATCTTTCAGTCACAAGATGAAGAATGTTTGGGAATATAATGTAAAGCACAGTGATGACTGCTAACAGCACTGTAGTGCACTCTTGGATTCGCTAACAAACTAGGTGCTAAATGTTTTCACCACAAAAAATGTGATGGATGTGTTAATCAGCTTGATTGTGATATTCATTTCATAATGCCTAAGGATACCAAGTCATCACATTGTACACGTTAAATATATATGTTTTCACTTTATTTACACTTCAATAAAGCTGAATGAAAAAGCACACTATGCCAGGCGTACGTTTTCTAACAGACTTGTATGTTAAATACAAAACATGCATACGTCAAAAGGAAGAGGATGGGAAAGATGTATCAAGCAAATGGCAACAGAAAGAGAGCCTGAGTAACCACATAAAGACCAGGAAACCAGGCTTCCAGCCCCACATGCATCCAAAAAACAACATAAAAAAATGCAAAACCGTTTTCATAGAAGATGCCCACTCTGTAAACTACCGAGAGAGAGAGCAGGTGCCCCTTCAGTCAGATCAGACAAGTCAAACTTAGGGAGGACAATAACTGAGTATATAAAAGGCCATGTTGGCATATTTAAGCTTTAAATGAGTACATACAAATAAACATAGAATCATTATCTATAATGCTAAACACATATAAAATAACAGGAAGATGCAGGAACTCAAACATTACAGTGAGAGATTCTAACCAAGATGTTTTAGTAATTATCAAAACCAGCCCAGCAGACAAAATGTCAGTCCAGGGGCAAAAAATTTAAGCAAGTCAATTCACATCCTCCATCTAACTGCTAAGAACAGAACACAAAGAGCCTCTGTGTTTTACCCGTCTTTCCTTCTCAGACACAGCATGAACCACGGGGCAAACGCAGCCATACAGCAAGCAGGGACATGAGTATCAGTGAAGTTCCAGGGTCTAATTCAACAGGACAATTATCTTATGCAATCATAATGAGTCATCAGTAAAAGAGTAAGCAAACAGAAAAAGACTGATTTCTCACGTTCAAAACCAAAGTACTTTGTGGTAACCACTTACTGGAAACAATCCCATCAGGAAAAATGCACGATGGAATGGCCAACTTAAGAAAGGAAAAATGGAGCTGATACAGGTAAGCACAGAATCAGAGCAAACAGCCCCCCAGTGGAAAGTCAGAACAAGGTCAGGAGTCAGTTCCTCACAGAGAATAGCAACGTGACCAACCTTCAGTGGGGCAGGACCACTGGCCCAGTAGGAAGACCTAAATGATATCAGAATTCACGTGTTCAAGAAAGGGCAAATATGTTTTAAGGATTAGTTTTGATTACTTACGCCAGTCCTTTTGGAAATATAGCAGGTACGTGTAAATCCTTAGAAGACCTGACTTACCATAAAGGATACTGCAGCAGTAGAAAGCCATTAAGGTGCATTGCTCCCTGAAGTGAAATTGAAGATCATTCCATAAATGCAAAGAATGCTTCAGTGGTGAAGGGCGCAAACATACCAGACACCAAAAACACCTACACACAGGACCTAAGGATACAAACAGGAGCACATTCTATTAACCACATGATGAACACAGCATAACCTTGGAGGCAAACAGAACACAGACAGCATGAAAACAATATCTCAGCAGTATTCCAAGAACAAAATGGAAACAGTCTACTCAAAACAAGTGCAAAATGATACCAGACTGTGTAAAAAGACTCAAGAGAACTACCCCAAACCTGCAAGCTAAGTCAAACATTAAAAACTTCATCTGGGGGCCGGGACTGTAGTGTAGTGGTAAAGCTGCCGCCTGCAGTGCCGGCATCCCATATGGGCACCCATTGAGACCCAGCTGCTCCACTTCCAATCCAGCTCTCTGCTATGGCCTGGGAAAGCAGTGGAAGATGGCCCAAGTCCCTGGGCCCCTGCACCTGTGAAGAGACCCAGAAAACCTCCTGGCTCCTGGTTTCAGATGGGCACTGCTACAGTTATTGCAGCCAATTAGGGAGTGAACCAGTGGATGAAGACCTCTCCCTTTCTCTTTTTTTCCCTTCCTCCTTCCCTCTCCTTCTCTCTGTGTGTAACTCTTTCAAAAAAACACACATACACACAGAGAGAGACAAACAGAAAGAGATTTTTCACTTGTTGGTTCACTTCCCAAACACCCATAACAGCCAGGGGTGGGCAGGTTGAAGCCAAAAGCTTGGAACTGAATCCAGGTCTCCATGTGGGTGGCAGATGATCCAAGTACTTGTGCCATAAATTTCAGATCTCTGTCTCCAAAACAAGGAATTTTCTAATTGAAATGCAGTGATCAAGTCAGAAAATTAATATTGACTTAAAGCTGTAATCTAATCAATAGAGTGTATTAAGATTGTGTCAATGTCCAAAAAAAGTCTGTTACAGAAAAACGGTTCAGTTTAAAATTATCATACCCTTTAATTTTCTTTAATCTGGGCCAGTAGCTGAAGGTATATTTTATGTAGTTGTTGAAGAGTCCAAGCCAATTATTTTGTAGAATAACATGAATTTGGGTTTGACTGATGTTTTTATGGTTAGATTTAGGTTATATCCTTTTGGCAAGGCTACACCAGAAATTATGCCAAATTCTCATTGTATTACATTAGAAGGCATGTGCAATCAGTCCAGATGTTCCCCATCTTCCTGGTAGTTGGTCTTTTCTTATGAGGAAGAACTTTCCCTCTTAAAGTATTTGCTTATTCAACTGTTTTTCACAGCAGTGTAGACTCTTGGAATTTTACTTTAGTTAGGATTTAATCCTATATATTCATTATTTTTGTTTGTTTTTTTAAAAAATCATTTTTAACTTACAGGAAATGAATTTTATTATTTTATGTGTGGATATATGAATTTTAACAGTTATGAATTATGTAATCACCACAGTGAAAACACATTGTAGCTTCCCCTCAAATTCCTTCTTGCTGCCTTTTTGTTTTCAAATGCCTTTACTATCCATAGTCCTGTCAACTTTTGATCTGTCCTCTGACCTTATATAAATATATGAATGAAACTACTACAGTTTGTAGACTTTTGAATCTAGTTTCTTTTACTTGGCATAGTTCACTTGAAATTCATCCACTGCTATATGAAAGTACTTCCAAAAATTCATGGAAAATGGAATTAAATAAACTTGCTTTGGTACAAAAAAAACAAATCTTCAAAAAAAACTTCATCTGTATAGTGCACCACACAATTAGATTAAAACTGAAAGGATATATGAACACCACAGGAGATGTACAAAACTGTGATAAAATTCAATATATATTAATGACAAAAATCTCTACATATGTAGCAATGGATGGGATTCACCTTACTATGATGAAAATCTCTACAAGGTCAGCAGCATTATATCCGTGGTTACATATCAAAAGTTCATCCTTAAAGACTGGATATGACTAAAAATTTCTGCTATCTTCAATTTTATTCCTCATGGTTTTGGAGGGGCTTTATTATAAAGAAAGAAAGAAAGAACAATTTAAAATAATTGAGAAGAAATTAATGCCAGTGATCTCTTCTCCTCTCTTTTCTGCTTCTCAAATTAATAAAAATTTAAATTGAAAGTATGTTATCACAAAAAATTAGAAGAAAAAGAAAAGAAGGGGGAAGAAGGGAGAGGAGAGAGAGAGAAAAGTATTCTTATATCTTTGGAATCATATCTATGAAACTCATAAAATATGTTCTCTGTATATTAATAAATGAATAAATACAATGTAAACTTAAAATAAAAAATTAAAAATGAAACCTGGGACAAATTATTTCAAATGCAATGAAATATCAATTAAGGCATTCACAATAAAGAAGAAAGCCAAAAGGAAAGTCCAGAATACAGGTGATCTGACACTATGTATGGAATTGAACAGAACTTCCAAATACTTGTTACTTGGAAACCCAAAAGGTCAGAGTGCAATGAACAATGCATGACACTGACGTAAACTAAAACTCCAATGACTGAAGACACAGATTTGCAGAACTTATGCAGAATAAAAAGAATGACAGAATGAAGAAAGTAAAAGCAAAACAGAGGGACAGAATCAAGTGATGTCAACAATCACCATAGAAAAAAGGTTAGGATGCATCTGAAGAAAACAAAAGGGAGTCCATGTAAGCTGTGTGGTGGGGAGCAAGCAGGTAGGAGAGGCCTCGATGCCACACTCCTATCCCCCAGGAAGAGGGTGCAGGCTCCTTACTGGAGGCTATCAGTTTCCCCCACACAGGGAGCATCCTGGACAGGCTGGGTCTGCATGGCACTGACCGCATATCAGGCACAAGCCAGTGGAACATCTCCTCCTGGTGGACACCAGTCACCTTGTCACCTGCTGCCTCCATGACCTTGTTTATCGTCCTCATTGATGCACCCGGGAGAGTCCCAAAGCGCCCTCCCAGGTGCAAAATGAATCCTGGGCAGTGCAAAGTCAGCATCAGAGGCTGCCTTTTCCCCAGCTGAGCAGCGTCAGAAAGTAAACTTCAGGATGACATCATCAGAAGTTCGTCTCCACGCAGCTGGTGGGAATCGTGATCTCACTATAGGTTTCTTAATTATATTTTTCAAGGCTTGATGTTTGACTTTACTTTCCATTTCCAATGTGTGGTTCATTGTCTATGAATTTCTATTTCTCTCTTCAATCCTATTAATGGCTTTTTGGGGAGTTACTCTGCTATTCATTTTTAAACAGTTATGTATTCATTTGAAATGTGGAATGAAGGCGAGAGATCTTTCATCTGCTGGTGCATTCCCCAAATGCGCGCGTGTGTGTGTGTGTGTGTGTGTGTGTGTCACAGACTGAGTTCTGCCCTGAAATGCAAGCGCTGAAGGCCCAGGGCCACATGTGACTGTATTTGGAGATGAGGTCTTGACAGAAGGAAAGTGACGGCCGCTGTGAGGGGGGCTCTGGACCCGTCAGAGTTCTGTTCCTCAAGAGGAGGAGACCGGAGCTCCACACTCCCTGGGAGGGCACAGCGACAAGATGGCCGCCACAGACAGGGGGAGAGCGCTCCCACGGCCCGGCCACGCTGGCGCCCTCATCCCAGACGCCAGCCCCACGAGCCTGAGAAAATCAATGTCTGCTCTCTCAGCCTCCAAGTCCACCAGATTCTGTCAAAATGGCAGCCTGGGGAGAACCCGTGCATGTGCAGGGCACGCATGCAGGAAATTTCAGTGAGGTTACCCTCACCCAGGGATTTCCTACGAAGATTAGCTCTGTGTTGGAAATACCTGTGATTGTTCATGGTTTTTACCAAGCGCAGAGGTGGTCTCAGCAAAGCCCTAGACAAAAAGGCCTTCCACACTGCCTCGCCTGGGCACCAGCAGCGACAACATACGGGTCCATCATTGACGTCACTGCTCTGCGTCCTCTGGGTGGAGCCTCCTGAGAGGCTCAGGGGCGGGAGCATCAGCTGACCCGGAAGTGGTGATTTCACCTCTGAGTCTCCAGCAGCCTGAGCAGGACAGTCCTCAGCGCTCTCAGCAGACACTGGTGACACGGGACGAAGCCTCAGCAACTGCATGATTTCCTCTGCGAATGTAGGGGCCACTCAGTAGCGACGCCTGGTACCTATGGACGTGAGCGGGAGACCTGACAGGCACGGTGGTGGGGTCGTTGGTCCAGAGTAGACACCACGGGGCACAGCCAGGGAGGGGTGAGGGGTGAGGGCAGCTGTGCCAGTCTGGATCTGGGTGCTGGGGCCTGGGTGTGGCCACAGTGAACATTCATAGAGCAAGAGAAACTGCCACGTACTGTGCTGCTTTTTTTTTTTTTTTGACAGGCAGAGTGGACAGTGAGAGAGAGAGAGAGACAGAGAGAAAGGTCTTCCTTTGCCGTTGGTTCACCCTCCAATGGCCGCCGCGGCTGGCGCGCTGCAACCAGCACACCGCGCCGATCGGATGGCAGGAGCCAGGTACTAATCCTGGTCTCCCATGGGGTGCAGGGCCCAAGGACTTGGGCCATCCTCCACTGCACTCCCTGGCCACAGCAGAGAGCTGGCCTGGAAGAGGGGCAACCGGGACAGAATCCGGTGCCCCAACCAGGACTAGAACCCGGTGTGCCAGCGCCGCAAGGTGGAGGATTAGCCTAGTGAGCTGCGGCGCCGGCCACTGTGCTGCTTTAAAAAGGGAGTTCTTGAAAGATTGGAATCCAAGTCTTGGAGTCTTTGGACAGGCGAGGTGGAATTCCTTAGTCTTGCAAACAAAGATACAGGCAAAGGTTCAAGCTACAGTCACCAGGGTGCTGTCCCTGGGGAATGGAACTGACCACTGAGTAAGTAGGACAGAGAATTTGAGATGTGAGTGATGATACTGAGAAAAAACTGGTGTTGGTTGAAAGGTTTTGCAAAGTAAATATACTGCAAAGCAGTGCACCATGGAGCTATGAGAAAGAATCAGGCCCCTGCTGATGAGTATTTAAATATAGAGACACTTCTCACTGACATCCCAATCGATTGGATCCAAATAATAAATACATCAGAATAAGAAGGGGAGGGCATCATTATGGATGGATTTACACAGATGCTGGGAGATGCCCCTGCATTGTATTCTATATTCACGATTGAATCTCCCACAGCTTCCCATCCTCTTAATCACCTCTGTTTTCACAGCACTTTTCACAGACACAACTATTTTCCCTGCATCACAGCAATTCTTTCGTGTTCTCTTTACTTGATTTTACCTCAGGGTCACTGGGGCACATCCAGCCTCTAGGTGAGTCCCTGAAATATACAAGGGAGGTGTTATTTATTGAATAAATAAATAAGGAAAGACTTTATGAATGACACAGTTTAGCAGAAAGAAAAGGTAAGCCCAAATATGATTTTGTATTTTCTAGTAACTCAAAAGGACAAATTTCAAAAGGACAAAATCAACCAGATAAAATTAGTTTAATATACACAACACATTCATTTCACCCAAAATGTTACTGAACTGTGCAATCTATGTGAAGATTAATACATCTTGATTCACATTAACATTCCAACACATGAATGTTTTAAAATGGACCGCATAGTTCCACTCAAACTAGCCCCATTTCCAGTGCCCCATGGTCCTCTGTCTTCTTTTCCTCATATAAAACTTGATGGAGACTCCTCTGCAGAACTTGATGTCAGATCAGCCACTGAAAGCTCATGGATGAAAGGTCATTCTCATATTTGAAAGGAAAGAAGTCAGTTTGAGAATAATTTTGTTATGTTTCATCAGAAAAAAGGGGCAAAATGTCGGGTAGCATGATGCTAAAATTCCACCAATACCCTCCAACCTTGTGTTTTTCTTAGATGTATAAAATCCATAAAAGGTCAAACAGTTGTTTGACAAATAAAAGAACACAAAGCAAAATACCATCAAAAGGATTGTGTGGGTGGCTTTGTTTTCTGGAGATGTCTTGGAAGAGAGACTGGAGGTGTGAATGTGCTGGGCCCTCCTGTGGTGTCTGTAGAGGATCCACACCATGTAGAGGCTGGACCAGATCATCAGTGCCAGGAACACTGCATCGTGAATCACCAAAATACTTACAAATGACCTTGATTCATGGGCACTGGGCTTCCTGGATTGACAATATGCATTAACATATCCCTGACCAACCACAGTGAAATTCAATTTGGCTCTTATAGTTCCAATGACGTGGATATAGATCAGCATGTTGATGATCCAGAAGAAAAGGAAAGAGGGGAAAATCCAGGTAGACAGCTTAGATTTCAGTCTTGCCCATTTAGAATGACTGGGACTGATGGTGATGGCTTGAACTGCACTCAGAAGAGAGGTGGTGCAGATGGAAATACCGCGGGTGACTCTGTATGTGTACAGAAAAGTTTGACAGCCAGCATTATCTAAGAAACGTTTGACTCCAAAGGATGACATGATGTCTGGTATTGACTGGAACACGATGGTTACAATATTGACCACTGTCAGGTGCATGAAAATGGAATCTATGGGCTTCTTCAGATGAGGCTCGATTAGGAGAGTGTAAATATAGATCATGAAGAGAAATGAGTTTGCCAAGACACCAATAAAAATCTGACATATTAGAAAGCAGCTATAAATTGTGTCACTTGGTGACATAATCTCAATGATGTTTAGATGTTTTGATTAGGATAATTTGACATCTTCTGGAAAATACATCATGAATCACTATGATACTTATAAATGACCTTGATTCATGGTTTCCAATATTCCTGGGTTGACAATATGCATTAACATATCCCTGATGGACCACAGTGAAATTCTATTTGGCTCTTAGACTTTCAATGACATGGATATAGATCAGCATGTTGATGACCAAAAAAAAGAGTAAAGAGGGGAAAATCCACTTGGAAAGTTTATATTTCAGCCATGCCCATTTAGAATGACTGGGACTGACAGTGATGGCCTGAAATACACTTAGGAGAAAGGTAGTACATATGGAAAGACCTCAAATCACTCTGGATACATACAGACATGTTTGACAACCAATATCATCAAACAAGTTTTTGATTCCAGAAGATGACATGAGTTCTGGTACTGGCTGGATTGTTATAGTTGAAATACTGACTACTGTCAGATGCATGAAAATCCAGTCTATGGGTTTTTACAGATGAGGCTCAATTACAAAGGTGTATGTATATATCATGAAGAGCAATGAGTTTGCCATGACACCAATACAAATCTGACATATTAGAAAAAAGCTATAAGTTGCATCACTTGGTAACATCTCAATGATGTTGTTAATTTTATAGATAGTTTAATTAGGTTAATTTGACATCCTGTGAATAATATACAGATTATATTCTGAAATTATAAAGAATGAAGTTTGTTGAAGAATATGATGATAAACAGCTCTGAGAGACAGGTGGATAAATGTTCAAATCTTCTATATTTCAGACCCAACTGTGGTAATTCCAGGGACTGAACTTCAGGCATCCTTTGAATGTCAGAGTATAGTTATACATGATATGGAGACGGTGGACATCAAATACTCACATCCTACTTTCTTGTCTACTGCACGAGGACGCGTTGGCATCTATGAACGTAAAATTTGCTTGAGATGCTTTCTTCAGAGAACAAGACTGCTTGTTATCGCTAAACCCAAGTGCATAGTCTCACCTTTCTGAATAATATTCTACTCCTAATGCATGAGGAGTAGTGTGTTTGCACTACTTTCTTAGAATTTACACTGCCAACTCAATTATTTCAAACAGGGAACATTTTTAAGATTTTATTTCAGACAAGTTTTAAACACTCATGTATTATGCCAATCAAAAATAAAATTAATTGGGGCTGGCACTGTGGCACAGCAGGTGAAGCTGCCAACTGCAATACCAGCATCCCATATTGGTGCCGGTTGGAGTCCCGGCAATTTGACTTCCGAACCAGCTCTCTACTATGGCCTGGGAACACAGTACAAGATGACCCAAGTCCTTGGGCCCCTGCACCCACATGGGAGACCTGGACAAAGCTTCTGTCTCCTGGCTTCAGATCAGCACAGCTCCAGGTTTTGCATCATGTGGTAATGTGAGGAGTGAACCAACAGATGGAGGACCTCTCTCTCTCTACCTACCTACCTCTGCCTCTGTCTAACTCTGCCTTTAAATATTTAAATAAATCTAGAGGGCCGGCACTGTGGCACAGCAGATTACCAACCTGGCCCGAGTGCCTGCATCACATATGGGCACAGATTTGAGACCTGGCTTCTCCACTTCTGATCTAGCTCTCTGCTATGGCATGGGAAAGCAGTAGAAAATGACCCAGGTCCTTAGACACCTGCCCCACATGGGAGACCTGGAAGAAGCTCTTGGCGCCTGCCTTGGATTGGCACAGTTCCAGCCATTGCAGCCATCTGAGGAGTGAACTATCTGATGGAAGACCTCTTGCACACGCGTGCACGTGCACTCTCTCACTCTGACACTCTCTCTGTATAACTCTGACTTTCAAATAAAAATAAATAAATCTTTGAAAAAATATTTAAATAAATCTTAAAAAAAGAGAAAAGAAAATGTCGTAGGTACTTCAAAGCCTAGAAAGGGCACCCAGGAGGACAGAGCAGGTCACCAAACACAGCTCAGTGGGGCGCTCACTGGGAGGGCAGCGGGGAGCTGCTGGGAACATCCACAGGCCCTGGGTGGTTAATTAAGGTTGGTCTGTACAGGGTAACCTGCAGAAGTGTCAGAGTAGCACTGGGGGCCCTGGGGGAAGACAAGTAGGAAGCTGTAGCCCATGGGGAGCTTCTGGTTCATCAATGAGTCCAATGACTTCATATTAAATGAACGAAGTCCAAAGTTCCACTGCTACCAATGCAAACTCTAGTAGGATCTCTTTTGGCTAAGTCTGCTGAAGGGCTTTACAAGAAAGGGAAGGAAGAAGTCTCTGGAAAAATGTGGCTCTCAGTCTTAGGAACAAGGAAGTGTCCAACTGAGGGACTGAAGCCAAGGTCAGTCTGCTCACCTGTCAGCTCACACCTTTTTATGCTCTCTTACTTGGCATTGCTGGCAAGAGCAAAATCATATCACAATCATTATACACAGTCATCCCTCAGAGCACGGGAATCTGCAAAACACTCCACAACAGGGTGTAATAGAAGATCACACATGATTGCATTCCTGTGCTATCCATTCTTTTTACAATTTCTGATATCTGTAAACTAAATTATGTTATATATGGTATTTAATTTAACAGATATCATGTTAGATATTAGGAGAAATTAACTATAAACAAAGCAAAATTCTTATGGTTTACTGACAGTTAACATAAAGAAAGAAAGACTGGCAGATCAACACATAGACCTATTTCTAACTCATTTTGTCTATATAAACAAATACTAAACATATATTCATTTTGTCTGTATATATATACAAATAGATATGCACAAACATACACAAGTAAACAAGAATGAGAAATGAAAGTTGTACTAAAACAAAAATGCAAGATATATAGGAATGATGAAGAAGAAGAAAACTGACTATTCAAAAAGGGTAGACTAAATAAATGAGAATAAAAATAAAAGAGGAAATATTGCAACTAATACTGCAGAAATACAAAGGATCATAAGAGCTAACTACAGTGAATGCTAAACAAGCAAACAGAATAAAGTAGAAGAAATCAATAAATATCTAGAGACATGAAATACACCAAGACTGATTCATGAAGAAATATATTGGAACAGAAGAGAATCAGTTAAGAATACTGAAATGTCTCCTATAAAGAAATTCCTTCACTATTGAATTCTACTGAACATTTAAAGACCAGATACTACTCTCAAAGTTCTCCAAAACACAAAGACAAGGACTATATTACCCTGATCTTTTTTAACAAAAAAAATCCAGATGTGGATTTTTTAATGTGAGATAAGAAAATTACAGGCCAATATCTCTAATGAACATTACAGAAAAAATACCCCATAAAATACTTGGAAGGAAAAGTCAATTGCACAATAAAAGCATCATTCTTTATAAATAAACATGACCTCCAAGGAGTGCAAGATGGTTCCACATTACAAATAAATAAATGTAAGGCAGCATGTTAACAGAATGAAAAATTAAAGAATATGACCACCTCAATAGGTGCAGAAAAAGCACTTGACAACACTGAACATCCTCTCATGTTAAAAAAAAAAAAATGTGGCCAGTGCTGTGGTGGGAAAAGCCACTGACTGGAGTGCCAGTATCCCATATGAGTGCTGGTTCAAATCCTGGATGCTCCACTTCCAATCTAACTCTCTGCTGTGGCCTGGGAAAGCAGTAGATGGCCCAAGTGCTTGGGCCACTGCACCCAAGTGGGTGACTCGTAAGAAGCTCCTGGCTCCTGGCTTCAGAATGGCCCAGCTCTGGCCATTGAGGCCATCTGGGGATGGAACCAGCACATGGAAGACCTTTCTCTCTGTCTCTCCCTCTGTCTGTCTGTAACTCTACCTCTCCAAGAAATACATACACCTCTTTAAAAAAAAAAAAAGGTATCAACAAACTAATTATAGATTAATGGACCTAAGTATAATGAATGCCTTAAGTGACAGGTTCACAGCTTATCAGAGTCAATGATGAGAAGATGCAGCCTTCCTGTCTAAGAGCAGGGTCAGGATGTCCACTCCTGCCACTTAGACACAATGTAGTCCTTGAAGTCAGAACCATAGAAACAAAGCAGGAAAATGAATCATTCATATTGCTAAAATATCCATGCTATTGATAGTGCTCTATGGATTCAAGGTGATCCCTATCTAAATTCCAATGACATTCTTCACAGAAACTGAAAAAAATCTATCCAAAAATTGATATAGAGGGGCTGGCCCTGTGGCATGGTGGGTAAAACCACCACCTGCAGTGCCAGCATCCCATATGGGCTCTGGTTCGAGTCCCAGCTGCTTCACTTCCAATCCAGCTCTCTGCTATGGCATGGGAAAGCAGTAGAAGATAGCCCAAGTCCCTGGGCCCCTCTACCCATGTGAGAGACCTGAAAGAAGCTCCTGGCTCCTGGATTTGGATCAGTACAGCTCCAGCCATTATGGCCAATTTGGCAGTGAGCCAATGGATGGAAGACCTCTCTCCCTCTCTCTCTATCTCTATCTCTATCTCTATCTCTATCTCTATCTCTGTCTCTCCTCTTTCTATGTAACTCTTATTTTCAAATAAATAAATAAATCTATAAAAATTCATATGGAACATAAGACACCGCACTAGATGAACCAATCTTGTAAGGAGAACCAAGATAAACATCAGATGTCCTGATATCAAACTATATCAAAGAGTTGTACTCACCTAAACAGTATGGAAGAGAACTAGGAAAAGACTCACTGACCAATGGGAACAAAGATCCCAGAAGTAAATCCACATATATGTGGTAAGCTAATCTTTGACCAGGACACCAAGAATATACAATGGTGATAGGCCACTGGGTAAAACCACTGATATTGATATAATTGGATATCTAGATGCAGAAAAATGAAACTGAATCACTTTACAACAAGGACAAAAATCAATTCAAATAAGAATAAAGACAGTAATGTAAGACCTGACACTGGAACATTCATAAAAGATCTCTTACCCCTCTCTCTCTCTCTCTCTCTCTTTCTCTCTCTCGCTAATAAATAATATATATCCTTTTACAAAAAAAGAAAGAAGTCTTTTATGTACCTGGGCAATGATTTTTTGGTTATGACTCTGAAATTACTGACAACAAAATAGAAAATATACAAGCTGGAATACACCAAAACATAAAACTTTGGCACAGAAAAGGAAATAATGAACAACATGAAGGTCTGCCTATAGGCTAGCAGAGAATATGTGCAAACTGTGTAATGAACAGGGCAAAGGGTCTGAATAGACGTTGTTCTAAAGAAGACACACAAATGGCCAGAACTCTATGAAAAGGTGCCAAAAGTTTTTGAAAAGACACTCAATACCTCTAATCATCAATATATCAAAAATAAAATCACAAAGGGACACCACCTCACAGCAATGGATGGCCACTATCCATGACATAAGAGATGGCAAGCACTAGTTAGAATATGATTTAAAAAAAGGAACTCTTGTACACTGCTGGGAATAAAATGCAAAAATCCTCATGGGAAATTGTGTGGTGTTTCCTCACAAAATTAAAACCAGAACTACCTTATTATATGGCAGTCCAACAACTGGACAAATATCTACTAGAACTGCAATTAATATTTTAAAGACATATGCACATGCAGATAGTGCAGCATGATTCATAGAAGCCAAGATATGAGCACAGCCTTAGTGTCCATCAACAGGGGAATGGGTGAAAAATGTGCATTAAAAGGAATTCTATTCATCCATAAAAGAGGGGAAAATCCAGCCATTCATGACAACATGAATGAACCTAGAGAAGATCATTTTAGGTAAAGGAATCAAAGCACAGAAATACAAAGCCTGTACGACATGGGAAATAAAATACCAAAGTTAGCAAAAAAAAAAAAAGGGAGATGGTGATTACCAGGAGCTGGGAAACCTGGCAAGAGATGGAGAGGTGTTAGTGAAAGGGCAGAGGTATTAGATGAATAAATGCTAAATAACAAAAATAACATGGGGTGGATATAGTTGATAATAATGTATTGTATAATTGAATTTTGCTGAAATCATAGGTCTTACAAGCTGTCACCATGCACACAAAGGTTTTGTGTAAGGTGAGTGTCATGTTAATTAACTTAGAGGTAGTATTCATATCAAATCATCCCAATATACTAGCTAAAAATACAAGCTTATATTTCTCAATTGTACCTCCATAAAGCTGAAAAAGTTCATGAAAAATGGACTATATCCACCAAGCAAATGCAGAGAATGCAAGAGTCAAAAATATTGCATCTCAGCTATGCTCTGTCCATTGCATTCACACTGTAAATACAAAGGCATATATAATCCAAAAGTGACTGACCAGGACATGATATATGGGGCCAATAACAATCTGCAGACATACGGAGTGTCCATATAAAATGAGATGAACTGAACTTCAAGACAAAGAACATGTCTTTCAAATTAATTGGAAATAGGAAGAAAGAGAAAGTTTCAAAAAAAGGGGGAGATGGGGGCCAGTGCTATGGCAAAGCTGGTTAAGCTGCCACCTGCAGTGCCAGCATCCCATATGGGCACTGGTTTGAGTCTCAGCTGCTCTACTTCCAATCGAGCTCTCTGCTATGACCTGGGAAAGTAGTAGTCCTTGGGCCCCTACACCTGTGTGGGAGACCCAAAAGAAGCTACTGGCTCCTGACTCTGGATTAGCCCAGCTCAGGCCGTTGTGGCCAAATGGAGAGTGAATCAGCAAATGGAATCTCTCTTTCTCTCTCTCTCTCTCTCTGCCTCTACCTCTGCCTCTCCATAACTCTGCCTTCCAAATAAATGAATAAATCTTTTTTTAAAAGAAAGAAAAGAAAATGAAGATGTAGTCTACCAATCAAGTAACACAAAGCAGGTGCATGCAGAATATTGGACAAAACCAACATTTAGGGAACAGAATAGCTGGATATAATGAAATCCACTTTGATAAAAATAAAATATGGAAATTTGTAAATACAAAATAACATCTATATTTAAGTTAAAACACTAGAAAAGATTTTATAAAAACAGGAAAATCTGCCATCGGAATAGGAGATTTAATCAAAGTCCTTCAGTATCCATGGAACCAGCAGACAGAAGGCCAGACTACAAAAAAGTTGACCACGTGAATTCATTTGCTGCCCCTAATGCCTTGACCAACACACAAGTCACTGTCAAATGCTCAATTCCCCTTTTCTGCTATCACATGCACCAAGTAATCAATGCAGCCAGACAGTAGACACTGACGTGAATGAGAGCAAACCTGAAGAGTTGAACTGAACAAGTTATCTTAAAATTAAGAGGAATTACAAAAGGAAAACATTTTATTTATTAACAGATTTCTCACTATGTTCAGAAGGAAAGCATTTTCTGGTAAGAACAAAGTGGAAAAATCTATGATTATTGTGAAATAAAGAAACATGCATTGTGGAAAATAAAGACAAAATGCCATTTTTTTCCTAAAGACTAACAAAATTAGCCACCCTCCAGAGAGATGGTTGCACTTCCTAAAGAGAAGATAACAATAGTAGAAGACTTCAAATGTTAAAAACACAACTAAGAACTTGTATTTTCTAAAAATGATATTGCAACCATGCTAATAAACGTGGAAGGCTGAGACACACTGGCAAATTCTGAGAATACTTAACTCACCATAAAAACACAAGAAATGTAGACAGTCATGAACGTCCAAAGTTTCCCAGGATAAAACTGAGTAGAAGGAAAAAATCACTCCACAAGGAATTCCACAGAATGCTTTAATGGTGTGGGACAAAAAACATCTATAAACACTTCCTAGGGAGAGAAAGGGAGCACTCTGTCAGTCACAGTGCAGGAAAACCAAATAAGCCTGGTGTGAGAAGTATGATGCTGAGGCCATCTCGTTCAGGAAGCAAATAAGAAGCAGTCCCACAATTTGTTTGTAGAAATGAATCCAGGGCTCTCCAAGTGGAGTCTAGCAGTGACCAAGAGAATCACCCCAGGAAATGGTTAAGACTGATGTCACATGGCAGAGAGAAAGGTTAACACAACACAATAAATATCTACACATCAACATTACCACATAATCATTGATTATTGAAAGTTCTTGTGTTGAGATTGGATGTGAATAAAACATCTGCTCTCTCCACTTGTCTTCCTCATGCCTTTGGAGGGATTCATTTTAAGAAAGAATAAACTTAACATCATTACAAAGAAATGAGCAGATTGTATCCAGAGCAGTTATATGATTTAAAACAGAAATTCACATAATCATTGGCAAAATTACCTAAGGAATTTGACAAAATCTCTTTTTTTTAGATTTATTTTCCTTATTTGAAAGGTAGAGTTCCAGAGAGAGAGAATGGCAGAGAGAAAGGTCTTCCATCAGCTGGCTCCCTCCCCAAATGGCTGCAACAGCTGGAATTGGGTCAGGCTGAAGCCAGGAGTGTCACCGAGGTCTACTACCCCAGCACAGGCCCCAAGCACTTGGGCCACCTTCTGCACCAACCGGGAGCTGGACTGAGAGTGGAGCAGCTGGACACAAACAAGCGCCCATATGAGATGCACCACAATGCCTGTTCTGACTTGAAGAATTTTCAAGGTTGCTGAGAACAAACAAAGTCAGTAAAAATAAAACCATTTGAGTTTCTAAAAAAATTAGATTGATACTATTCAACACAAACATGATAAACATCAAAATTAAGATGAAAAAATATCTAACTGGAAATGATGACTTAAGTTTACCTAAATATGAATCCCTTTAAAATTAAAATGTGGATCCATTCACTTGATAAGGAAGTAATAAAACAGAATGATGCTGTAAACAACAGAGAACAGAACAGAATGGGAAGTAACAAGATGGAATTCCAGGTACAGAGCTTGCAATGTAGTAAGGACCACTGAGGTGTTCAGAGCAAAGAGGAGCACACAGCAGAAAGCAAAGAACACTCGGTGCACACAGGACAGCGAGCGATCTGGAGAGCTTCAGAGACCCTCGGTGTAAAGAAGGAAGAGGTGAAAACAAATAGAGCGATGGACAGAGAAACAACACGGTACAGGAAAACAGTGTTAGCAGGACACATCTGAAAAAAAAAAAAAAAAAAAAAAAAAAAAAAAAACAGGGAGACCCTGGAACACACACAGATCGGGAAGCGAGCAGGGGGAGAGGCCTCGCCACCCTCCCGCCCCAGGCTGGGGGTGCAGGGTCCTTACTGGGGGTGTCCTGCACAGGCTGGGGCTGGCCAGCACTGACTGTGGATCAGGCCCGGGCCAGCAGGACGACTCCTCCTGGTGGACACCGGTCACCTTGTCACTGCTGCCTCCACCACCTTGTTTATTGTCATCACTTTGACACCCCCAGGAGAGCCCCAAATCGCATTCCCAGATGCACAATGAGTCACCTTTGGAGTGCACGGGGTTTCCTCCAGGGCAGCGCAGAGTTGGTGCTTGGGGCTGCGTTTTCCCCAGCTGAGCAGCCAGAAAGTAAACTTAGGACAACACAACTCATCAGAAGTTCATCTCCAACAGCTGCTGGCAATCATAACCTCACTAGTGGCTTCTTAATTTTCTATTCAAGACCTGAAGTTTGACTTTATTTTCCCTTTAAATTTGGTGTTATTTTCTATGAGTTTCTCTTTTTACCTCTCAATCCTACTAATGATTTTTGGTGGAATGACTTTGTTATTATTATATATTTAAACATTTGTTTGAAAGCAGAATGAGAGAGAAGAGAGAAAAATAATATCTTCTATCTGCAGGTTCTTTCCTCAAATTGTCAAAATGACTGAGGCTGCTGCAGGATGAAGCCAGGAGCCAAGAATCCCAATTGTGAAACTGCTTGGGCCCAAGTGCTGCCTAATTAGGCACCCCGTAAGGAAGCTGCTTTGACCCAGGGGCAGCTGACACTCCACGGGCGGGCTGGCTTACAAGTGGGAGGTTAACCTGCTGCCTATTACCGGCCCCTGCTGTACTTGTTCTAGTATCATTGTTTTCTTATAAGGTGCTCATTCAATCCTCACACTTATTTACATAATGGACTTTATAGGAAGGAATTTTAGTTCACTTTTCTCTGTTATCTAGAAATACTATTCTTAAGGTTGAATGTGTATGGATAAGGGCTATGAGTACTGTTTCCTATTCAATTATTTATTTGGGGGCTGGCATGTTGTGTAGCAGATAAAGTTGACACCTGTGGTGCCAGCATCCTCTATGGGTGCTTGTTTGTCTTGAATACTCCACTTCCAATCCAGCTCCCTGCTAACATGACTGGAAAAGCAGAAGAAAATGGCCCAAGTGATTGAGTGCCTCCATCCACTTAGGAGTGTGGAAAAAGCTCCAGGTTCCTGGCTTCAGAAAGTAAAATCTCTAGCCTTTGGGTCCATTTGGGCAAGGAACCAGCAGGTGGAAGACCTCTCTCTGTTCTCCATCTCTCGTTACTCTGCATTTCCAATGAATAAGTCATTATTTTTTTAAAAGATTTATTTATTTGAAAGAGTTTCACAGAGAGGAGAGGTAATGGGAGGGGGCTTCCATCTGCTAGTTCACTCCCCAGTTGGATGCAATGACCAGAGCTGTGCTGATCTGAAGCCAGGAGCAGCAGCATCTTCCTGGTCTCACACATGGGTGCAGGGGCCCAAGGACTTGGGCCATCTTTTATTTCTTTCTCAGGCCACAGCAGAGAGCTGGATCAGTAGTGGAGCAGCCAGAACTCCAACCAGCACCCATATGGGATGTCAGTGCTTCAGGCCAGGGCGTTAACCCACTGCGCCACAGTGCCGGCCCCCTAAATAAGTCTTTTTAAAAAAATGTTTTACTTCTAGTCTGTAACTCTTTATGACTGTACACAGATCACACGTGTCTAAATGAACTAAACTCTTGAATCCTAAGGACACTCAGTGTGTGTTCACTGCACGATTGCTTTTTCCAAAGGCCTCCACTGTGGATGGGAAAGAAACATGAGGATTTTGAGTAACTGTGGGAATTACTGTTTTATGCAGGAAGGTGAAGGGAGTTAAATGTCTTACATGTTTGACACTCCAGGTTCTGTTTATGTTAATGAGTAAAGTACGCTGATAAGATTCCCACAATGCTTTGCAATATTTCTATTTTTAATCATTCTACTGATTTATACCCCGTATTAAAATCTTATTTATTTGCATATAGATACAATATTTGTTTTAGGATAAACTCTAATATGTTGCAGCTAATATAAATACAAAAAAATTATGTAGGAATGAAGTGGTCACTCTGGGATATGATTGTGAGTTTCAGCCCATGTTTACACTCCAGTGGAACTGTGGCCTTCTTACATTTCTTTTAAAAGATTTTATGTATTTGAAAGTTACAGTTACAGAGAGGAAGAGGCAGAGCGAGAACAGAGCTTTCATCAGCTGGTTCCCTTCCCAAGTGGCCCAGGCAGGGCTCAGGCAGGACACAGCAAGGAGCCTGGAGGAAATGTTGGGGACAGTTTCTCTCAAAGGGAATTCTTGTGAATGTTGGCTTTCTAGTGTAAATATCTGTGTAGGATGTTTATTTTTTTTAACTTTTATTTAATGAATATAAATTTCCAAAGCACGATTTATAGATTACAATGGCTTCCCCCACATACCGTCCCTCCCACCCACTACCCTCCCCTTTCCCACTCCCTCTCCCCTTCCATTCACATCAAGATTCATTTTCGATTATCTTAATATACAGAAGATCAGCTTAGTATGCATTAAGTAAGGATTTCAACAGTTTGCTCTCACACAGAAACATAAAGTGAAAAATAATAGATGATTTTTTTAAATGATGATGAAATCAGATCAGACCTATTGTCATGTTTAATCCCAGTGAGAGTCAAGTTGGGAGTTGATAATTTCTTTTTTTTTTTTTTACAGAGGATCAGTTTAGTATACATTAAGTAAAGATTTCAACAGTTTGCACCCCCATAAAAACACAAAGTGAAATATATTGTTTGAGTACTCGTTATAGCATTAAATCTCAATACACAGCACATTAAGGACAGAGATCCTACATGAGGAGTAAGTGCACAGTGACTCCTGTTCTTGACTTTACCAATTGACACTCCTGTCTGTGGCATCAGTAGTCTCCCTATGCTCCAGTCATGAGTTTCCAAGGCTATGGAAGCCCTCTGAGTTCTCCGATTTTTATCTTGTTTAGACAAGCTCATAGTCAAAGTGGAGGTTCTCTCCTCCCTTCAGATAAAGGTACCTCCTTCTTTGAAGACCTGTTCTTTCCACTGGGATCTCACTCGCAGAGATCTTTTGCCAGAGTGTCTTGGCTTTCCATACCTGAAATACTCTCATGGGCTTTTCAGCCAGATCTGAATGCCTTTAGGGCTGATTCTGAGGCCAGAGTGCTATTTAGGACATCTGCCATTCTATGAGTCTGCTGAGTATCTCACTTCCCATGTTGGATCACTCTCCCCTTTATTTATTCCATCGGTTAGTGTTAGCAGGTGCTAGACTTGTTTATGTGCTCCCTTTGACTCTTAGTCCTTTCGTTATGATCAATTGTGAACTGAAATTGATCACTTGGAATAGTGAGATGGCATTGGTACATGCCACCTTGATGGGATTGAATTGGAATCCCCTGGTATGTTTTTAACTCTACCATTTGGGGCAAGTCAGCTTGAGCATGTCCCAAATTATACATCTCTTCTCTCTCTTATTCCCACTCTTATGTTTAACAGGGATCACATTTCAGTTAATTTTTAACACTTAAGAATAACTGTGTATTAATTACAGAATTAAACCAGTCATATTAAGTAGAACAGACAAAAAAACTACTAAGAGGGATAATGTATTAAGTTGTTCATTAACAGTCAGGGCTATGCTGATCAAGTCACCGTTTCTCATAGTGTCCATTTCACTTCAACAGGTTTCCTTTTTGGTGTTCAGTCAGTTGTCACCAATCAGGGAGAACATATGGTATTTGTCCCTTTGGGACTGGCTTATTTCACTCAGCATGATGTGTTCCAGATTCCTCCATTTTGTTGCAAATGACTGGATTTCGTTGTTTCTTACTGCGGGATAGTATTCTAAAGAGTACATACCCCATAATTTCTTTATCCAGTCTACCATTGATGGGCATTTAGGTTGGTTCCAGGTCTTAGCTATTGTGAATTGAGCTGCAATAAACATTAGGCTGCAAACTGCTTTCTTGTTTGTCAATTTAAATTCCTTTGGGTAAATTCCAAGGAGTGGGATGGCTGGGTCGAACGGTAGGGTTATCTTCAGGTTTCTGAGGAATCTCCAGACTGACTTCCATAGTGGCTTGACCAGTTTGCATTCCCACCAACAGTGGGTTAGTGTCCCTTTTTCCCCACATCCTCGCCAGCATCTGTTGTTGGTAGATTTCTGTATGTGAGCCATTCTAACCGGGGTGAGGTGAAACCTCATTGTGGTTTTGATTTGCATTTCCCTGATTACTAATGACCTTGAACATTTTTTCATGTGCCTGTTGGCCATTTGGATTTCCTCTTTTGAAAAATGTGTGTTGAGGTCCTTGGCCCATCTCTTAATTGGGTTGTTTGTTTTGTTTTTGTGGAGTTTCTTGATCTCTTTGTAGATTCTGGTTATTAACCCTTTATCTGTTGCATAGTTTGCAAATATTTTTTCCCATTCTGTCGGTTGTCTCTTCACTCTCCTGTTTCTTTTGCAGTACAGAAACTTCTCAATTTGATGCAATCCCAATAGTTAATTTTGGCTTTGACTGCCTGTGCCTCCCGGGTCTTTTCCAGAAACTCTTTGCCTGTGCCAATATCTTGAAGGGTTTCTCCAATGTTCTCCAGTAACTTAATGGTGTCAGGTCGTAGATTTAGGTCTTTAATCCATGTGGAGTGGATTTTTGTGTAAGGCGTAAGGTAGGGGTCTTGCTTCATGCTTCTGCACGTGGAAATCCAGTTTTCCCAGCACCATTTATTGAATAGACTGTCCTTGCTCCAGGAATTGGTTTTAGATCCTTTGTCAAATATAAGTTGGCTGTAGATGTTTGGGTTGATTTCTGGTGTTTCTGTTATGTTCCATTGGTCTATCCATCTGTTTCTGTACCAGTACCATCCTGTTTTGATTACAACTGCCCTGTACTTTGTCCTGAAATCTGGTATTGTGATGCCTCCGACTTTGTTTTTGTTGTACAAGATTGCTTTAGCTATTCGAGGTCTCTTGTGCCTCCATATAAATTTCAGCACCAATTTTTCCAGATCTGAGAAGAAGGTCTTCGGTATCTTGATTGGTATTGCATTGAATTTATAAATTGCTTTTGGGAGAATGGACATTTTGATGATATTGATTCTTCCAATCCATGAGCATGGAAGATTTTTCCATTTCTTGGTATCCTCTTCTATTTCTTTCTTTAAGGTTTTGTAATTTTCATCGTAGAGATCTTTAACGTCCTTGGTTAAGTTTATTCCAAGGTATTTGATTGTTTTTGTAGCTATTGTGAATGGGATTGATCTTAGAAGTTCTTCCTCAGCCATGGCATTGTCTGTGTATACAAAGGCTGTTGATTTTTGTGCATTGATTTTATACCCTGCTACTTTGCCAAAATCTTCTATGAGTTCCAATAGTCTCTTAGTAGAGTTCTTTGGGTCCCCTAAATAAAGAATCATGTCATCTGCAAAGAGGGATAGTTTGAGTTTTTCCTTCCCAATTTGTATCCCTTTAATTTCTTTTTCTTGCCTAATAGCTCTGGCTAGAACCTCCAGAACTATATTGAATAGCAGTGGTGAGAGTGGACATCCCTGTCTGGTCCCAGATCTCAGTGGAAATGCTTCCAACTTTTCCCCATTCAATAGGATGTTGGCTGTGGGTTTTTCATAGATTGCTTTGATTGTATTGAGGAATGTTCCTTCCAAACCCAGTTTTCTTAGAGTTTTCATCATGAACGGGTGTTGTATTTTATCAAATGCTTTCTCGGCATCTATTGAGATAATCATATGGTTTTTCTTCTGCAGTCTGTTAATGTGGTGTATCACATTGATTGTCTTGCGCACATTAAACCATCCCTGCATACCAGGGATAAATCCCACTTGGTCTGGGTGGATGATCTTTCTGATGTGTTGTTGCATTCTATTGGCGAGAATTTTATTGAGGATTTTTGCATCTATGTTCATCAGGGATATTGGTCTGTAATTCTCTTTCAGTGCTGCATCTTTTTCTGGCTTAGGAATTAAGGTGATGCTGGCTTCATAGAAAGAATTTGGGAGGATTCCCTCTTCTTCGATTGTTCTGAATAGTTTGAGAAGAATTGGAGTTAGTTCTTCTTTAAATGTCTGGTAGAATTCAGCAGTGAATCCATCTGGTCCTGGGCTTTTCTTTGTTGGGAGGGCCTTTATTACTGTTTGAATTTCTGTCTCAGTTATGGGTCTGTTTATGTTTTCGATGTCTTCCTGGTTCAATTTAGGTAGGTTGCATGTGTCCAGGAATCTATCCATTTCTGATAGGTTTCCCTGTTTGCTGGCATACAAGTCCTTGTAGTAATTTCTGATGATTCTTTTTATTTCTGTGGTGTCTGTTGTTACGTTTCCTTTTTCATCTCTGATTTTATTGATTTGGGTCTTTTCTCTTCTTTTTTTAGTTAGTTGGGCCAATGGGGTGTCAATTTTGTTTATTTTTTCAAAAAACCAGCTCCTCGTTTGGCTGATTTTTTGGAATGTTTTTCTTGATTCAATCCTGTTGATTTCTTCTCTGATTTTAATTATTTCTCTTCTCCTACTAGATTTGGGTCTGGTTTGCTGTAGGTTTTCTAGATCCTTGAGGTGAATAGAAAGCTCATCTATTTGGTGCCTTTCCAATTTCTTGATGTAGGCACCTATTGATATAAACTTTCCTCTTAACACTGCTTTTGCTGCGTCCCATAAGTTTTGGTATGTTGTGCTGTTATCCTCATTTACTTCCAGAAAGTTTTTGATTTCTCTTTTCATTTCTTCTATGACCCATTGTTCATTCAGGAGCATGTTGTTCAATCTCCATGTGTTTGCATATGCTCTAGGGATTCCTGAGTTGCTAATTTCCAACTTCATTCCTTTATGGTCTGAGAAGCTGCATGGTATGATTCTAATTCTTTTGAATTCGCTGAGACTTGCTTTATGGCCTAGTATGTGATCAATCCTAGAGAAGGTTCCATGCGCTGCTGAGAAGAATGTAAAATCTTTAGCTGTAGGATTGAAAGTTCTGTAGATATCTGTTAGATCCATTTGGGCTATAGTGTCGTTTAAATCTACTGTATCCTTGTTGATCTTCTGTCCTGTTGATCTGTCTATTTCTGAGAGTGGAGTATTGAAGTCCCCCAGTACTATTGTATTGGGGTCTAAGTCTCCCTTTAAGTCCGTTAACAAATCTTTTAGATAAACCGGTGCCCTGTAGTTAGGTGCATATACATTGATAATTGTTATATCTTCCTGTTGAATTGATCCCTTAATCATTATGTAGTGTCCCTCTTTGTCTCTCTTAACGGTTTTTGTGGTAAAGTTTATGGTGTCTGATATTAAGATGGCTACGCCTGCTCTTTTTTCATTTCTGTTGGCATGGTATATCTTTTTCCAGCCTTTCACTTTCAGTCTGTATGGATCTTTGTTGGAAAGATGAGTTTCTTGTAAGCAGCAAATAGATGGGTTTTGTTCCTTAACCCAATGAGCCAATCTGTGTCTTTTAACTGGACAGTTCAGGCCATTCACGTTCAATGTGACTAATGATAAGTGGTAACTTTGCCCTGCCATTTGCCAAAGATAAGTTCTAATATATGCTTTGAATTCCCTGTGATCTTTTGCTGTGAGCTTTCCTTCCTTGGTTTCCTTCCTTTACCTTCTTTCATATTGATGACCGTGTTTCTTTGTTTCTGTGTGTAACACATCTTTAAGCATCTTTTGCAGGGCTGGACGAGTGGCAACAAATTCTTTCAATTTCTGTTTGCTATGAAAAGTCTTTATTTCACCTTCATTCACAAATGATAGCTTTGCAGGATATAATATTCTGGGCTGGCAGTTGTTCTCTCTTAGTACCTGGGCTATATCTCGCCATTCTCTCCTAGCTTGTAGAGTTTCTGGTGAGAAGTCAGCTGTGAGTCTGATTGGAGATCCTCTGAGAGTAATCTGACGTTTCTCTCTTGCACATTTTAGGATCTTTTCTTTATGTTTCACTGTGGAGAGTTTAATTACAACGTGTCGTGGTGAGGATCTCTTTTGGTCGTGTTTATTAGGAGTTCTGTGGGCTTCCTGTACTAGGATTTCTCTGTCCTTCTCCAAACCTGGGAAATTTTCTGCTAATATCTCACTAAAAAGGCCTTCTAATCCTTTCTCCCTCTCCATGCCTTCAGTAACTCCTAGAACCCGAATGTTGGGTTTTTTAATAGTATCCTGAAGATTCCCGACAATATGTTTTAGATTCCTAATTTCCTCTTCTTTTCTTTGGTCTGACTGTATCCTTTCCTGTTCTCTGTCTTCTAAGTCCGATATTCTCTCTTCTGCTTCACCCATTCTGTTTGTAAGGCTCTCTATTGTGTTTTTCATTTGATCTATTGAATTCTTGGCTCCGCCCCGTAGGATGTTTATCGTTTCCACCAAGCTGCAGAGAAGGACTCATCAAACCTGGTAACAGAGAGGACTTCCCCCACCACCTCAGCACAGGGCCCAGAAGCCTCTGCACCAGGGCTCCATCTATGACGTCACTTCCCCGCGCCCTCAGCGCCATGGCTCCAGAGCGGCTCCGTGGCCTCAGCTCCAGCCTGCAGCCCTGGAATTGCGATGTCACCTCTGTGTGGCCAACAGCCTGAACGGGAGACCCTCAACTCTCTTACAGCCTACGCAGACCCAGGACAGAGGCGCTCTTACACAGACCACCTCCGAGAGGTTGCAGGACATGCAAGAGCACCTCATGGATGAACGGGCAACAGCATAAGACCCGACAAGGACGGGGTGCGGTGGATATTGGGTGTCGTGAGGGATGGGGTCAGTGGTGCGGTTCCGCTTCTGGATCTGGGTGCTGCTTCATGGGGGTCCACTGCGAAAATCCGTGCAACAGGAGAAATTGTGCAGAATTTGCTGACCTTCAACATTCAAAACTACTGAAGGAGAGGACAGCCGGTCACAAAACCAGAATTGGATTTGGTAATTCAAGGGAAAGTCTATTTCAAACTGCACTGATCAAGGGAATGAAACCATGACGAGGGCAGAGGAGGACGTGGAGAGCTGTCCAGTTTTTAGTTGAAGGTCTCTGAGGTGTATTTCCAAATGTCACCTGACACAGCAGGATAATGGACAGATTTTATGAGCTCCTGTAATGAACAGAGTTTCTTCACAGGAAGAGCCTCTTTCTGGCGTTACATAATAGGTTGGAACCACAGAAAACTGAAGAGAGTGGAACTGTGATCTCTTGAAAGACGGATCCAACCCTCGGAATCTAATGGTGATGTGAGGTGAAATCCATCAGCCCTGGGGACAAAGACATGTACTAGGTAGATTCAAGCTACAGAACACATGCGTGATGTCCCTGAAGAAAAGACTGAGCAAGTGGGACAGACTTTAAAACAGGGGAGATGAAAATGAGAAAAAGATATTGTAAGTACACTGAAAGTCTACACCCCAACCACTGGGAAAGCTTCAGGCAATTGCTGGTGGGTATTTAACTGCAGCACAAAACTCCTGGACAACACAAGGGACTGGATCCTAATAACAAAGATATGAGCATGAGAAGGGGAGGGGATCTTGATGGAAGGATTTATGCACTTGCTGGGAGACACCCCTGCATTTCATTGTCTGTTAAACAATGAACTGCCAAGATTTCCCATCTTCATCACCTCTGCTTTCTGAGCTCTTTACACAGGGACATCTATTTTTCCTACTTCCCATTCTTTAGCAATTCCTGTGTTTTATCTCCTGAGGTCACTTGATGCCCATCTGACCTCTAGCCAAGTCCCTCAAAAATGAGACCTAAGTGTTAAAATTTCATAAATGGGCCAGTGCCATAGCTCAATAGGCTAATCCTCTGCCTGCAGCACAAGCACAACGGGTTCTAGTCCCAGTTGGGGCACCAGATTCTGTCCCGGTCACTCCTCTTCCAGTCCAGCTCTCTGCTGTGGCCCGGGAGTGTAGTGGAGGATGGCCCAAGTGCTTGGGCCCTGCACCCATGGGAGATCAGGAGGAAGCACCTGGTTCCTGGCTTTCAATCAGTGCAGTATGCTGGCCACAGTGCACCAGCCACAGTGGCCATTGGGGGGTGAACCAATGGAAAAGAAAGACCTTTCTCTCTGTCTGTCTCTCACTGTCCACTTTGCCTGTCAAAGAAAAAAAATTTCATAAATGAATATGGAAGTTCCTATGAGGAAGACAGCTGAACAGATATGTTGCAAGCACCAAATACAATTTTGCATTTTCTATTAGGTGCATTAAAAGCAGAAGTAACTAGCTTTAAGATAGACAATACGTTAATTACACCCAAAACATAACTTAAACATGTACACAGTTTGAAAATTTATATATTGATTCAATTTAACATTTTGAAATGTGTTCTCTAAATGAGCCAAATACTTCAAGTGAGATTGCCTTTGTTTCCTCATAAAATTTTATGGACTCCTCTTTGCTAAATGATGTGAGATCAACCAAGGAAAGCACTTGGGGAAAAAGGCATTCTCATCATTGAAGGGAAGAAGTCAATTTGGGAATATTTTTGTTATTTTTCATCAGCGAAAATGGGCAGAATGTTGGGTAGCATGATGATAAAATTCCAGTAATGCCCACCAATCTTGAGTTTTTCTCAGGTCTATAGAATGCATAAAGGGTCACATAGTTGTTGCAACAGTAAAAGAACACAAAACAAAATGCCAGCAAAAGGATAGTGTGGGTGGCTCTGTTTTCTGCAGACGTCTGCCTGGGAAGGCTGGAGCTGTGGAGGTGATGGGTGCTTCTGTGGTGTCTGTAGAGGAGCCCCACCATGTAGAGGCTGGACATGGTCATCGGTGCCACGAACAGGACATCACGAGTCAGCATGACACTTACAAATGACCCTGAATGGCGATCTCCAGACTGCCTGGTTTGACATTACGCATGAACAAACCCATGACCAATGAAAGTGAAATTCCATTTGGCTCTTACAGTTTCAATGATGTGGATGTAGATCAGCATGTTGATGATCCAGAAGAAAAGGAAAGAGGGAAACACCCAGGTAGACAGCTTAGATTTCAGCCTTGCCCATTTAGAATGACTGGGGCTGATAGTGATGGCTTGAAATGCACTCAGGAGAGAGGTGGTGCAGATGGAGAGATTCCGGGTGACTCTGTAGATGTAAAAAACAGTTTGACAGCCAGCATTATCTAGGAAACGCTTAACTCCAAAGGATGACATGATGTCTGGTATTGACTGGAACATGATGGTTACAATCTTGGCCACTGTCAGGTGCATGAAAATGCAATCTATGGGCTTCTTCAGCTGAGGCTGGATTAGGAAGGCATAAATATAGTTCATAAAGAGAAATGAATTGGCAATGACACCAATAAAAATCTGAGCTATTAGAAAAAAGCTCAAAATTGTGTCACCTGGAAACATGTCAATGACGTTTCAGTTAGGTAAGGTTTCATCCACTGGAAAATAAATAGATTGTACTGTGACATGATGTTTTTAACAATGAACCTTTGAAGAATGTGAAGACTGACAGTTCAGTGTTAGGGAGGGAGACAAATGGTCAAATTTTCTATTTCAGACTTGGCTATGCAACTTCCAGGAACTAAATAGTAGACATTGTTTGAACTTCAGACTACAGAAATAAGTGATATGATGAAGGAGAACCGGGATGCTCACATCCTACATTCCCATTAGGGCATGATGGCATCTGTGAAAAACAATTTACATTAAAAGTTATTTTTTTCTTCAGAGTATTAAATTGCTTCCTACCTCTGATGATATGTGTCTATCCTAACCTTTCTAAAGAATACAACATTTCTGATACATGTACAGTACTATGAATATCTGAACTTCTTTTTTACAATTTAGATTGAAGACATAATTCTTTCAAAACAGAAAACATTTAACCACTCACATATTATGACACTCTAAATATGTAATTCATTTTTAAAATACAGAAGGATGTACCATGAAGTTTTCAAGTGGAGCTTTTTTTCCTCTCCTCATCCAACCAGCAGTGTTTGGAGGCATATTTGGTCTCACACTTGGTGCAGCGCTCCTGTCACACAGTGGGTAGAGGCCAAGACTGCTGTTAAATTTCCCACCATGCACTATATTTCCCTCAATGCACAGGATAGCCCATACCACAGAACATTTGGGTCCCAAGAAGAAATCACATGACAGTTGATGAACCCAGTCTAGCAAATCATCACTGAGTTTTGCTCCCTGCACCACATGTAAAATAAACACTTTGGCCTAAACATATTTTGAACACTTTTAGGGGAAACAGAGTGAGTTGGTTCGCAAATACAGTAAGAACAGAAATGCTATGGCAGTCACTGAGGGTGACTTCTAAATTAATAACTTTAATATCTATATTTGTTGGTTTTTGAAGTTGTTGCCTATATCATTCTCTCAGAGACTTACTCTTCTCAATTGTCTTTGTTGTGCACACATTATCATTCTTTTCTATATAGATTTCTAGTTATGATCTCACTTCTATGTGGACTAAAAGATCAAAGTTTGAGAAACAGAGGAAAGGTGATTCTCAGGAGTGATGAGGTAGGGGAGAGCGATGTTAATGAAAGGGTACAACCTTGCAGTCAGAAGATGAATACTTTCTGGATAGCTGCTGCAATATGAGTGGAATATACATGATAATGATGTACTATATTATTGATATTTGCTCACAACATAGCTCTTCCAATGCTCTAACCAGCACATAAGTTTTCTATGGAAGATGAATGGTATGCTGATGAACTTAGTTGTAGTACTCATATCAAATGTACGTCAAATCATCCCAATATTTTAGCTATCAAATACACTTTCATCTACCAATTATACCAACACAAACCTGAAAATAGTCTAAATCACAAAGTAAAAGCAGAGAATGCAAGAGACAAAAATACCACATCCCAAGTATGTGTTGTCCAATGCATCCATATAAATACAAACACACAGTCCAAAAGTGATTGGATGGGGCATGATACATAGGGCCAATTTTGACCTCTAGACATAAGGTGTGTCCATTAAACATTAGACACATGAAACTTCAAGATCATTACAATGTTTGTAAAAGAAACATGTCTGCCTGGTGTCGCGACTCACTAGGCTAATCCTCCGCCTGCGGCACCAGCACCCCTGGTTCTAGTCCAGGTCAGGGCACTGGATTCTGTCCCAATTGCTCATCTTCCAGTCCAGCTCTCTGCTGTGGCCCAGGAAGGAAGTGGAGGATGGCCCAAGTAATTGGGCCCTGCATCCATATGGGAGACCAGGAGGAAGTACCTGGTTCCTGTCTTCGGATCGGCATAGCACACTGGCCATAGTGGCCATTTAGGGGGATGGACCAATGGAAGGAAGACCTTTCTCTCTCTCTCTCTCTCTCTCTCTCTCTCTCTCTCTAACTCTGCCTGTCAAAAAAATGTCCAATAAAGAAGAAAGGCAAAATCCAAAATAAAGGAAGATGACAAAATACAAACTAAGCAACAGAGCAGATGCATGCCAAAAAAAAAACTGGAAAACAAATATTTATGGAACAAAAGAGCTGGATATCATGAAGAGCACATGGCAATAATGAAGGTTGAAAATCTGTGGGAATCAACACTAAACGTGCAAACACATGAAAGGATCAGAGAATGGAGAGGAGTCCACCATTGCAGTAAGACACATAAGTAAAGACAATGCAATTTCAGAACCACCAAGCAAAGGGGGAGTCAGACAAGGAAGAAGTTATGCAGCTCAGTTAATCCTCTACACCTAATGCCTTGACTAACACATGTCCCAACCTCCTTTTTCACAAGAACACGCACCATGTAATGAATGCAGCCATACGGCAAACACGGAACTGAATGAGAACAAAGTACAAGGGTTTACCTGAACAGAATAATTTATCTTGGCCGGCGCCGTGGCTCACTAGGCTAATCCTCCACCTTGTGGCGTCAGCACACCGGGTTCTAGTCCCGGTCGGGGTGCCAGATTCTGTCCCGGTTGCCCCTCTTCCAGGCCAGCTCTCTGCTATGGCCAGGGAGTGCAGTGGAGGATGGCCCAAGTACTTGGGCCCTGCACCCCATGGGAGACCAGGATGAGTACCTGGCTCCTGCCATCGGATCAGCGCAGTGCGCTGGCCACAGTGCGCTGGCTGCGGTGGCCATTGGAGGGTGAACCAACGGCAAAGGAAGACCTTTCTCTCTGTCTCTCTCTCACTGTCCACTCTGCCTGTCAAAAAAATTTTTTTATCTTAACAGAATTATAATGATTTCTAAAAAGGAAAGGATATTTTATATTATCATTGATTTTTCACTAAGTTCCAAAAAAAATTTCTTAGTAAGAACAAAGTGAAAAAACCTTTGAGTATTGTGAAATGCATTATGGAAACATAGATTCAAAATGCAGTTATTCTGAAGAATAACATTACCAAACCTCTAGAGAGATATTAGCACTTCCTAAAGAGAAGACACCAATATCTGACTTAAAATGTTAAAAATCAAAACTGAGGAGTTAAAAATATTTTTAAAAGATGATATTGTGACTATTGCAATAAATTTGGAAGGTTGAGACATATGGGCAAATCCCCAGAGAACATGACTCACCAAAACTACATCAGAATTACAGAAAGCCACCAATGTGCAAAGTTCCCCGTGATGAAACAGTTGCAGGAAAAAATATCACTCCACCAAGAATCCCAATGATTGCCTCAATGGTGAGGAAAAAACACTGCCTGCAGTGCTGGCATCCCATGTGGGCGCTGGTTCGAGTCCCGGCTGCTCCATTTCCGATCCAGCTCTCTGCCATGGCCTGGGAAAGCAGTAGAAGGTGTCCCAAGTCCTTGGGCTTCTGCACCCCAATTGGAGGCCTGGAAGAAGCTTCTGGCTCCTGTCTTCAGATCGGTGCAGCTCTCACAATTGCAGCCAATTGAGAAGTGAACCAGCAGATGGAAGACCTCTGTCTCTCTCTCTCTGTCTCTCCTTCTCTCTCTGTTTAACTCTGACTTTCAAATAAGTAAAAAACCTTTAAAAAAACTTAACAGATACCATGTTAGAAATTCAGAGAAATGAACTATGAACAAAGTAAAATTCATATGGTATATCAATAGTTAATACAAATTAAGACTGCCAGATCCTCACAGATTTGTTTTCTAATTCATTTTGCTAAATAAACAATAACTAAATATATATTCATTTTGTCTATATATACAAATAGATATGCACAGACACAAGCAAACAAGAATGAGAAAGTTGTACTAGAATTTAAAAATGCAAAAAAATATAGGAACAATAAAGCAGAAGAAAACACTGAACTAGATTATTCAAAAAAAAGAGTGGATTGAATAAATGAGAAGAGAAATAAAAGGGGAAACATTGCAACTGATACCACAGAAATACAAAGGATCATAACAGCCTACAGCAAATGATATACAAGCAAGCAGAATAAAGTAGAGGGGCTGGCATAGTGGGTTAAAGCCCCATCCTGCAGTGTTGGCATCCCATATAGGCACCAGCTCAAGTCCTGGATACTCCACTTCTGATCCAGCTCTCTGCTAATGGGTCTTGGAAGGCAGCAGGGGTACGCCCAAGTCTTTGGGCCCATGTAGCCATGTGGAAGACCCAGAAGCTCCTGGCTCCTGGCTTTAGATCCACTCAGCTCCATCTGTTGTGGTTATTTGGTGAGTGAACCAGTGGATGCAAGACACCTCTCCTGCCCCCTGGCTCTCTCTCTCCCAAAATCCCTCCCCTCTCCTTCCCTCCTTCATCTTTCAAATAAATAAAAGATAAATACTTTAAAAAAAGAATAAAGTAGAGAAAATGAATGAATTTCTGGATACAAGCAACCTGCCAAGACTGATTCATAAAGAAATACTAAATCTGAACAGAAGTGAATAGTAAGAAGATTTAAATTGTCTCCCATCAAGAAATCCCAAAACCAGCTTGCTTCACCATTAAATTCTACTGAACATTTAAAAGCCAGATAATATCCTTCTCAAAGTTCTCCAAAACTTCAAGACAAGGAATACTTCCAAATTCACTATAGAAGGACTATATTACCCTGATTTTTAACAACAGCAAAAAAAAAAGACAAGGCTACTGGGAGATGAGGAAATTACAAGCCAATATCTCTGATGGACATTGCTGAAAAAAATGCTCCATATAATACCTGGAAGGTGAAGTTAACTGCACAATAAAAGAATCATTCACCATAAATAGTCATGACCTCCCAGGGATGCAACAAACACGATGCAGCACGTTAACAAAATTTTAAACTAAAATAATATGATCATCTCAATAGGTGCAGAAACAGCACCTGACGATACTGAACACCCTCTCAAGTTAAAAAACAAAAAAGGTCTCGACAAACTAAGTGTAGATGAATGGACCTAATTATCATGAAAGTCTTAAGTGATGAGTTCATAGCTAATCAGACTCAATGATGAGAGGACACAGCCTTCCCCCTCTAAGAGCAGAGTCAAGGATGCCCACTCTCGCCACTTATGCACAATGTAGTCCTTGAGTCAGAACCATAGAAACAAAGCAGGGAAATGAATAATTCATATTGTTAAAATATCCATGTATTGATAGTGATCTATTGATTCAACCAATCCCTATCTAAATTCCAATGGCATTCTTCACAGAAACTGAAAAATCTATCCTAAAGTTCATATGGAACATGAAACACTGAAATAGACAAACCAATTCTGTAAGATCCAAGCTGGAACATCAGATGGCAGGACATCAAACCATATCAGAGAGTTAAACTCATCTAAACAGTATGGAACTGAACTAAGAAAAGACTCACAAAAGCAATAAAGATTGCTGAAGTAAAGCCACATATATATAGTCAACTACTCTTTTACCAAGACACCAAGAAAACACAACGGTGATAGGACAGTGTGTAAAATTGCCAATATTGGGATAACTGGATATCCACAGGCAAAATGATACTGAGGAGCCAGTGCTGTGGCTTAATAGGCTATGCCTCTGCTGGTGATGCCAACCTTCCATATGGATGCCGGTTCATGTCCAAGCTGCTCCTCTTCCAATCCAGCTCTGTGCTTATGGCCTGGAAAAGCACTGGAAGATGGTCCAAGTGCTTGAGCCCCTGCATCCACATGGGGGACCCAGAAGAAGCTCATGGCTCCTGCCTTTGGACCAGCCCAGCTCCTGCAGTTGCAGCTATTTGGATAGTAAATCAGTGGATGGAAGACTTCTCACTCTGTCTTTCCCTCTCACTGTCTGTAACTCTATCTCAAATAAATAAATACAATCTTTAAAAAAATACATATCAAGCATATATATGCATTCCCATGTTTAATGCAGCATAATTCATAGAAGCCAAGATATAAACACAGCCTTTGGGTCCATCAACAGGTGAATGAGTGAAAAAAATGTGCATACAAAGGCAATTTTATTCATCCATATAAAGGAAAAAAAATCCAGCCATTCCTGACAATGGTGTGGGACAAAAAACATCTATAAACACTTCCTAGGGAGAGAGAGGGAGCATTCTGTCAATCACAGTGCAGGAAAATCAAATAAACCTGGTGTGAGAAGTATGATGCTGAGGCCATCAGGTTCAGGAAGCAAATGAGAAGCAATCCCACCATTTGTAGAATTGAATCCAGGGCTCTCCAAGCAGAGTCTAGCAGTGACCAAGAGAATCACCCCAAGAAATGGTTAAGACTGATGTCACACAGCAGAAAGAAAGGTTTAACACTACATAATAAAAATCTACACATCAACATTACCACATAATGGTGCATTGTTGAAATTTTTGCATTGAGATTGGATATGAATAAAATATCTGCTTCTCTACTTCTCTTCCTCATGCATTTAGAGGGGTCTATTTAAGAAAGAATAAAATTAATATCATAAGAAGGAATTAGATTTTTATCCTGAGCTGTTGTATGTTTTAAAACAGAAATTCATAGAATCACTGGTGAAATTACCTAAAGAAATTGACAATTTCTCTCTCTCTTTTTTTTAAAGATTATTTTCCTAATTTGAAAGGCAGAGTTCCAAAATTGAGTGACAGAGAGAAGCATAAAGAGAGATCTTCCACCAACTGGCTCAATCCTCAAACAGCTGCAACAGCTGATTTGGTCCAGGTTGAAGAGATCAGCACAGGGGCCCAAGTAACTGGGCCACCTTCTGCACCAACAGGGGCCTGGAATGGGAAGGGAACAGCCGAGATTCAAACCAGCACCCATATGAGATGCATCAAAAAGACTCCTCTGATTTGAGGAATTTTTAAGTTCGCTAAAAGCAAATTCAACATAAAAACCATTGGGGAACAAAAACGATTGAGTTCCTAAAATTGATACTGTTTAACACAAACACGATACACGTAAGAATTCACTGATGATAAAATATGTAAAATCTCTAATTGGAAATGATGACATAAGTTTATCTAAAAATGAATTCTTTTAAAATCAAATTGTGGATCCATTCAGTTGATAGGGTAGGAACAAAATGGAATGATGCTGTAAACAACAGGACGGGACAGAAAGGGAAGAAACAAGATGGAATTCTAGTTACAGAACTTGCAATGTAATAAGGACCACTGAGGGGCTCAGAGGAAAGAGGAGCTCACAGCGGAAAAGTAAAGAAGACTCGGTTGACACAGGACAGCGAGTGATCTGGTGAGCTTCAGAGACCCTCAGAATAAAGAAGGAAGAGGTGAAAACAAAGCAATGGAAGGTCAAGAAAAAACAATATGATACAGGTAAACACCACAGGAAAACAGTATTAGCAGGATAATTTCAAGAAAAAAAAAACGGAAATCCTAGAACAGAGCACGGGAGGGGGAGGGGGAAGAGGCCTGGACACTGCCCTCCTGCCCCAGGCTGAGGGTGCAGGGGCACTACTGGTGGTATCCTGGACAGGCTGGGTCTGCCCAGCACAGACTGCAGATCAGGGACAAGCCTGCAGGATGTCTTCTCCCTGTGGACAAAGGTCACCTTGTCACCTGCTACCTTTGTGAGCTTTTTTATCATCATCACTATGATGCCCCCAAGAGAGTCACAAATCATCCTCCCAGATGCAAAATGAGTCTCCTGGTGAACACATGGGGTTTCCTCAGGGACAGCACAAAGTCGGCACTTGGGGCTGCTGTTTCCCAAGCTAACAACATCAGAAAGTAAACTCAGGATGACACACATGTCATCAGAAGTAGGTTTTCACACGGTTATGGGAATCATCTATTGGTTTCTTAGTTTTCTTATGCAAGACCTAATGTTTGATTTTATTTTCCTTTTCCATTATATGGTTATTTTCTATGAATTTCTGTTTCTATCTCTATCGATCTATTAATGTCTTATTTGGGGGAGTTATTTTCTTAATTTTTAAAAAGCATTTATTTGAGGCCAGTGCTGTGGTGCAACAGGTAAAGCAACTACCGGCAGTGCTAGCATCCCATATCGGCACCACTTCAAGTCCCAGCTGCTCCACTTCCAATCCAGCTCTCTGCTGTAGCCTGAGAAAACAGCAGAAGATGGACCCAGTGCTTGGGCCCCTGCACCCATGTGGGAGAGCTAGAAGAATCTCCTGGCTCCATATCGGCTCAGCTCCAACCATTGCAGCCATCTGGGAAGTGAACCAGTGGAATGAAGACCTCGCTCTGTCTCTCTGCCTCTGCCTATAGGTAGCTCTGCCTTTCACATAAATAATAAAAACTATTCATTTATTTATGTGAAAGGCAGAATGAAAGACAGAGAGAGAATGAATCTTTCATTTGCTGCTTTCTCCCCCAAATTGCCAAAATGACTGAGGCTGCTCCAGGCTGAAGCCAGGAGCCAGGAATGCCATCTTTGTGGAATTGCTTGGGCCCAAGTACTTGGGCCATCCTCTATTGCCTTCTCAGTACTGTCACAAGTAAGCTGCTTTGAAAATGGGGCAGTTCAGATGTCAGGATTCTATAAACAGAGGATCCAAAATACTCCACTAAGAGACTACTGGAACTCATAGAAGAGTTTGGTAAAGTATCAGGATGAAAAATCAAGGCACAAAAATCAATAGCTTTTGTATACACAGACAATGTCATGGCTGAGAGAGAACTGTTGAGACCAATCCCATTCATAATAGCTATCAAGAATCAAATACGGCTGGTGCTGTGGCTCACTAGGATAATCCTCTGCCTGCAGCACTGGCACACTGGTTTCTAGTCCCAGTCAGGGCACCAGATTCTGTCCTGGTTGCCTCTCTTCCAGTCCAGCTCTCTGCTATAGCCCGGGAGTACAGTGGAGGATTGCCCAGGTCCTTGGGCCCTGCACCCCATGGGAGACCAGGAGAAGCACCTGGCCCCTGGCTTTGGATTAGCACGGTGCACCAGCCACAGCGTGCCGGCCACAGCAGCGATTGGAGGGTGAACCAATGGTAAAAGGAGACCTTTCTCTCTGTCTCTCTCTCTCACTGTCCACTCATACCTTGGATAAATTTAACAAAGAACGTCAAAGATCTCTACAATGAGAATTACAAAACATTAAAGAAAGAAATAGAAGAAGTTATGAGAAAATGGAAAAATCTTCCATGGTCATGGATTGGAGGAATCAATATAATCAAAATGCCCATTCTTTCAAAAGCAATTTACAGATGCAACGTGATATCAACCAAAATACCAAAGACATTCTTCTCAGATATAGGAAAACTGATGTTGCAATTCATATGGAAACACAGGAGACCCTGAATAGCTTAAGCAATCATATACAACAAAAACAAAGCCAGAGGCATCACAATACCAGATTTCAAGACATACCACAGTTATAATCAAAACATCCTGCTACTGGTTCAAAAACAGATGGATAGACCAATGGAACAGAATAGAAATGCCAGAAATCAATCCAACAATCTACAACCAACTTACCTTTGACAAAGGAGCTAATACCCTGCAGCATGGATAGTCTCTTCAGAAAATGGTGCTAGGAAAACTGGATCTCCACATGCAGAAGTGTAAGCAAGGCTCCTACCTTACACCTTACACAAAAATCCACTCAAAAGAGATTAAAGACCTAAATCTGAAACCTGATACCATCAAATTATTAGAGAACATTGGGGAAACCCTGCAAGACACTGGCACAGGCCAAGAGTTCTTAAGAAAGACCCCAAATACACAGGCAATAAAAGCCAAAATTGACAAATGGGATTACATCAAATTGAGAAGCTTCTCCACTGTAAAAGAAACACTGAGCAAAGAAGAGGCAATTGACACAACAGGAGAAATTTTCTACAAATGATACAACTGATAAAGGATTAATAAGTAGAATATATAAAGAGATCAAGAAACTCAGCAACAGCAAAACAAACAACCCAGTTAGGAAATGGGCAAGGGGCTGGCACTGGGGCTTAGTAGGCTAAGCCTCTGCCTGCAGTGCCGACATCTCATATGGGTTCCAGATTGAATCCTGGCTACTCCACTTCTGATGCAGCTCTCTGCTATGGCCTAGGAAAGCAGTAGAAGATGGCACAAGTCCTTGGGCCCCTGCACCCATGTGGGAGGCCTGGAAGATAGGCCCAGCTCCGGCCATTGCAGCCATTTGGGGAGTGAACCAGCAGATGGAAGACCTTTGTGTCTCTCTCCCTCTCCATCTGTAACTCTACTTTTCAAATAAATAAAATCCTTTTAAAAAAAAGAAATGAGCAAAGGACTTAAACAGACATTTTTCAAAAGAGAAAATTTAAAAGGCCAACAGACACATGAGATAAACAGAAGAAAGAGAGACCAACCTCCAGTTGGGCGATAATTAACATGAGGGACAAAGCTACTGAACAACAAACTTCCCAAACTCTACACACTTACAGCAGATGCCAAGAGTAGACTGGGAAGCATCACACATACCTGATGAAGAATGAAATGAAGAGACACAGTGATGGGTATCAGCTGAATAGACTGATCCAGACAATGTGTCCTCCAGCACAGGTGGGGTCACCACTGCGGAGGGACTCACACAGAGGCCGAAACACAGCACTGCACGTCATCCCAGGGTAAGGACTGTGGCTCACCCCCCACCCAATTCTCTGTTTACAATTCCTGCTACAGGCACTTACTTTCAATTACGACACATTGGGAACCTTTTTTAAGTAATTAATTTATTTATTTGACAGGCAGAGTTACAGAGAAAGAGGAGAGACACAGAAAGATCTTCCATCCACTGCTTCACCCCACCCCCTAAAGACTGTAAAAGCCAGAGCTGGGCCGATCCAAAATCAGGAGCCAAGAGCTTCTTCCAAGTATCCCACGAGTGCAGGGGTCCAAGCAATTGGGCCATCTTCCACTGCTTTCTCAGGCCATAGCAGAGATCTAGGTTGGAAGTTGAGCAGCCGGGACTTGAACCAGAACTCCTGTGGGATCCCAATGTCAAAGGCAGCAGCTTAATCTGGTGTGTCAGAGTGCCAGCCTCTATGAACTTCCCATATAACTCTCCTTAGTTACCATGTTTAGTTTCTTTGGTCACGAGGTATATCCTACCCCAATATAGTGCCGCCAGCGCCGCAGCTCACTAGGCTAATCCTCCGCCTTGTGGCGCCGGCACACCAGGTTCTAGTCCCAGTCGGGGCACCAGATTCTGTCCCAGTTGCCCCTCTTCCAGGCCAGCTCTCTGCTGTGGCCAGGGAGTGCAGTGGAAGATGGATCAAGTCCTTAGGCCCTGCACCCCATGGGAGACCAGGATAAGTACCTGGCTCCTGCCATCAGATCAGCACGGTGCCCCGGCCGCGGCGGCCATTGGGGGATGAACTAACGGCAAAGGAAGACCTTTCTCTCTGTCTCTCTCTCTCTCTCACTATCCACTCTGCCTGTAAAAAAAAATATATAGTGCCAAAAATATGTAAGTTTTGAGTGGAGAAATGAATTTCCTCAATGCAACACAGGTTGATGGAAACACAACAGGAATGCCCAATGCAGTGCTAAGTTTTGTACTACCTGCAATTTTAAGGGAGGAAACATAAGCAAATAGAATTAATTGTACTAGAGTAGCCATTACATAAGCAATGTATGCAGTATAATGATTTAAATATGTAATCCTGCACAGATCATTAATCTGGTGTTTATGTGCCTTTATTCTTAGTAGACCTCACAACATGGGGTTTTTTTTTTTTAAGATTTTTTGCTTTTTTATATATGTGAGATGTAGAGTAACAGAGAAAGGGAGAGACTGAGAGAAAGGTCTTCCATCTACTGGCACTCCCCAGATGGCCACGAAGGCCAGAACTGAGCCGAACCAAAGCCAGAGGACAGGAGCTTCTTCCAGGACTCCCATGCTAGTGCAGGGGCTGAAGGACTTGGGCCATCTTCTACTACTTAGGCCATAGTAGAGAGCTGGATCAGAAGTGGAGTAGCTGGGACTTGAACTGCCACCCATATGGGGTTCCTTGCCACAGGCAGAGGCTTAGCCCACTATGCCTCAGTGCCAGCCCCATGTCAGGTGTTTTTATTATAGCACATCTCAACTCACAGCAGCCACACCTTATGTTTGAAGGGCAGCCTGGCTGTTTTCCTCATCTAAGTCCTGTGAGGACTCCTCTGTTGTTGATGAAGTGTGCGCACCACAGCAGTCACGGATGCCTTAAGCAAAGGGAACTCTCATCTTTGAATGTCAAGGAGTAAACTGAAGATCATTTTGTTATTTTTCATCAGCACATAAGGACAGAGGGCTGGGTAGCATGAAGCCACAACTCTAGGAATCTTCTACAGTTCTGGACGTTTCTCAGTTCTATACAATAAATAGAAGGTAATGAAGTTGTTTGCACAATAAAAAACACAAAGCACAAGACAGCACAAGGATCCTGTGGGTGGCTTTGTTTTCCGGAGGTGACTGGGAAGAGAGCCTGGGGCTGTGGATGTACCAGGCATGCCTGAGGTGCCTGCAGAGGTGAGTCACCATGCAGAGGCTGGCATAGATCATGAGCACCACAAACAGATCGCGAATCACCATGACACTCAAGAGCTCCGCTGAACAGTGACGATGCAGTGGCTGAGTTGGACAGTTTAGACTTCAGCCATGCCTACCAAGAATGACTGGGACTCACAGTGACAGCTTGAAATGCACTCAGGAGCCAGGTGGTGCAGATGGAGAGACCCCAGGTAACTCTGTATGTGTACAAAACTGTTTTACCACCAACACCGTCCAGGAAATGTCTTACCCCAAAGGATGATGTGATATCTGGCACCAGCCCGATGTGATGGTCAAGACACTGACCAATGATAGATGTATGAAAATCACATCTATGGGCTTCTTCAGATGTGGCCGGATCAGGAAGGTGTATGTATTTAACACGAAGAGCAATGAGTTCCCAAAGACACCAATACAAATTTGAGATACAAGGAAAAATCCAAAAATTGTGTCACTTGGCAACATTATTATCAAATGATTGATGTTTGTAGGTGGTTTAATTGGATAATCCAGGCCTCTGACAAAACATAAAAGAATCACATTGTGAGATTAATATCAATGGCAGCTGTGGGAGAATATAATGATGGATGGTTCAGTAGCAGGGGAACATGTTGAAATGTTCAAATCTTCTGTTTATCTGGCCCCGATGTGGTACATCCAGAGGCTGCATTCCAGGGATTCTGAGAACCTAAGAGTACAGAAATAGGTGCATGAACCAGGAGAAATTGAAACTCTATCACCCTTTACCTCATGCACTTCCCAAGACATATTCAGGATATGAAAGCATACTGGGGCTGGCGCTGTGGCACAGCAGGTTAACACCCCTGGCCTAAAGCACCGGCAGCCCATATGGGTGCTGGTTCAAGACCTGGCCATTCCAATTCTGATCCAGCTCTCTGCTATGGCCTGGGAAAGCAGTAGAAGATGGCCCAAGTCCTTGAGTCCCTGCACCCTTGTGGGAGACCTGGAAGAAGCTCCTGGCTCCAGGCTTCAGATCAATGCAACTCCAGCCATTGAGGCCATTTCGATAGTGAACCAATGGATGGAAGACTTTCTTTCTCTCTCTCTCTCTCTCTCTCTCTCTCCCTCCCTCCCTCCCTCTCTGTAACTCTGCCATTCAAATAATAAATAAATAAATCTTTTAAAAAGAAAGAAAGAAAAGAAAGAAACACCGATATATGGTTTCTTTATTCACAGTTTTCTGCAGCTCATTGGCTGGCATTTTCACTCTAAACCCATGTTTCCATTACCTGGCCTTTCTGCAGAACATTATACTCACAGAACATAAAGAAGAGCATGTACATACCTAGTTCTTTTTGCAGTTTTGGCCATTTCACACAGTTCTCCCAAGACAATGAGAATTTTCAGCCCACTTCTTTTTTTTTTTTTTTTTTTTGACAGGCAGAGTGGACAGTGAGAGAGAGAGAGACAGAGAGAAAGGTCTTCCTTTGCCGTTGGTTCACCCTCCAATGGCCGCCGCGGCCGGCGCGCCGCGCTGATCCGATGGCAGGAGCCAGGAGCCAGGTGCTTTTCCTGGTCTCCCATGGGGTGCAGGGCCCAAGCACCTGGGCCATCCTCCACTGCACTCCCTGGCCACAGCAGAGGGCTGGCCTGGAAGAGGGGCAACCGGGACAGAATCCGGCGCCCCAACCGGGACTAGAACCCGGTGTGCCGGCGCCGCTAGGCAGAGGATTAGCCTAGTGAGCCGCGGCGCCGGCCTCAGCCCACTTCTAACACAGAGTTCACCAAGTGTGGTCTTTTTGTCTCCCCCATCCCCCAACCACACCACCCAAACCTCTCCATGGGTCTAGTGGTATTGTTCAGGAACAACCTGGATCACATTACTTGGGGCCAAGCAACTGGCATGGAGCAGGTAGAGCCTGAGGGTGCTGCAGCATCCCAGAGTGCACAGGACAACCCACACAACCAGGAATTTCTAGACCCAAGTGACACTCTCACCACGGTTGATAAACCCAGGCAAACAATGAATCCAGGCATCTTCCTGACTACAGCACATCTACGATCCACATTTGTTCTGAGCATTTGTTCTAAGCTAATAGGGAAACAGAACAGAAGGTACACAAGTAACATCAGAATAGGAGAGATATGGCAGTGAGTAAGGTTGACCTTCAAACTGTTGATACCTCAATCTAGATACCGGATTTGGAGATATTGCTGCTTCATCCATTGGTTCCATCAAAAACACAATCCACTTTTGCTAAATAGATTTCTAATGAATTCCATGTGTCTCTTATACTGACAAACTCGATATGAGTGGTCTGAACTGCATAAGCTACATTCTCTGCCTTCACCACAGATCTGATCTGGAACCCTTCTCTACTACATCAGTGAGACTCCCAGTGCCTAGCAAGAAGGAGAAACATTCAGGTTATGTATTCAAAATCTGCAATGTCAGCTGTTATTCCTCAATAATCTTTTCCTTGTAGTGACACTGTAACTTTTTTCTTTCTTCCTTCCTTCCTTTCCTTCTCTCCTTTCTTTCCTTTCTTTTGAGAAATGTGATAGAGAAGGAGACAGATTTTCCATCTACTGGTTCACTCCCCAAATGCCCACAACGTCCAGGGCTGGGCCAGGCTGAAACAAGGAGCCCAGAGATCCATCTGGGTCACCTACATAGGCAACAGGGTCCCAAGCACTTGATCATCACCTGCTGCCTTCCCAGGAACAGCAGCAGGAAGCTTGATAGGAGTAGATCAGCCAGGACTTGAACCAATGCTCAGTATGGATGCTGGCATCACAAGCAGTGGCTTACTCTGCTGCCCACACCATGGCCCTAACGGTATTAGGTTGAACTTTTTGAAATGGTGATACCTGATATGATGGATGTGGTTGGCATACTCTCATTTTACAAATGCTTCTTATCTTTATACATAGGGAAAATGTCAGCTTCACCACCTTGTTCTTTGATGGTTCCTGACCCTGTTCACTAGGTGGGACCGCTCACCCTCCTTACTATTAAGCACAACACATTCTTCAGCCTTCTTCTCCAATCATTCCAGAACTCTCCATCAGCAATCCAAGTTCTTACTTTGACGTATCATCCAAGTGAATTCCCAAAATTCCCTTCAGTGTCTATGTGGTTCAGACCTTGTCTGCCAATGCTGAGAGCCCCTGGCTCACATACCAAGCTCACATCTGCACAAAATCAACATCAACAGAGTACATGATTAGATGAATAACATCAGCACCCTCTCTGTGCCCAGTGAAGGAAAAGTAAACTGTGAGGGAAAATCACACCACATGGAAGCTTTAAAAACTAATGTGTGGCCGGCGCCATGGCTCACTAGGCTAATCCACCTGCAGCACCCTGGGTTCTAGTCCCGGTCAGGGCACCAGATTCTGTCCCGGTTGCTCTTCTTCCAGTCCAGCTCTCTGCTATGGCCTGGGAAGGCAGTGGAGGATGGCCCAGGTCCTTGGGCCCTGCACCCATGTGGAAGACCAGGGGCAAGCACCTGGCTCCTGGCTTCAGATCAGTGCAGCATGCCGGCCACAATGCGTGGGCCATAGCGGCCACTTGGGGGGTGAACCAACAGAAAAAGGAAGACCTTTCTCTCTCTCTCTCACGGTCGAACTCTGCCTGTCAAAATAAATAAATAAATAAATAAATAAATAAATAACTACAGTGTGCTATACTTGGCATCCAATGAAAGAAAATCAGAAGTAGAAATACACATGGACAAATCACTTACAAATATAAAACAGAACAATGAGAGTATTAAGTGGTCCAAATGTAGATTCAGCATTAAGGACACTAAAATAGCTAGGATAACATTATACCAGTCAAAATTATTCAGAAAATTAGAGGGACCAGAAATGCTTTGGAATAGAGAGTTGGTATGGGCAATTAGAGCTTACAAAAATGGGATAGCAGGTTAAGCCACGGCTTGAAGAAGCCAAGGCAACTTTGGCTATCTGACAAGGTCACAGCAGTAGGTCTGTCTCCGCAGGGCATGAGAACGACAAGCTGTGGTCCTCTTGTTGGTTTTAGATTTATTGATAATTATATTCTTTTTTTTTGACAGGCAGAGTGGACAGTGAGAGAGAGAGACAGAGAGAAAGGTCTTCCTTTGCCATTGGTTCACCCTCCAATGGCCACCGTGGCCAGCGCACTACAGCCGGCACACCATGCTGATCCGAAGGCAGGAGCCAGGTGCTTCTCCTGGTCTCCCATGGGGTTCAGGGCCCAAGCACTTGGGCCATCCTCCACTGCACACCCGGGCCACAGCAGAGAGCTGGCCTGGAAGAGGAGTAACCAGGACAGAATCTGGCGCCGGACAAGAACCTGGTGTGCCGGTGCCGCTAGGTGGAGGATTAACCTATTGAGCCACGGCGCTGGCCTTGATAATTATATTCTATACAAGAAAGCCAGAGTTTCCTGGTGTTCTCACTGATGATCACTATATTCTTGGAAATCTGTGCAAAACCACCTTTGCTCAAAATGACCTCACTGACAGTTGAGCTGTTTGCTGGATTAGATCCTCCTAGAGTAATTCTACCTCTTCTGATGCTTCAGTTATCTGCAATAAAAGCCTAGAGGGAATTATAAACTGTCCGGTATATGGTATGTAGCTTGATCTGATTTAGGGTATGGATAAGACGGTCTTTGGGAAAGGGCTTCAGTCTCCTGCTATAATCCACTTCAGAGTGTGTCTTGATATGGATTAGCAACTTCTAAATAAGGGTTAATAATAAGGCTGAGAAAAACATAAACAGTGGTAAATACTTTAGTGTGTGTGGCCTGGTGGAAAGAACATAAAGCAGCTACCAAAATTAGTGACCGAGTCATAAATGAGTTACTAAAACTAAATAAAAGTGAAGGGCTACAGAAAGGACATGAGTAATGAATGGGTTTGTTTAAACAAGGTGTTATGGTTACTAGTGGAGTTAAACTAAAAGGTAAATGTTCCAATATTCATAATCAATCATTATAAAACTAGAAGTAGGTGTTCCCATTCTTTGCAACATAACCACTATGTTTTTTGTAATCAATTATTATATAATTTAGCATCACTTTGAGTCTCTGTTCTATTGAATCTTAAAGATCAAGTAAATCTTTAAAATCAAAGAAGTTGTTACACAGCTATGGAAATTGGGCTTAGGGAGTGGTTACTAATACTACAAGGTCAATGGTTAAAAGTGGATGGAAAACAGACTTTGTAACTGTAGGAAGAATCATTAACTCTGTAAGGATCATTAGTGAGTGGGCATTTGCAAAATTTATGAGAACAGTAAAGAATGTGTAAAATGAACATCAGATGTAATTTAGGGTATAAAAATAAAGTCTGGCGCTCTCATCAGGGCCATGCCATCAGCCTTGCAGTGTGTGTTTCTCATTTCTTCCTGCACTGACACCTCGCAAACCTCTGGGAACCCCTGGACCTGCTGGAGCTGGACTCTGGCAACTGCTTGAGACACCAACATCCTATATGAGTGCTGATTCAAGTCCTGGCTTCGGTCTGGACCAACCCCCCAACCCTCACAACTCCAGCCATTTAGAGAGTAAAACAGAAGGTGGAAGATCTCTCTCTATCTCTTTCTCCTTCCCTCCCTCCCAACCTCTCTCCCTCTCTGTAACTCTATCTTTCAAATAAATAAATAGATCTTTAAATAAAATGAAAAAAGTGAGAAGTGCTTCAGTCAAAGTCTAGAAAAGGTAGTCAGAGGAACAGAGTAGGTGACTAACCACAGTAACCTGGAGCAGCAGTGGGAGACCACAGAGTAGCTGCTGGGAATATACCAAAGCCATGGGTACCTGGTCAGCAGGCTGGCTTATAAAGATTTAGCTTGTACAAATGAAGAAGATGCTACCAAGTCTGAGGAAACTGAAGCCAAGTCCATTTTGGTGAGCTTGGGGCCATTGTTAGGAAGATAAATCATAAGCTGTATCAGACTGGAGTATCTGTATGTGCCATTGAGTCTAAGGACATAATATTAAACAGATTAAAGCCCTCTGCCTCAGTCTCACCTTCCCAAAGTCAACTGGCACCTGTCCTGGCCAACTCCAGCCCAGAAATCAACAGGGAAGTGCATTCTGTAAAGTGTGACTCTGATCCTTAGTCAAGACACAGAACCAAGCTGGCAAATTGTCATCCAAGAGAGTCCGTGTGCTTCTAAATCTCACAGCCAAATCCACCCCCCTTTCACTTACAAGCAAAGCAAACAGCAAAACCATGCTGCTGGATATCATGGTGTAATTTTCTCTCAGACAACCGAAAACTTGCAAATCCTCTTCCCAAAAGGTTTTAGAAGTTCCATATGATTTTATCAGTGTGCCACGTATTTCTTGTGAAATATTTGGTGTCTGTGGCATACATGAGATCTGGTCTCTTTGTATTAATACAAATGTTGAAACTAAAAATTTAAAAGTTGAAAAATACAAATCCATGAGTTCACAATGATTCTAAAAAGGCTAAAATTTGTGTTGCTCCTGCTGATGCTGGAGAGGCAGCTCAGTATCAGAAGACTGGTAAATAAAAGGCAAGAAGGAAGCAAAAAATTTTATTACTTCATATCTTATAATTTTTTATTTATTTTTAGACTTGAAAGTCAGAATTACACAGAGAAGGAAAGGCAGAGAGAGAGAGAGAGGTCTTCCATCCACTGGTTCACTCCACAGATGACTGCAACAGCCAGAGCTGCGCCAATCCGAAGCCAGGAGACAGGAACTTCTCCTGGGATTCCCACGGAGGTGCAGCGGCCCAAGGACTTGGGCCATCTTCCACTGCTTTCCCAGGCCATAGCAGAGAGCTGGATGAGAAGTTGAGAAGCCAGGACTTGAACTGGCACCGAGATGGGATGTTGGCACTGCAGGCAGCAGCTTTACCCGCTATTCCACAGCACCGACCCCTCGTATGTTATAAATTAAATCATCTTATATAAGTGTTAAACTATGTTAGATTCATGTTGAATACTGGGAGAAAGGGAAAACAGACAAAGGAAAATAACCTTGAATTTGGATATATGAGAGTGAAACAGACAGAAAGACAGATATGGAGAGCTGTCTATCTATCAACACACAAGAAGACGGGATAAGAGAAGGAAAGTTTAACTGGAATAATAAAAAAATTAACAGCGAAAGCAAACTCAGACAAAAACAAAACACATAAAACTTCACTGGAGTTCCGAAACAAAGAGGGCCACTAGAAAAAAGCAAAACCCCCATGCCCGTGACCACGGTCCCAGATACAGGTATGGAAACAGTCTCATTGCCATATGGACTCACATGTAGGTCTTTTTGATTTTGCTACAATTACTAAGACCATCCACCAAGGGATCCAGGAAGAACCACATCCACCTAGGCCTTGGGAGACAGATGCACTGACATTATTCCCAGAGGGGGCCCTGTGGCTCAGTCCCAGGAACTCTCAGCTGAAGTTCCGGAGCAGTTCTGAATGCCCAGGAACACATGGGATGTCACTACTGACAGTGCTCCTAAAGGCAGACCTGAGGACTTCAGTTAAACCAGAGATCATGGAGTGAATAGGACTTGGCTCCAGCCTCTCCCACCCACAGTCTAGGAGCAGTTCTACTCCTGGAGGGACCTGGCGGTAAGCATGCCTCTTGGAACTCTGGGAGCCAGGCCTACTGACTGCAGCCCAGGCTGTGGACCCTAAAGCAATCCTGTGACTCAATTTCAGCTCTGCTCAGCTGTGGGCTAGAACACACCTTGCCCATCTAGTGACACAGCAGGATCACACCTATCCATGCCTCTAGCAATAGGTCCATCATATGCAGGCCCAATTGCAGAGGCTGAAGCACACAACTTGTCCCAAAGTTGCCCTTACTGAACAAGAATCTACCAGTATGTCCACCCAGGAACTAGGCAAGATCTAAACTCAGATAAGTAACAGGACTGTCAAAGGTGAATCCTACTACCAATTCAGCAGCACCCATTGTTCCCACTGTTATGCATTATTCCCAAAATAAACCAATCAGCAGAGAGACTCAATGGGAAATGTACAGACAGCAATACAAGGCTAAACTCATTATGAATAATAAGTTAAATACAACATTGCCAAAGAAAACCACAACAGTAACTAACTGCTGACAACAGAGATGCATGAGCTGCTTGACAAAGAATTCTAAATAAACATCTTAAAGAAGCTCAATGTGATTCAACTGAAAAAACACAGACAGCTAAATTACATTGGGAAAAATATATGAATAAAAGGGGAATTTTTCCAAAAAGAAACAGAAATCATAAAATAGGACCGCACAGAAGAACTAGAGCTAAAGAATACAATGAATTAAATGAAAAATTCAACAGTGAACTTTAATAATAAACAGTTTTGATCATTTGAAGGAACTAATCAGGGAGCCGAAAGGTCACTAAAATTAGCCAGTTGGAGAAACAAAAAGGAAAAAGGAAGGAAAAAATGATACAAGAACTAGAAAACAAGACCCAACACATGATATACCAAGGAAAAGAGAGCAATATCAGGGAAGAAAGGTACTTAAAGAAATAATGGCTAACTATTCCATAAAACGACAATAGAATACACATTTTCTCAAGCACAAACAGAACATTCTCCAGACAGATCATGTATTGGGCCACAAAACTAGTAAGTAATTAAAGTGAGGAGACCTTTAGTTAGAGAAGTAATTTTCACATATAATACTTTAAATAATTTCACTTACACTACAAAGTAACCATAATTTTATGTTAGTACTGTAACAGATTATGATGAATACCCTTAATTGTATGTTTAAAAATCACCATATGTTCATATGTTTAAATCTGAATATCAGAATTTAAACAATTCTTCAGAATATGATTGTCTCTCTGATATAGTGGCTATAAAACAAAAGGTTTTCATCAATAAGATATAGAACAAATGGACCTTGACACAATAAAGGCTACATACAACAAGCCCACAGCTAACATCAGACTCCACAGTGAGAAGCTGGGCCCTTTTCCACTGATATCAGGAACAAGACAACGGTTTCCATGATCACCATTCTGTGAGACACAGCAGTGAAAGTCCCAGTCACAGCCATGAAACAAGATAAAGAAACCAAAGGTACCCAGGCCACAAAGGAAGACGGACGCAAAACTGTCTCTGTTAGTTGGTGATCTTATTCACAGAAAACCCAAAAGATGCTTCCATTTCCTGGTAGAACTGCTGAATGAATTCAGTAGATTTCTGGGATACAAAATCAACATGAAAACAAAAAGTTACAATTCTATATAAAGGAACAACAAGGGATATAAAAAAGAGATTAAGAGAAAAGTCTAACTTATCATAGCACCAAAAATAAAAGTATTTAAGAACAAGTTTAACCAAGGGGAAAGATCTATACAATGAAAACTATAAGACTTATGAAAGAGTTGTAGAAGCAAATAAATAGAAAGTTATCCCACATTCATGGATTACAAAAATTAGCATTATTAAACATCCATACCACCAATACAACCTACAGGTTGAGTGCAACTCCTATCAAAATTCCAATGACATTTTTCACATAAATAGGAAAAAATCCTAAAATTCATAAAGAATAACAAAGGACCATGAAGAGCCAAGGCCATCTTGACATACCAAACAACCTGATCTCAAAAATCCACTTTGTGGGGCCAGCACTGTGCCATAGCAAGTAAAGCTACCTGGGAAAGCAGTGGAAGATGGCCCACATCCATTGGCCCCAAAACCCATGGTGGGGGAGCAGGGGACCCCAAAGAAGCTCCTGCCTCCTGCCTTCACATCAGCACAGCTCCAGCCATTGTGGCCATCTTGAGAGTAAACCAACAGGTGGAAGACTAACCTACCTACCTCTCTCTCTCTCCCTGCCCCCGCCTCTCTGTAGTTCTGCCTTTTAAATAAATAATCTTTTTTAAAAAATCTACTTTGGACCCCTAGTAATCAAAGCAGTGTGTTAACTGGTACAAAAACAGGAAGGCCCCTAGACCAGATGAACAGAATACAGTGCCCAGATAAGAACTCATGTATACGTGGAAAACTGATCATGGATGAGAGTACCAGGGAGAGAGATCAAGGTCTTCAATAATATTTTTGGAAAGTTGTACCCACATGTGCAAGAGTATTGGTCCCTTACATAACCACCCTCAAAACCAACTCTATACAAATGTAAGACCCACACTGTATTAGAGAAGAAAAATTTGACACTGGTCTGAGTAATGATTTTTCATATGGCATGAAAAGCACAGGCAATTAGAGGTGAAAATTAAGTAAGTGGGGCTACAAAAAATAAAAAGCCTGTAAAAAATAAGATAAGTTTCTGCATCTCAAAGAAAAAATAATTAAAATAAAAAGGCAACCTACAGAAGGAGAGAAAACATTTTCAACCATTGATCCAAGTTAGGGATGAATATCCAAAATATATATAAGCAATTCTTGCAGCTCAATAGCAAAATATACAAATAGTATCATTAAATCATGGGCAAGGGACCTGAGTATACACCATTCTACAGAAGATATACATGGGGCCAGTGCCATGGCACAGTAAGTTAATCCTCTGCCTGTGAAACTGGCATCTCATGTGGGTGCCGATTCTAGTCCTGGTTGCTCCACTTCCAATCAGCTCTTTGCTATGGCCTGGCAAAGTAGTAGAAGATGGCCATAGTCCTTGGGCCCCTGTACCCTGTGGGAGACCCAGAAGATGCTCCTGGCTTTGGACTGGCACAGCTCCAGCCATTGCGGTCTTCTGGGGAGTGCACCAGAAGAAGACTTCTCTCTCTCCCTCTCTCTTTCTCTGCCTCTCCTTCTCTCTGTTACTGCCTTTCAAGGCAATAAATAAAACTTTCAAAAAAACTGTATTTTGGGGCCAACACTATGGCACAGCAGGTTAAAGCCCATGTCTGCAGCGTGAAAATCCCATATGGATGCTGGTTGGAGTCCCAGCTCCTCCACTTCTGATCCAGATCTCTGCTATGACCTGGGAAAGCAGTAGAAAATGGTTCAAGTCCTTGGGCCCCTGGCTCAAGTGCAAAACCTGGAAGAAGTACCTGGCTGCTGGCTTTGGATCAGCGAAGCTCCAGCCCTTGCAGCCAATGAGGAGTGAACCAGCAGATAGAAGACACCCCCTCCTTCTCTTGCTGTTTAACTCTTTCAAATAAATAAATATATCTTTAAAAAAAAAACACATTTGCCACCCAAAAATCCCTAAGGAGCAGAATAATAAAAAGTGATATATTCAAGTGGATAACAGGTTTCTAGGTGTCAATACGACACGTGTGTGTGTGTGTGTGTGTGTGTGTGTGAGACAGACTGAGTACTGCCTTAAAATGCAAACACTGAAGGCCCAGTGTATTTGGAGATAAGGTCTTGACAGAAGGAAAGTGACGGCCGCCATGGGGTGGGGGGAGCCCTATGGCCCCGTCAGAGTTCTTTTCCTCTCGAGGAGGAGACCAGAGCTCCCCCTCTCCCCGGGAGGGCACAGCGACAAGACAGCCACCAGCACTGAGGGGGAGAGTGCTCCCACTTATTTTATGGTTGAGAATATGAGAAAATTGGTGAGCACTGGCCACCAGCAGCGAGGGGGAGAGCACTGGCGCCCTCATCCCAGACACCAGCTCCACAAGCCTGAGAAAATCAATGTCTGCTCTCTCAGCCTCCAAGTCCACCAGATTCTGTCAAAATGGCAGCCTGGGGAGAACCCGTGCATGTGCAGGGCACGCATGCAGGAAATTTCAGTGATGGTTACCCTCACCAAGGGATTTCCTATGAAGATTAGCTCTGTGGTGGAAATACCTGTGATTGTTCATGGTTTTTACCAAGGGTAGAGGTGGTCTCGGCAAACCGGAAACAAACAGGACTTCCGCGAGGCCTCAGCTACATCTCAGCAGTGGAAACATCCAGGTCTGTCCATGACATCACTACACTGAGACCTCAGGGCGTAGCCTCCCGAGAGGCTCAGGCAGGAGCATCAGGTGGCCTACCGGAAGTGTGACTTCACCCGAACCATCAGCGGCCTCAGAACTCCCTCAGCAGCCCAGTACCACGTGTGGCTGTATTTGGAGATAAGCTCTGTGTTGGAAATACCTGTGGATTGTTCACTGTTTTTACCAAGGGCAGAGGCGCCCTCAGCAAACCCGGATGCAAACAGGCCTCCCGCAAGGCCTCAGCTGGAGCCCAGCAGCGGCAACATCCGGGTCTGTCCATGACGTCACTGCTATGTGCCCTTGGGACAGAGTCTTTGGGAGGCTCAGGGGCAGGAGCATCAGGCTGCCTACCGGAAGTGTGATTTCACCTAAGCCATCAGTGGCCTCAACACTCCATTAGCAGCCACAGATGACATGGGACAGAGTCACAGCAACCGCATGATTTCCTCTGCGAATGTAGGGGCCACTCAGTATCGACGCCTGGGAACAACGGACCTGAGCGGGAGACCTGACAGGCACGGTGGTGGGGTCATTGGTCCAGAGTAGACACCACGGGGCACAGCCAGGGAGGGGTGAGGGGTGAGGGCAGCTGTGCCGGTCTGGATCTGGGTGCTTGGGCCTGGGTGTGGCCACAGTGAACATTCATGGAGTAAGAGAAACTGCCTAGTATTGTGCCACTTTAAAAAATAACATCTAGAAAATTCTTTGGGGGCCCGCGCTGTGGCAGAGCGGGTAAGGTTGCTGCCACCAACAGTGGCATCCCATATGGGCACTAGCTCAGTCCCTGCTGCTCCACTTCCCATCCAGCTCCCTGCTAATAATCTGCTTGGGAAAGCAGCAGAAGATGGCCCATGTCCTTGTGCCCCACAACCACTAGGGATACCTGGAGCCACCTAGGGAGGGAACCATCAGATAGAAGATTCTCTCTCTCTGCCTCTGCCTCTCCTTCTCCATAACTTTCAGATAAATGAATCTTAAAAAGTACTTCTGAAAGAGAGGACGTCCAATCCGAAGACTCCAATTGAATTTGGAAATTCTAGGAAAAGATAATTTCCAACAGTACTGATCAAGAAGATGAAGCCATGATGTTGAGGAGGGCAGAGGATGGGGGGAGAGCTGTCTACAAGGCATCCGTGCCTGCTCAATGGGAGCAACACTTCCTGAGGGGAAATGGAACTTTGGGAGGACAGACAGCCAAGACGGAATGAAACAGTTGTCTGTCCTGAAGGTCTGTGAGGCGTATTTCCAAATGTCATCCTGATAAAGAACAAATTTTAAAACCTCATGGAGAAAACAGTTTCTGCATGGGAAGAGCCTTCTTCTGGTGTTAGATAATGTGTTTGAACCACAGAAAACTGCAGAGAGGGGAAATGAGAGCTCTTGAGGATTGCAGAACCTTTGGACAGGCGAGGTGGAACTCCTTAGACTTGGGACCAAAGATTGGTGCAAAGGTTCAAGCTACAGTCACCAGTGTGCTGTCCCTGGGGACTGGAACTGAACAATGAGGTAAGACAGAGAAATTAAGATGTGGAAGATGAAGCTGAGAAAAAAAAATGACGTTGGTTGAAAAATATAGCAAAGTGAATGTACTGTAAACCAATGCACCATGGAGCTATGAGAAAGAATCAGGCCCCTGCTAATGAGTATTTAAATGTAGAAACACTTCTCATTGACATCCCAATGGATTGGAACCAAATAATAAATGCATCAACGTAAGAAGGGCAGGGGATCCTTATTGATGGACTTATGCAGATGCCCGAGGTACCCCTGCATTGTACTCTATATTAAGGATTAAATCGCCAACAAAGTCTCCTCCTCTTAATCAGCTCTGTTTTCCACAGCACTTTTCACAGACTCAACTATCTTTCCTGCATCACAGACATTCTTGAGCGCTCTTTGTACTTCACTTTATCTTTAGGTCACTGGGGCACATCCAACCTCTAGGTGAGTCCCTGAAATATGCAAGGTAGGTGGTATTTATTTAATGGATAAGGGAAGTCGTTGTGATTAGCACAGTTTAACAGAAATATAAGGCAAGCCCAAATGTAATTTTGTGTTTTCTAGTAGCTCCATTCAAAAGAACAACAACAAGCAGATAAAATTAGTTTAATGATATACAACACATTCATTTAACACAACTTGTTAGTTCACTGTGTAATCTACATGAAGGTTAATACATTTTGACTCACATTAACATTCCAAAACATGAATGTTTTTAAAAGGACTACCTAGTTCCACTCAAACTAGCCCCATTTCCAGTGCCCCATGGCTTGTGGCTTCTTTTCCTCATATAAAACTTGATGGAGACTCCTCTGTTGAAGACGATGTCAGATCAGCCACTGAAAGCTCGTGGACAAAAGGTCATTCTCATATTAGAAAGGATGGAAGTCAGTTTGAGAATAATTTTGTTATGTTTCATCAGAAAAAAGGGGCAAAATGTCGGGTAGCATGATGATAAAATTCCACCAATACCCTGCAATCTTAAGTTTTTCTCAGATGCATAAAATCCATAAAGGGTCAAGCAGTTGTTTGACAAATAAAAGAACACAAAGCAAAATACCATCAAAAGGATTGTGTGGGTGGCTTTGTTTTCTGGAGATGTCTTGGACGAGAGACTGGAGGTGTGAATGTGCTGGGCCCTCCTGTGGTGTCTGTAGAGGATCCACACCATGTGGAGGCTGGACCAGATCATCAGTGCCAAGAACACTACATCATGAATCAAGATGATACTTATAAATGACCTTGATTCATACTCTCCGAGCTTCCGGGTTTGACAGTGCGCATTAACATATCCCTGACCAACCACAGTGAAATTCAATTTGGCCTTTACAGTTCCAATGATGTGGGTGTAGATCACCATGTTGATGACCCAAAAAAAGAGTAAAGATGGGAAAATCCATTTGGAGAGCTTAGATTTCAGCATTGCCCATTTAGAATGACTGGGACTGACAGTGATGGCCTGAAATACACTTAGGAGAAAGGTAGTACATATGGAAAGACCTTGAATCACTCTGGATATGTACAGAAATGTTTGACAACCAATATCATCAAAGAAATCTTTGATTCCAAAGGATGACATGAGTTCTGGTATTAACCGGATCATAATGGTTGAAATATTGATCACTATCAGGTGCATGAAAATTGAATCGATGGGTTTCTTCAGACAAGGCTTGATTAGGAAGGTGTATGTGTATATAAAGAAGAGCAATGAGTTTGCCATGACACCAATACAAATCTGACATATTAGAAAAAAGATATAAATCATATCACTTGGTAACATTATCACATGGTGTTTTAGATGTTTTAATTAGGTTAATTTGGCATCCTTAGAAAATTAGGTTGTATTATAAATTTTATAAAATGAATTATTTTGAATACTATGACTAATAGGTCTGTTTGAGAAACAGGTGGTGAAAGGTTCAAATCTATATTTCAGGACCATCTGTGCCACTTCCAGGGACTGGACTTCAGGCCTCCTGTGAATGTCAGAGTACAGTTACATGATAAGAAGAAGGTGGACATCAAATGCTCACATCCTACATCCTCGTCTATAGCATGAGGATGTGTTTGCCTCCTGGAACAAAGAATATGCATATGATATTTTCTTCAGAGTACTAGAGTGCTTGTAATCTATAAACCTGTGTCTCACTTCTCTGGAGAATATTCTATTTTGAATGAATTCTATTATGAAGACGTGTGTGTGTGTGTTTGAACTGCTTTTTTAGAATTTATACTGCACTCACGATTCTTTCCAACAAGGAACATTTTTATCAAATTCAGAGTAGTTTTAAATACTCACACTAATCACAAAGAATTAATTAATTTTTAAAATACTAAAAGGAATAACAGGTTTCCAAGTGAGGATTTTGCCTCTCCTCATTTACCCACAGTGTTTGGAGCCATCTTTGTTCTCAAACTTGCTGCAGAGCTCCTGAAACAGTGGGTAGAGGCTAGGAATGCAGTTAAATTCCCACTATGCACAGGACAGCAATCAAACTTTCTAGCACCAAGAGGCAAACACACCCATGGTTGATGAACTCAGCCTAACAAAGCATCCCTGTCTTTCTCCCTACAGCACATCTAAAATTTTGGTCAACATTTTTTGTGCATTTCTTATGCAGACAGAATTAATTCATTCACAAACTTAATGAGGACAGAAACAGTATCGCAGTCATTGAGGTTGACATTCAAATGAATAAGGTAATGGTTCATCTCTATTTATTAGACTATGGAGTTTGCTTCTATCATTCTCTCAGAGACTACATCTATGTTATGTAGGCATCACCTTCCTTCCTACACAGATTGCCAGTGAGTTTTGTGTGTGTTTGTTCTATGCTGACGATGGCCATAGAGTATGTGAAGTCCTAAGCTCCATTCCCAGCTTCACTACAACTCTCTTTTCTGGCATCGTCTCTACTACAGTGATGGCATTCTGCACAGAGGAAAGAATATAGAATGTTTAACAAGCTCCATCAATATTAGAGTATTCTTCCACATTTCTCCCATTTATTCCTTCAAATTTCTTTGTAACTTAGGCCTATATTAGTTGGAATCACTTGAAATTCTGATGCCTGATATGGTCAAAAAAGTTAACTACTCTTATTTTTTTTTAAATGCATCCTGGGGTGTGCATTAGAAGGAATGGAAATACTGGGATTCCCAAAATCTATACCAGAGTGCCCTGGTTAGGATCCTGACTCTGCTTCTGAATCAATCTTCCTGCTAATGCATATCCTAGGAGGCAGCAGATGATGGTATGAGGGAATCAGCCCATGACACTCATGTGGAAGATGGATATGAAGACAGATGTGAAGTCCTGATTCCTGACTATGGCCTGCTCTGTTTCAGGTACATAGGAAGAAACCACTGGATTAGTTTGTACTTGATTTCTCTCTCTCTCACTCTTGCTCTCGCTCTCCCTCTGTGTTGTGTATGTGTGTGTTTGTGTGTGTCTGCCTTCTCCCTCAGTCTTCCTTTCATAAAATAAATATACAAATGCAGTTTTTAATGCATCCTATCTTTAATATACAGAACGACAGTTCTGGTTCATCTTCAGGCTCTCTGACCATGATTCCTTGTCCTGTATCACAAGTCTGGCCTGTCGCCAGAGCTCCTTCTTCAGTCAAATTCTCTGTTCACTCCACATACCTGCTGTTCACAATTTAAAGTCTCTCAGAATTGTATCATCAAGCTGAACATCCAAAATTCCCTTCAGTACTTATGTACTTCAGATCTCTTTCTGCCAAGCATGAGAGGTCTTGGATAACTTACCTGTCTCTCATCTCAACTGAACACACCCAGCGTCAGCTCTGCACAGCTTATGATGACTGGGTTCCATCAGGACCTTACTGTGACTCAAAAAGGGAAAAGGAAACAAACTACGATGTGGCAGGCACTGTCTGTGACCTTCACAGCTCAATGTGTGGTTACTGTTGACCTTCAATCAAACAAACCACAAAGAGAAATTCTGACACACGAGTACTTGCAAAACATGACAGAGACACACCTCCCACATGCCAAAAGAAGGCAACAGGTTGTCCTGGTAGAGTCACCATGCAGGGAATTCAAATTAGCCGTGTTAATGTTACATCAGTTACACTAATTCAAAAACCTAGAGAAATAGAATCTTTAATGAAGAGGGAGTCAGAATGGACAGCAGAGTTTATGAAAAGGTGGGAGGAGGTTCAAAGTCTAGAAAGGGCACCCAGGAGGACAGAGCAGGTCACCAAACACAGCTCTGTGGGGCACTCACTGGGAGGGCAGGGGGAGCTGCTGGGAACATCCACAGGCCCTGGGTGGTTGATCAAGGTTGGTCTGTACAGGAGAACCTGCAGAAGTGTCAGAGTAGCACCAACACTGAGGGAACTGCAGCCCTGGGCACATGCATGGCCCTGGGGGCCCTGGGGGAAGACGAGTGGAAAGCTGTAGCCTACGGGGAGAGTCTGGTCAGTCACCAAGTCTGATGACTTAATATTAAATGACAGAAGGCCTACGTTCCACTGCTACCATTCGAACTCTTTTAGGATCTCATTTGGCCAAGACTGCCACATGGTTTTTCAAGGAATGGAAGGAAGAGGTTTCTGGAAAAATGTGGCTCTCAGTCTAAGGAACAAGGGAGTGTCCAACTGAGTGACTGAAGCCAAGGTCAGTCTGCTCACCCGTCAGCTCACACCTTTTTATGCTCTCTTACTTGGCATTGCTGGCAAGAGCAAAATCATATCACAAACATTATACGCAGTCATCCCTCAGAGCACGAGAAATCTGCAAAAACAACCCCACAACAGGGGGTGATGCAAAATCACATGATTGCATTCCTGTGCTATCCATTCTTTTTACAATTTCTGATATCTTGTAAACTAAATTCTGTTATATATGGTTTTTAATTTAACAGATATCATGTTAGATATTAGGAGAAATAAACTATGAACAAAGTAAAATTCTTATGTTATTTTAATAGTTAACACAAAGAAAGATACACTGACAGATCTACATATAAATCTATTTCTAATTCATCTTGTCTATATAAACAAATAACTATATATTTATTTTGTATACATATATATACACATATAGAACTGCACCTACACACACAAGCAAACAAGAATGAAAGAGATGAAAGTTGTACTAGAATTTCAAAAGGTAGAATATATGGGAACAATGAAACAGAAGAAAACATTTAGCTAGAATATTAAAGATAAAAAGAGTGGATTGAGGGCCAGCACTGTGGCGCAGCAGGTTAAACCTCTGCCTGTAGTGCTAGCATCCCACATGGTCACCGATTCTAGTCCCGGCTGCTCCTCTTCCAATCCAGCTCTCTGCTATGGCCTGAGAAAGCAATAGAAGATGGCCCAGGTGCTTGAGCCCCTTCACACACATGGGAGACCTGGAAAAGGCTCCTGGCTCCTGGCTCCTGGCTTCAGATCAGTGTGGCTCTGGCTGTTGCAGCCATTTGGGGAGTGAACCAACAGATGGAAGAGCTCTCCCACTGTCTCTCCCTCTCACTGTCTGTAACTCAACTCTCAAATAAATAAATAAAAAATTATAAAAAAGAGTGGATTGAATGAGAACAGAGATAGAAGAGGAAACATTACAACTGATACCACAGAAATACAAAAGATCATAACAGCATACTCCAAATGATATAAAAGCAAACAGAATAAAGTAGAAGAAATATATTTCTAAAGACATGCAACCTACCAAGATTGATTCATGAAGAAAATTATATCTGAACATAAGAGAATGAGTAGGAAGATTAAATTGTCTCCCATAAAGAAATTCCAAATGCAGCTTGCTTCACTATTGAATTTTACTGAACATTTAAAGACCAGATAATATCCTTCTTGAAGTTCTCCAAAACATGACAGCAGGGAATACTTCCAAATTCATTTTAGAGGGCCTATATTACCCTGATTTATTTTAACAAAAAAAAATAGATGTGCGCTGGTGCCACAGCACAGGAAGGAAAGCCACCACCTGCAGTGCTGGCATCCCATATGGGCACCAGTTTGAGTTCCAGCTGCTCCACTTCTGATCCAGCTCTCTGCTATGGTCTGGGAAAGCAGTAGAAGACGTCCCAGGTCCTTGGACACCTTCCCCCATGTGGAAGACCTGGAAGAAGCCCCTGGCTCCTGACTCCCGGCATTGGATTGGCGCAGCTCCTGCCATTGCAGTCATCTGTGGAGTGAGCCAGCACATGGAAGACCTTTCTCCTTTCTCTCTCTCTCTGTCTCTCTCTCTCCTCTCTCTCTCTCTCTCTCTCTGCCTCCACCTCTCTGTAACTCCGACTTTGAAATAAATAAATATTAAAAAAAAAGAAAGAAGGGAACACATCATGCTGAGTGAAATAAGCCAGTCCCAAAGGGACAAATACCATATGTTCTCCCTGATCGGTGACAACTGACTGAACACCAAAAAGGAAACTTGTTGAAGTGAAAGGGACACTATGGGAAACGGTGACTTGATCAGCATAGCCCTGACTGTTAATGAACAACTTAATACATTATCCCTCTTAGTAGTTTTTTTGTCTGTTCTACTTAATATGACTGATTTAATTCTGTAATTAATACACAGTTATTCTTAAGTGTTGAAATTTAACTGAAATGTGATCCCTGTTAAACATAAGAGTAGGAATAAGAGAGGGAAGAGATATATAATTTGGGACATGCTCAAGCTGACTTGCCCCAAATGGTAGAGTTAGAAACATACCAGGGGACTCCAATTTAATCCCATCAAGGTGGCATGTACCAATGCCATCTCACTAGTCCAAGTGATCAATTTCAGTTCGCAATTGATCATAATGAAAGGACTAAGAGTCAAAGGGAGCACATAAGCAAGTCTAGTACCTGCTAACACTAACCGATAGAATAAATAAAGGGGAGAGTGATCCAACATGGGAAGTGAGATACTCAGCAGACTCATAGAATGGCAGATGCCCTAAATAGCACTCTGGCCTCAGAATCAGCCCTAAAGGCATTCAGATCTGGCTGAAAAGCCCATGAGAGTATTTCAGGCATGGAAAGCCAAGACACTCTGGCAAAAGATCTCTGTGAGTGAGATCTCAGTGGAAAGAACAGGTCTTCAAAGAAGGAGGTACCTTTCTCTGAAGGGAGGAGAGAACCTCCACTTTGACTATGACCTTGTCTAAACAAGATAAGAGTCGGAGAACTCAAGGGGCTTCCATAGCCTTGGAAACTCATGACTGGAGCATAGGGAGATTACTGATGCCATAGACAGGAGTGTCAATTGGTAAAGTCAACAACAGGAGTCACTGTGCACTTACTCCTCATGTAGGATCTCTGTCCTTAATGTGCTGTGCATTGAGATTTAATGCTATAACGAGTACTCAAACAATATATTTCACTTTGTGTTTCTATGGGGGTGCAAACTGTTGAAATCTTTACTTAATGCATACTAAACTGATCCTCTGTAAAAAAAAAAAAAAAAAAAAAAAAAAGAAAAGAAAAGAAACTATCAACTCCCAACTTGACTCTCACTGGGATTAAACATGACAATAGGTCTGATCTGATTTCATCATCATTAAAAAAAATCATCTATTATTTTTCACTTTATGTTTCTGTGTGGGAGCAAACTGTTGAAATCCTTACTTAATGTATACTAAGCTGATCTTCTGTATATTAAGATAATCGAAAATGAATCTTGATGTGAATGGAAGGGGAGAGGGAGTGGGAAAGGGGAGGGTTGTGGGTGGGAGGGACGGTATGGGGGGGAAGCCATAGTAATCTATTATTCGTACTTTGGAAACGTATATTCATTAAATAAAAGTTAAAAAAAAAAAAAAGAAAGAAGGAAGGAAAGCCAGACAAGGACACTGTGAGATAAGGAAATTACAAGCCAATATCTCTGATGGACATTGCTGAAAAAAATGCCTCATAAAATACTTGGAAGGTGAAGTCAACTGCACAATAAAAGGATCATTCACTATAAATAGTCATGACCTCCCAGGGGTGCAAGATGGTTCCACATCACAAATAAGTAAACCTGATGCAGCACATTAACAGAATGAAAAAATAAAACATTACGATCATCTCAAAAGGTGCAGAATAGCACCTGACAACACTGAACACCCTCTCACGTTAAAAAAAAAATAGTCTCAACAAACTAAGTGTAGACGAATGGACCTAAGAATCATGAATGCCTTACGTGATGAGTTCATAACTACTCAGCCTCAACAATGAGAAGATGAAGCCATCCCTTCTTGGAGCAGGGTCAAGGATGCCCACTCCTGCCACTTACACACAATGTAGTCCTTGAAATCAGAACCATAGAAACAAAGCAGGAAAATGAATAACTCATATTGTCAAAATATCCATTTATTGATAGTGATCTATGGATTCAAGAAAATTCCTACCTACATTCCAACTGCATTCTTCACAGAAACTGAAAAATTTGTCCCCAAATTCATGTTTAATACAATACACATGGAATAGACAAACCAATTTTGAAAAAGAACCAAGCTGGTTTATCAGATGCCTTGACACCAAACTGTATCAGAGAGTTATACTCACCTGAGCAGAATGGAACTGAATTAAGAAAAGACTCACAAATGAACTAAAGATTGCAGAAGTAAATCCACATACATATGGTCAACTACTCATTGACCAGGACACCAAGAAAACACTATGATGACAGGACAGTCTATAAAATCACCAATATTGAGATAACTGGATACCCACATGCAGAAAAATGGTAGTGAGGGGCTGGTACTATGGCATAGCAGGCTATGCCACCACCTGTGGTGCTGGCACCCACTGGGTACTCATTCATGTCCTGGATGCTGCTCTTCTGATCCAGCTCTATATTTATGACCTGAGAAAGCAGCAGAGGACAGTCCAAGTGCTTGGGCTCCTGAACCATGTGGGAGAACCAAATGGAGCTCCTGGCTCCTGGCTTTAGATTGGCCCAGTTCTGGCAGTTGCAGAAGGAACCAGAGAGAAGGCCTTTCTGTCTCTTCTTCTCTCTGTAACTCTACCTCTCAAATAAATAAATAAATCTTTAACAAAAATAGAGAATGATACTGACTCATTTCACAACATAGACAAAAATCAACTCAAATAGAATTAAAGATAGTAATGTAACACATGACACTAGGATATTTATAAAAGATTCTCTTTGGGGGCCTGTGCTGTGGGAAACAGGTAAAGCTGCTATCTGCTGTGACAGAAATCTATATGGGCACCGGTTCAAGACCCAGCTGCTTCACTTCCAATCCAGTTTTCTGTTATGTCCTGGAAAAGCAGTAGAAGCATGTACCCATGTGCGAGAGCTGGAAGAAACTCCAGGCTCCTGGCTTCAGATTGGCCCAGCTCTGACAATAGAGCCATTTGGAGAGTGAACTAGCAGATGGAAGACCAATCCCTGTTTCTGTCTGTCTCTCTTGCGCGCGCTCTCCCTGCCTCTGCAACTCTGCATTTCAAATAAATAAATAAAACTTTGAAAAAAGATTCTCTCTTTCATCTCTCTCTTTCAAATAAATAAAAATAAATTTTTTAATAAAAGAGAAAGAAGTATTTTATACATATAGGCAATAATTATATTTAGTTTTAACTCTGAAATCACTGACAAGAAAATAGAAATATATGAGCCAGACTGCACCAAAATAGAAAACTTGCACAGAAATGGGGATAATCAACAATATGAAAAGTCTGCCTATAGACTAGGAGAGAATATGTGCAAACTATATAATGAACAGGGCAAAGGGTCTGAATAGACACTGTCCTGAAGAAGACAGATGAATGGCCAGCACTCTATGAAAAGGTGGCCAAAAGTATTTGAAAAGACACTCACTATCCATAATCATCAAGAGATACAAATAGGACTATGACTGTGTGGCTAAATTGCCGCTGAATTCCTCCCGGACTGCTTTGGCTTCCTCCTGAAGACTGCAGAAGCTCAGCGGTGCGTAGCCTCGCTTGCTGCTTCCTGAAGACACCCGCAGCCCTGTGGAAGTTCTCATGAACCGCGGGAGCCGCAGAGTCTGAGTGCCAGTGCGGGAAGGGGAGTCGATGTGACACAGACACCAGTGGGGAGAGGAGGGACACCCAGGGCTCTGAGTCCACACATCGGCGCTGGAATCGGAGGTGAGCTCAGTAACTGGAGACATTGGCGGGGAAATGGCGGACAGAATTTTAGAGGGAAGTGGGCTTTGAAGCGGGAAAGTTCAACAGACTACAGGAGAAAAGGAAAAAAAAAAAAGGTGGGGGGCGTACTGGTACAGACAATTTCCTCTCTCCGCCAACCTTGCAAAGGCAAGCAAGAGACAAAGAGCTGGGATATACATGATAAAAGGGGAGAGTTAGGGCTACAATTCAGTAGCCTAGGCAACCCAGTGGGAGTCTGCAGGAGAAACTGAGCCTGCACAGACTCTTTGGGTAGAAGCCAGAGATCGGAAGCTAAATACCATCCATTCTGCTCAGCCTTGCAGTATTACTTACTTCCTGAATAAAAAATAAAATAAATAAATGAATAAATAAATAAAGAGAGATTTACCACGCATAACCTGAGGGTGTCACCTTTGCACACCTGTAACCCTGAAGAACCAAGCAGAGCTCTCAGGCCACACCCATCTCAAGCCTCCAAGGCTCCTCCAACAGCAGGCAGTCCACTTAACACAGATATAGTATTAAAAAAAAAAAACCTCACAGTGAGGGAAAAAGAATTAACCATGCCAAGCAATAAACACAGAAATTGAGGGAACAAGATCAACGATGACACTATGATGCCTCCAAATAAACAAAACACCCCAAGCCAAGATTATGAAGATGATTAGATAGATAGAAGAAATGCAAGATACGGATTTCAAAAAATTTATGATAAGAACATTTAGAAGTTTTCAAAAGCAAATCCTTGAACTACAGAAATCCTCATTGGGCAGGATTGAAAATCTCTCTCATGAAAATGAAATTTTAAGGAAGATTCAAAATGAAACGCAGAAACTAGTAGAACAGGAAAGTGTGATAGTGAAGAGAAATCAAAATGAAATGAAGAGCTCAATAGATCAAATGATAAACACATTAGAGAGCCTTAAAAACAGAATGGGTGAAGCAGAAGAGAGAATATCAGACTTAGAAGACAGAGAACAGGAAAGGATACAGTCAAACCAAAGAAAAGAAGGGGAAATTAGAAATCTAAAAAATATTGTTGGGAATCTACAGGATACTATTTAAAAAAACCAACATTCTGGTTCTAGGAGTTCCTGAAGACATGGAGAGAGAGAATGGATTAGAAGGCCTTTTAGTGAGATACTAGCAGAGAACTTTCCGGGTTTGGAGAAGGACAGAGACATCCTAGTACAGGAAGCTCATAGAACCCCTAGTAAACATGACCAAAAGAGATCCTCACCACGACACGTTGTAATTAAACTCACCACAGTGAAACATAAAGAAAAGATCCTAAAATGTGCAAGAGAGAAACATCAGATTACTCTCAGAGGATCTACAATCAGACTCACAGCTAACTTCTCATCAGAAACACTACAGGCTAGGAGGGAATGGCGAGACATAGCACAGGTACTAAGAGAGAAAAATTGCCAGCCCAGAATATTATATCCTGCTAAGCTCTCATTTGTGAATGAAGGTGAAATAAAGACCTTTCATAGCAAACAGAATTTAAAAGATTTTGCCGCCACTCGTCCAGCCCTGCAAAAGATACTTAAAGATGTGCTACACTCAGAAACACAGAAACACGGCCATCAATATGAAAGAAGGGAAAGGAAGAACACCTACCAATAAAAGAGCATGGGAAGCTCAAAGCATATACTAGAAAATATCTCCAGGAAAATGGCAGGGCAAAGTCACTAGGTATCAATAGTCACATTAAACATTAATGGACTTAGCTCTTCAGTTAAAAGACACTGATTGGCTGACTGGCTTAAGGAACAGCACCCAACTATTTCTTGCCTACAAGAAACACATCTCTCTAACAAAGATGCATGCTGACTGAAAGTGAAAGGTTGGAAAAAGATATTCCATGCCAACAAAAAAAAAAAAGCAGGTGTGGCCATATTAATATCAGACAAAATAAACTTTAATACAAAAACTGTTAAGAGAGACAAAGAGGGACACTATATAATGATTAAGGGTTCAATTCAACAGGAAGATGTAACTATTATAAATGTATATGCACCTAATTACAGGGCACCGGTCTATTTAAAAGATATGTTAAGGGACTTAAAGGGAGATTTACATCCCAATACAATAGTACTGGGGGACTTCAATACTCCACTCTCAGAAATAGATAGATCATCCAGACAGAAGATCAACAAGGAAACAGCAGATTTAATCAACACTATTGCCCAAATGGATCTAACAGATATCTACAGAACTTTCAATCCTACATCTAAAGACTTTACATTCTTCTCAGCAGTACATGGAACCTTCTCTAGGATTGATCACATACTAGGCCATAAAGCAAGTCTCAGCAATATTAAAAGAGTTAGAATCATACCATGCAGCTTCTCAGACCACAGCGGAATGAAGCTGGAAATTAGCAACTCAGGACACCCCAGAAAGTATGCAAACACATGGAGACTGAACAACATGCTCCTGAATGAACAATGGGTCATTCAAGAAATCAAAAGAGAAATGAGAAACTTTCTGGAAGTAAATGAGGATAACAACACAACATATCAAAACTTATGGGATACGGCAAAAGCAGTATTGAGAGGCAAGTTTATAGCAATAGGTGCCTATGTCAAGAAATTGGAAAGGCACCTAATAAATGAGCTTTCAGCGCATCTCAAGGACCTAGAAAAACTGCAGCAAACCAGACCCAAATCTAGTAGGAGAAGAGAAATAATTACAATCAGAGAAGAAATTAACAGGATTGAATCCAAAAAAAAATTACAAAAAATCAGCCAAGTGAGGAGCTGGTTTTTTGAAAAAATAAACAAAATTGACACCCCATTGGCCCAACTAACTAAAAAAAGAAGAGAAAAGACCCAAATAAATAAAATCAGAGATGAAAAAGGAAATGTAACAACAGACACCACAGAAATAAAAAGAATCATCAGAAATTACTACAAGGACTTGTATGCCAGCAAACAGGGAATCTATCAGAAATGGATAGATTCCTGGACACATGCAATCTACCAAAATTGAACCATGAAGATATAGAAAACCTAAATAGACCCATAACTGAAACAGAAATTGAAAGAGTAATAAGAGCCCTCCCAACAAAGAAAAGCCCAGTACCAGATGGATTCACTGCTGAATTCTACCAGACATTTAAAGAAGAACTGACTCCAATTCTTCTCAAACTATTCAGAACAATCGAAAAAGAGGGAATCCTCCCAAATTCTTTCTATGAAACCAGCATCACCTTAATCCCTAAGGCAGAGAAAGATGCAGCACTGAAAGAAAATTATAGACCAATATCCCTGATGAACATAGATGCAAAAATCCTCAATAAAATTCTCGCCAATAGAATACAACAACACATCAGGAAAATCATCCACCCAGACCAAGTGGGATTTATCCCTGGTATGCAGGGATGGTTCAACATTTGCAAATCAATCAATGTGATTCACCACATTAACAGACTGAAAAAGAAAAACCATATGATTATCTCAATAGATGCAGAGAAAGCACTCGATAAAATTCAAAACGCTTTCATGATGAAAACTCTAAGCAAATTGGGTATAGAAGGAACATCTCTCAATATAATCAAAGCAATTTATGAAAAACCCACGGCCAGCATCCTATTGAATGGGGAAAAGTTGGAAGCATTTCCACTGAGATCTGGCACCAGACAGGGATGCCCACTCTCACCACTGCTATTTAACATAGTTCTGGAAGTTTTAGCCAGAGCCATCAGACAAGAAAAAGAAATCAAAGGAATACAAATTGAGAAGGAAGAAGTCAAACTATCCCTCTTTACAGTCGATATGATTCTTTACTTAGAGGATCCAAAGAACTCTACTAAGAGACTATTAGAACTCATAAAGGAGTTTGTCAAAGTGGCAGGATATAAAATCAATGCACAAAAATCAACAGCCTTTGTATACACAAGCAATGCCATGACTGAGAAAGAATTGCTAAGATCATTCCCATTCACAATAGCTACAAAAACAATCAAATACCTTGGAATAAACTTAACCAAGGACGTTAAAGATCACTACGATGAGAATTACAAAATCTTAAAGAAAGAAATAGAAGATACCAAGAAATGGAAAAATCTTCCATGCTCATGGATTGGAAGAATCAACATCATCAAAATGTCCATTCTCCCAAAAGCAATTTATAGATTCAATGCAATCCCAATCAAGATACCAAAGACATTCTTCGCAGATCTAGAAACAATGATGCTGAAATTCATATGGAGGCACAAGAGACCTCGAATAGCTAAAGCAATCTTGTACAACAAAAACAAAGCTGGAGGCATCACAATACCAGATTTCAGGACATACTACAGGGCAGTTGTAATCAAAACAGCATGGTACTGGTACAGAAACAGATGGACAGACCAATGGAACAGAATTGAAACACCAGAAATCAACCCAAACATCTACAGCCAACTTATATTTGATCAAGGATCTAAAACCAATTCCTGGAGCAAGGACAGTCTATTCAATAAATGGTGCTGGGAAAACTGGATTTCCACATGCAGAAGCATGAAGCAAGACCCCTACCTTACGCCTTACACAAAAATCCACTCAACATGGATTAAAGACCTAAATCTACGACCTGACACCATCAAGTTACTAGAGAACATTGGAGAAACCCTTCAAGATATTGGCACAGGCAAAGAATTTCTGGAAAAGACCCGGGAGGCACAGGCAGTCAAAGCCAAAATCAACTATTGGGATTGCATCAAATTGAGAAGTTTCTGTACTGCAAAAGAAACAGTCAGGAGAGTGAAGAGACAACCGACAGAATGGGAAAAAATATTTGCAAACTATGCAACAGATAAAGGGTTAATAACCAGAATCTACAAAGAGATCAAGAAACTCCACAAAAACAAAACAAACAACCCACTTAAGAGATGGGCCAAGGACCTCAACACACATTTTTCAAAAGAGGAAATCCAAATGGCCAACAGGCACACGAAAAAATGTTCAAGATCACCAACAATCAGGGAAATGCAAATCAAAACCACAATGAGGTTTCACCCCACCCCGGTTAGAATGGCTCACATACAGAAATCTACCAACAACAGATGCTGGTGAGGATGTGGGGGAAAAGGGACACTAACCCACTGTTGGTGGGAATGCAAACTGGTCAAGCCACTTATGGAAGTCAGTCTGGAGATTCCTCAGAAACCTGAAGATAACCCTACCGTTCGACCCAGCCATCCCACTCCTTGGAATTTACCCAAAGAAATTTAAATTGGCAAACAAGAAAGCAGTCTGCACCCTAATGTTTATTGCAGCACAATTCACAATAGCCAAGACCTGGAACCAACCTAAATGCCCATCAACGGTAGACTGGATAAAGAAATTATGGGATATGTACTCTTTAGAATACTATCCCGCAGTAAGAAACAACGAAATTCAGTCATTTGCAACAAAATGGAGGAATCTGGAACACATCATGCTGAGTGAAATAAGCCAGTCCCAAAGGGACAAATACCATATGTTCTCCCTGATCGGTGACAACTGACTGAACACCAAAAAGGAAACCTATTGAAGTGAAATGGACACTATGAGAAACGGTGACTTGATCAGCATAGCCCTGACTGTTAATGAACAACTTAATACATTATCCCTCTTAGTAGTTTTTTTGTCTGTTCTACTTAATATGACTGATTTAATTCTGTAATTAATACACAGTTATTCTTAAGTGTTGAAATTTAACTGAAATGTGATCCCTGTTAAATATAAGAGTGGGAATAAGAGAGGGAAGAGATGTACAATTTGGGACATGCTCAAGCTGACTTGCCCCAAATGGTAGAGTTAGAAACATACCAGGGGACTCCAATTCAATCCCATCAAGGTGGCATGTACCAATGCCATCTCACTAGTCCAAGTGATCAATTTCAGTTCACAATTGATCATAATGATAGGGCTAAGAGTCAAAGGGACCACATAAACAAGTCTAGTAACTCCTAATACTAACCGATAGAATAAATAAAGGGGAGAGTGATCCAACATGGGAAGTGAGATACTCAGCAGACTCATAGAATGGCGGATGTCCTAAATAGCACTCTGGCCTCAGAATCAGCCCTAAAGGCATTCAGATCCGGCTGAAAAGCCCATGAGAGTATTTCAGGCATGGAAAGCCAAGACACTCTGGCAAAAAAAAAAAAAAAAAAAAAAAAAAAAAAAAAAAAAAAACCTAAATGAAAGATCTCTGTGAGTGAGATCCCAGTGGAAAGAACAGGTCTTCAAAGAAGGAGGTGCCTTTCTCTGAAGGGAGGAGAGAACTTCCACTTTGACTATGACCTTGTCTAAATAAGATAAGAGTCAAGAACTCAAAAGGCTTCCATAGCCTTGGAAACTCATGACTGGAGCATAGGGAGATTACTGATGCCATAAACAGGAGTGTCAATTTGTAAAGTCAACAACAGGAGTCACTGTGCACTTACTCCTCATGTAGGATCTCTGTCCTTAATGTGCTGTACATTTTGACTTAATGCTATAATGAGTACTCAAACAGTATTTTTCACTTTGTGTTTCTATGGGGTGCAAACTGTTGAAATCTTTACTTAATGTATACTAAACTGATCCTCTGTTAAAAAAAAAAAAGAAGAAGAAATTATCAATTCCCAACTTGACTCTCACTGGGATTAAACATGACAATAGGTCGATCTGATTTCATCATCATTTAAAAAATCATCTATTATTTTTCACTTTATGTTTCTGTGTGGGAGCAAACTGTTGAAATCTTTACTTAATGTATGCTAAACTGATCTTCTGTATATAAAAAAATCGAAAATGAATCTTGATGTGAATGGAAGCGAGAGCGAGTGGGAAAGGGGAGGGTTTCGGGTGGGAGGGATGTTATGAGGGGGAAGCCATTGTAATCCATAAGCCGTACTTTGGAAATTTATATTCATTAAATAAAAGTTAAAGAAAAGAGATACAAATAAAATCGAAAAGGGACACCACCCCACAGCGATGGATGGTCACTATCAATGACACAAGAGATGGCGAGCACTGGTTAGGGTATACAAAATGCATACAAAAGGAATTTTATTCACCCATAAAAAGGACATGATTTAGGTAAAAGAATCAAAACACAGAAAGACAAATACTGTATGATGTGGGAAACAAAATACCAAAGTTAGCGAAATAAAGGAGATGGTGATTACCAGGAGCTGGGAGAAGGGTAAGAGATGGGGAGGTGTTAGTGACACTGTAGAGTTATCAGATGAATAAATTCTAGATAGCTAAAATAACATGGGTTGAATATAGTTGATAATAATATATTGTATAGTGGCCAGTGCTGTGGCACAGCAGGTTAAAGCTCTGGCCTGCAGTGCCAGCATCCCATATGGGCGCCAATTCTAGTCCCAGCTGCTCCTCTTCTGATCCAACTTTCTGCTATAGTCTAGGAAAGCAGGAGATGATGACCCAAGTCCTTGGGCCCCTACACCTGTGTGGGAGACCTGGAAGAAGCTCCTGGCTCCTGGCTTCAGATTGGCGCAGCTCCGGCTGTTGCAGATCTGGGGAGTGAACCAGTTGATGGAAGACCTCTCTCTCTCTCTCTGTAACCTCTCTCTGCCACCTCTCCTCTCTCTATGTAACTCTGGATTTCAAATAAATAAAATAAAATCTTTTAAAAATAATAATATATTGTATAATTGAATTTTGCTAACATCATAGGTCTTAGAATCTCCCAGTCTGCACACAAAGGTTTCTGTGTAACGTGAGTGTTAATGTTAATTAACTTAGAGGTAGTCCTCATTTCATATCATCTCATATACTAACTAAAATTACAAGCTTTTATTTGTCAACTATAACTCAATAAAGCTGAAAAAGTTGATGAAAAATGGACTAAATCCACCAAGCAAATGCAGAGAATGCAAGAGTCAAGAATATCACATCCCAGCTATGCTCTGTCCATGGCATTCACACTGTAAATACAAAGGCACATACAGTCCTAAAGTGACTGACCAGGACATGATATATGGGGTCAATATTACTCTATAGACATTGGAGTGACCATATAAAAATGAGACGAACTGAACTTCTAAGACAAAGACAACGTCTTCTGAATTTATTGGAATTAAAAAGAAAGAGAAAGCCTCAAAATAAAGAAAAGGAAGGTGTAAAACTACCAACCAAGTATCAGAGAGCAGGTGCATGCAGAATAACATTGGACAAATCGAACATTTAGGGAACAGAATAGCTGGATATCATGAAATCCACTTTGGTAAAAATAAATTTGTAAATACTAAACAATAGCATCAATATTTAATGCAAGAACACAAGAAATGATTTAAAAAAAAAAAAACAGGAAAATTCACCACTGTAGTATATCTAACCAAAGTCCTTCAGTAACCATGGAACTAGCAGACAAATGATCAGACTACAAAAATTTGAGCTTGTGAATTCATAGGCTGCACCTAATGCTTTGACCAACACACAAGTCACTGTCAAATGCCCAGTTCCCCTTCTCTGCTATCACGTGCACCATGTAATGAATGCAGCCACTCAGCAAACATTGAAGTGAATGAGAGCAAAGCTGAAGAGTTGAACTTGACAAGTAATCTTACACAATAATGAGAAATTACAAAAAGAAAGATATTTTGTTTTTTAACACTATGTTCAGAAGAAATTCATTCCAAGTAAGAATAAAGTGGAAAAATCTTGTGAAATTCACTGCGCAAAAATAAAGTCAAAATGCCATTATTCTAAATACTAACAAAATCAACCACTCTCCAGAGAGACGGATTCTTTCCTAAGGAGAAAACACATATAATAGCAGACTTCAAATATTAAAAACATAACAACTAAGAATTTGCATATTTTAAAAAAGAAATCATGACTATGCTAATAAATGTGGATGGCTGAAACATTTGGCAAATTCTCAGAAAACTTGACTCACCATAAAAACACGAGAACTGTAGAAAGCCACAAACGTCCAAAGCTTCCCAGGATGAAACTGAGCAGCAGGGAAAAAATCATTCCTCGAGGAATCCCAGAGAATGCTTCAATGGTGTGGGACAAAAAACATCTATAAACACTGCCTAGGGAGAGAGAGAGCAAGCATTCTGTCAATCACAATGCGGGAAACCAAATAAACCTGGTGTGAAAAGTATGATGCTGAGGCCATCTAGTTCAGGAAGCAAATGAAAAAGCAATCCCACAAATTGTTGAAATGAATCCAGTGCCCTCCAAGCGGAGTCTAGCAATGACCAAGAGAATCACCCCTGGGAATGGTTAACATTGATGTCACTCGGCAGAAAGAAAAGTTTAACACTATCAATAAAATATCTACACATCAACATTACCACATAATGGTTCAACTTGAAAGTGGTTTTTTGTTGACATTGGATATGAATAAAACATCTGCTATCTCCACTTGTCTTCCTCATGCCTTTGGAGCGGTCTATCTTAGGTAACAATAAACTTAACATCATTACAAAGGAAGGAGCAGATTGTATGCAGAGCAGTTATATGATTTAAGAGAGAAATTCAAATAATCATTGGTGAAATTACCTAAAGGATTTGAAAAATTCTCTTCTTTTAGATTCAATTTTCTTATTTAAAAGGTAGAATTCCAGAAAGAGAGTGACAGAGAGAGAAGTCTTCCATCAGCTGGCTCCCTCCCAAAATGGCTGCAACAGCTGGAATTGGGTCAGGCTGAAGCCAGGAGCCAAGAGCTCCACCCAAGTCTCCTACCCTGGCACAGGGTCCGACACAGGGATCCAAGCACTTGGGACACCTTCTGCACCAACCGGGAGCTGTACCGAAGGAGAGCAGCCGAGACTCAAACCAGTGCTCATATGAGATGCACCACAACGCCTGCTCTGATTTGAGGAATGTAAGTTTGATGAGAGCAAAGTCAGTATACAAACCATTTAAAAAGAAAAAGTTTGAGATTTAAAATTGATACTGATCACAAATGTAAGAATTCACTGATGATATAACATGTAAAATCTCTAAATGGAAATGATGACATAATTTACCTAAATATGACAGAATTCTTTTAAAATTAAAATGTGGATCCATTCACTTGATAGGGAAGTAACAAAATGGAATGATGCTGTAAACAACAGGACGGAACAGAATGGGAAGTAACAAGATGGATTTCCAGGTACAGAACTTGCAGTGGAATAAGGACCACTGAGGTGTTCAGAGCAAAGTGGAGCGCACAGCGGAAAAGCAAAGAACACTCGGTGCACACAGGACAGCGAGCGATCTGGAGAGCTTCAGAGACCCTCGGTGTAAAGAAGGAAGAGGTGAAAACAAATAGAGCGATGGACAGAGAAGCAACACGGTACAGGAAAACAGTGTTAGCAGGACACATCTGAAAAAAAAAACAAAAACCCAGGGAGACCCTGGAAGAGAAACAGAGCGGGGAGCGGGCAGGGGGAGAGGCCTCGCCACCCTCCCGCCCCAGGATGGGGGTGCAGGGTCCTTACTGGGGGCGTCCTGCACAGGCTGGGGCTGCCCGGCACTGACTGTGGATCAGGCCCGGACGGCGGGACGTCTCCTCCTGGTGGACACCGGTCACCTTGTCACTGATGCCTCCACCACCCTGTTTATCGTCGTCACTTTGACGCCCCCGGGAGACCCCAAATCGCCCTCCCAGACGCACAATGAGTCTCCTGGGGGCGCACGGGGTTTCCTCAGGGGCAGCACGAGGTCGGCGCTTGGGGCTGCGTTTTCCCCAGCTGAGCAGCGTCAGAAAGTAAACTTCAGGACGACACACGTCATCACAAGTTCTTCTCCCACAGCTGGTGGCATCTCCTGAGCCCTCCACATGGCCCGGCCCTGAGCGGACCCCAGAGCTCACACTCACTTCCCACCGCAGCCTGGGGCGCCCCCTGCACGAGCGGGGAGTTGTACCTTCCTCCTTGTCCCACAGTGCACCGCAAGGAGTTGTAACCTCCTTGATGTGTTACAATGCACAGTGCGTGGTACAGAAAGTTGTGACTTCCTTTAGTCCCACAATGCACAGCGCGTGTGGGGCGGGAAGTTGTAACGTCCCTAACGTCCCACAATGCACAGCGTGCTGTTCAGGGAGTTGTGACTTCCTCCGTGTCCCACAATGCACAGCGGACACAGAGCAGTGGGCTGTGCTGTTAAGTTCCTGCACAGGAAGCTCTCAGGGTGCAGCGCACGTGGTTTAATGCGGAGCAGTTTGTTCCTTTTAAAATTGTTTCCCACCGTATAAAGATTGAAACTGCTGCAAAATTTAAACTGTTGGACATTTCGTACACAGTAAGGGATACAATCTAACAAATAAAAACAAGACTGTAAATATGTAAGATACAGGTTAATTCATAGAATATCGTAACTATAAATACATAAATGTGAAAGCTACAAAAATTTATTCACCTCTTTCTCTCAGGGTTGAGCATTCCTTCGTGTTTTATTCATTGTGCTTTCTTTGTATAGTTAATGTCCTTGAATTTTTTTTTAAGATTTACTTATTTGAAAGAGAGAGGAGAGGCAGAGACAGAGAGAGGTCTTCCATCTGATGGTTCACTCCCCAGTTGGCCTCAATGGCTGGGGAGCTTCACTGATCTGCAGCCAGGAGCCAGGTCTCCCACACAGGTGCAGGGGCCCAAGGACTTGGGCCATCTTCTACTGCTTTCCCAGGCCACAGCAGGGAGCTGGATCAGAAGTGGAGAAGCCGGGTCTTGAACCGGCACCATATGTGATGCCGGCACTGCAGGACAGGGCGTTAACCTGCTGTGCCACAGCACCAGCCCCTCTGTGAAGGTTTTGATTGGCAAAGTGTAGAATATTTGGGGTGTTATGAATTTTCACATTTTGTGGATGGTACATTCTTATCAGATTTTTGTGTTCAAAAAATTTTTCATAAATATAGGAGCTTAAAGCTGAAGTTACAGTTAATTTGCATTTGTGTTGTAATTGTATCCTGAGTTATGAGTATGCTGGAATACTCATCCAGTCTTGAGTTGATAAATCCTGTGTTATTTCTGTTTCTTCTCTCCATCTCAGTTTTCCACAATGAATTTTTTTTTTTTTTTGCATGTGGTTGAAAGCAGTTACTTGCACTTTTTTCTGAGGTCTGCGTTATAGTGAGGAATTAATGCCTTTAGGACATGTATATCTTTTTTTAAAAAAAATTTATTTATTTATTTACTTGAGAGGTAGAGTTACAGTTAAAGGGAGTGACAGAGAGAAAGGTCTTCCATGCATTGGTTCACTCCCCAAATGACCGCAACAGCTGGAGCTGTGCTGATCCAAAGCCAGGATCCAGGAGCTTCCTACAGGTCTCCCATGCAGGTGCAGGGGCCCAAGCACTTGGGCCATCTTCTACTGCTTTCTCAGGCCAGAGCGAAGAGCTGGATCAGAAGTGGAACAGCCAGGACTTGAACCTGATATGGTTTCAATCTTCTTGAGTTTCTTTTTTTTATTTTTTATTTAGTAAATATAAATTTTCAAAGTACAGTTAATGGATTACAATGGCTTCCCCCCCCATAATTTCCCTCCCACTCACATCCCTCCCATCTCCCGCTCCCTCTCCCATTCCATTCACATCAAGATTCATTTTCAATTATCTTTATATACAGAAGATCAATTCAGTATATATTAAGTAAAGATTTCATCAGTTTGCACCCACACAGAAACACAAAGTGTAAAATACTGTTTCAGTACTAGTTATAGCATTACTTCACATTGGACAACACACTAAGGACAGATCCCACATGAGAAGTAAGCTTCTTATTATTCTGTGGTTTACCATCATCTGTCCAGTAGAATGTTTGGTGTGTGCTTAAGAAGAATGTGTACTGTGCTGCTGTGGGCAGAACATTTTGCACATATCTGTTGGGTCCATGTGGTCTAAGCATGGGTCCATGTGGTCTAAGCATAACTGGAGTCCAATGTTTCCTCATTGCGTTTATGTCTGTGTGCTCTGCTGATTGCTGAAGGTGACTACAAGTCTCCTACTATGATTGTATTGCTGTCTGCCTCTCAATAGTCAATATTTACTTTATAGGGGCTGGCGCTGTGGTGTAGTGAACAAAGCCTCGGCCTGTAGCACTGCTCTGGCTGCTCCACTTCTGATCCAGCTCCCTGCTAACAGCCTGGGAAAGCAGAGGAAAATGGCCCAAGTGTACCCATGTAGGAGACCCGGAAGAAGCTGCTGGCTCCTGGCTGCAGAGTGGCCCATTTAAGGAGTGAACCAGTGGATGGACGACCTCTGTCTCTGTCTGCCCCTCTCTCTCTGTAATTCTGCCTCTCAGAAAATTTTTTTAAATTTACTTTATAAAATCAGGTGTTACTATGCACATTATTTACAAATGCTGTATGCACTTAATGAATTGACATTTTATCATTATTATTTATTTTTTACAGGCAGAGTGGACAGTGAGAGAGAGAGAGACAGAGAGAAAGGTCTTCCTTTGCCATTGGTTCACCCTCCAATGACCACCACGGCCGGCCCACTGTGGCCGCTGCACCGCGCTGATCAGATGGCAGGAGCCAGGTGCTTCTCCTGGTCTCCCATGGGGTGCAGGGCCCAAGCACGTGGGCCATCCTCCACTGCACTCCCTGGCCACAGCAGAGAGCTGGCCTGGAAGAGGGGCAACCGGGACAGAATCCAGTGCCCCGACCAGGACTAGAAGCTGGTGTGCCGGCGCCACAAGGCAGAGGATTAGCCCAGTGAGCCGCTGCGCTGGCCAACATTTTATCATTATATGTGAGCTGCTTCATCTCCTATAGATTTTTATTTACTCCTATCTTGTTCTATATAACTGTAGTGACCCCCTGCTCTGTTTTCTCCAGAGTTTCATATGCATGGAATATATTTTTCCATTCCTTTACTTTGCCCCTAAAAAATGAAGTGTTTTGTAGGCAGCACATACTTAAGTCTGTTTTTTTAAAGGCTATGGAGCCATTCTGTGGCTTTGAATATTAACTTTTAAGTACACATTCCTGTATATTTTGTTTTTTTTTTTTTAAGGCAAATCTATCTCATCAAGACTGGGAAAAAGAGGCCACCACTTGTTGCCTTGGCAGCGGCGCCGGTAACATCTGCATCCGGGCTCCTCTATGACGTCACTTCTCTGCGTCCTCCTCAGAAGCTGCGAGGTTCCAGCGCAGGCGGCCAGACCCGGAAGTGCGATGTCATCTCTGATTGGCCAGCCGCCTGGCGGGCGAGTTCCTTGGAACTCTCTCAGCGACCCCAGCAGACGCGGCAGAATGCGAGCAGTTGCATGGGAACCTCTGAGAAGCCGTAGGTCCCGCTCAATAGACTCATAGCAGGCATGGGCGTGAGGTAAGACCACACAAGGCATGGTGAGCTTGTTAGCCCAGAGCAGACACCGTGTGGTGGGGACTGCGAAGGTGTGAGGGGCCCGGGGCAGGAGCGCTGTTTTTGTTGTTGTTGTTGTTGTTGTTGTTGTTTTGGAGCAATGTTCCACTTTTTTCAAGACTTTAAGATTTTATTTCTTTATTTCACAGGTAGAATTATAGACAGAGGGAGAGACAGAGAGAAAGGTCTTCCATCCGCTGGTTCACTCCCCAAATGGCCACAACGGCTAGAGCTATGCCCATCCAAGCCAAGAGCCAGGGCTTCTTCCTGGACTCCCAGGCAAGTGCAGGGGCCCAAGGACTTGGGCCATCTTCTGCTGCTTTCCCAGTCCACAGCAGGGAGCTGGATTGGAAGAGGAGCAAATGGGACTAGAACCGGCACCCTTATGGGATGCCAGCGCCACAGGTGGAGGATTAACCTAGTGCGCCGTGGCACCGGCCCCAAAGGTGCTGTTCTGCTTCCGGATCTGGGTGCTAGTGCCTGGGTGTGTCCACATGAAAATCCTTGGAGCAGGAGAAATTGCTGGATGTTTCCTACACTTGCTTTAAAAAGTCGTCGAGGGGCAGGCAGTGCAGTACAGTGGGTGAAGCTGACACTTGGAAGGCCCACAGCCTGTATCGCAGTGCCTGGTTTGAATCCAGGCTCCTCCACATTCTGATCGAGTTTCCTGCTAATGAGCTTGGCAGGCAGCAGGTGATGACTCAAGTACACCCACATGAGAGAGAAAGATGGTGCTCTTGGCTCCTGGCTTCCCCTTAGCCTAGCCTGGCTGTCGCACACTTTGGGGCATGAACGAAATTCTGTCTCTCCCTCTTCTCTGTGTCCCTCTGGTTTTCAAAAAAAATAACGAAAAATAACGAATATGTATGAAGTAGAGGTTGGTTGATTTTAAAACACTGAGTTTGGGAGATCAAGGAAGAGAAAAATTTTTATTTGCATTTGATCTAGAACATGAACTTGTGTTGGAGAGAAGGGAGGTTGTTATATTTGAAGTGGGACTTGTCTCCTCCACACTCACACAAGATGTTTAAACTCTGATGTTGTCATTTTAATAGTTGATGAGTGAAGAGTAGAGATTTGATCTTAATTGTGGCATCCAGAAGGTGGGGCCAATAGGGTGGTCTTTGGGTCATTGGGGAGTATGCCCCCAGTGGGTATTTGAGTTCAAGTTCAGCCTAGATATTTCTCTCTCTATCTCTATCTCTCCCTCTCTCCCTAACCACCATGGCTCACCAGGTAATTGTGCCCCTCTACCAACCATGACCAACCTCTACGAGACACTGGATTGTGGGACCACCAGATCCTGTAACCTCTAACTATAATCTGAAATCAGCATCTCCTTTCCCGTAAGAGCTCTGCTCAGATATTTTAAAGTAACAGAAGGCAAACAAAGGGGTAAAGAGCAATCCAGGAAGCATCCGTGTCCACTGGCAATGAGCAGCAATTCCTGATGGATAGAAAGGAACTGGTGGAGGGAAAAACCAATCATTTCTACATTGAAGATCCACTGAGCCACACACCCAGGTGGCACCAGGACTGACCATGTTCATCAGATTTTCTTTCCTGCAGGTAAACCCGAGACAAGCTTTTTTGAAGGAGGGAGGTCACTTCTGGCTCAGAGCTTTGGAAGTTCACAGCCCAAGACAGGGTAGGGACTGAGGGTTCAGCCATCTGCTGAGGCTGGAGGATGGCTGTGGTGAGGGTGGCAGTGTGAGCAGGGTGGTCCCATGGAGTGCAGGGAGTAGGAAGACGGGGAGGAGGCCTGGCTTCTAGGTCTATGTGGTCCCTCCCTGTAAAGATACCAGGACTCTGTCTTGGGGACTTCATCCCACAACCTAATCCACTCTGGCCCCTTCCCAAAGTCCTCACCTTCAGACATAGTAATTGGGCTAAATTTCCAACTTTAATCCATTAACAAATACCACAGATCCATTAAGCGTTAACATAAGACTTTGGAAACCTTGCCTTTAACGCATTGGCCCGTGGGAGACACTCAACAAAAATCCCATCCATGTGTTGATACAGCAGGAGGAAGTACAGATTCTAAACACTCGTGAGGAAAACTCAAGTATCTTTGTGGGAAGAGCATAGTATTGGTTGAGCTGTCTCGTTAGAGCCACAGAAACTGATGACAGTGGAAATGTGAACTCTTTTTTTAAGAAAAAAAAAGTATTCATTTATTTGAAAGTCAAAGTTACACAGAGACAGAAGGAGAGCGAGAGGTCTTCCATCCACTAGTTTACTCCCGAATTGGCTGCAACAGCCAGAGCTGTGCCAATCCAAAGCCAGGAGCCAGAACCTGGGAGCTTCCTCCAGGTCTCCCATGCAGGTACAGGGGCCCGGGGACTTGGGCCATCTTCCACTGCTTTCCTAAGCCATAGCAGAGAGCTGGATCGGAAGTGGAGCATCTGAAACTCAATGGTGCCCATATGTGATGCTGGCACTATAGGCAGTGCCCTTACCTGCTACGCTACAGCACCGGCCCCTAGGAAATGTGAACTCTTGAATGACCAGGATCCCAGCAATGCCAGGCAGAATCCATCAGCAACAGTGACAGAACAGTGTGCAAGGATTCACTCTGAAGATCCCTGGCCTCACATCTCTGAGGACCCGAATCCCAAAGAAAATTAGAGTAAGAGAATTTGAGAGAGAGGAGTGGGGAAATGTGCAAAAAGTTTTTGCAAAGTAAATATATGTAAAACAAATGGACCACGGGACACTGGTAAAGCATCATGCCATTGCTGATGAAGAATACTGAGATGAAGAGAGGTAGTTAATTGAAATCATTGTAACAACACTAGACCTAAGTAACAAGTATGTCAGCATGAAGTAGGTATAGAGCTCACCATGGTTGAATTTTGTGCAGAGACTCAGACACACCTCTGCATTTTATTGTGTATTAGAGAGAAACGTCCCTCGTTCTCCATCTCACACACAGGGCTGTTTGTATAGCTCTTTCCATGGGCACATTCATTTTTTCTGTGTCACAAACACTCCTCAGTCTCTTTAGTTGTTATGTTTTATGTTTTATCTGTTTAGAGTGCATCAATGTAAAATTTATCTTTTTAGGATTCATTCATAAGTCTTCAAAAGCAGAGTGTTGTAAAATTTGTAACACTGGAATCTAATAATCAAGTGCTCCATATCCATGTATCCTTTTTTCCCCTCATATAAATGTTTTATGGCAGGGCAATCATTTGGACTATCAGTTAACACAACCGTTAAGGCACTTACATCCCATATTGAAGAGCCTGGCTTTGAGTCCTGGCTCCACTCCCAACTCAAGCTTCCTGCTAATATGTGCCCAGGGAGGCAGCAGGTGACATCTCAAGTAGTTGGGTTCTTGCTACCCATGTGGGAGGCCTCTATTAAGTTATTAGCTCTGAGCTTTGAACTGGTCCAGCCCCAGCCATTTGAGTGACCCAGTGGATGGAAATGTTTCTCTCTCTCTCTCTCTCTCTCTCTCTCTTCCCCCACCTCTTTCTCTCCCTCCCTCTATGCCTATCAAATGAAGAAATACAGTCATGTGTTTAAAAAAGAACAGCCTTTATGCTTTAAGCAATATTTATGGAGACTCTTCAGTTGCAGACAGGGCATTAGATCAGCCAGTGGAAGCTCTTTGAGAAAAGATGGTTCTCATCACGGAGAGGGAAGAAGTAAATCGGGAAATGATTTTATTATTTTTCATCAGCACAAAAGGGCAGATGGTTGGGTAACATGTGGATAAAATTCCACGAAGCATCTTGAATATTGGGTTTTTCTTGGGTGTATACAATGAATACAAGGTGAAGAGATTGTTTGAGCAATAAAAGAACACAAAGCAACTTACTAACAAAAGGATGGTGTGGATGGCTTTGTTTTCAGGAGGTGTCTGGCAGGGGAGGCTGGAGCTGTGGATGTGCTGGGCTCTCCTGTGATGTCTGCAGAGGTGATTCACCATGTACAGGCTCGTCCAGATCATGAGCACCACAAAGAACACATCTCGAAGCATTATGGCACTTAAAAATGACCCTAAGTGGTGGTCTCCAAATTGCCTAGTTTGACAGTGGCGGTGAGCATATTTATGGCCGATGGTGATATTGGATCTGGTGCCTACAGTTTCAATGATATAGATATAGATCAGCATGTTGATGGCCCAGAAGAAAAGGAAAGAGGGGAAATGCACACAGAGAGTTTTGATTTCAGCCATGCACATTTGGAACCACTGGGACTGATGATGATGGCCTGAAAAGCACTCAGGAGAGAGGTGGTGCAGATGGAAAGACCCCGGGCAACTCTGAATATGTACAAGATGACTTTGCAACCAACATCACCCAAAAAATGTCTCGCTCTCAAGGATGACATGATATCTGGAGTCAGCGTGAACAGGATGGTTAAAATATTGACCGCTGTCAGGTGCATGAAAATCACATCTATGGGTTTCTTCAGGTGCGGCTGGATCAGGAAGGTGTACACGTATGCTTCCAAGAGCACCAAGTTCCCTGCAACACCAATACAAGTCTGGAAGATGAGAAGAAGGCCATCAATCATGTCACTTGAAAACATGAGTGGCATCCTAACACCAGGTGAGGCTGGCCTCCACTGCAAAAGAAGCAGAATGTCTTGCACAATGCTTGAAAAACAGAGCCTAGGAAAGTACAGAGTGAGAAATCAACATGAGGTGAGCGTGCTGGAACGTCCAGCTCCTCTGCATTTCAGGCCCAGGGTGGCCGCCTCAGAAACTGGATTCCAGGGATTCTCAGGAACCTCAAGCATGGAAACGGCTGTGAAGGAGGTAGGACTCAGACGCTGCCTCCTGCATTCATGTGTGTTACCCAGAAGCACATGCAGCCTGCAGGAGAGAGAAATTTGCTTGTCTGAGACATTTTCCTCTTCAGAGTATCAAACCTGTGCTCAGTACTCCCATCTCTGTCAAGAACACCGTATTATACTTTTTTTATTTTTTTTAACTTTTATTTAATAAATATAGATTTCCAAAGTACGGCTTATGGATTACAATGGCTTCCCCCCCCCATAACGTCCCTCCCACCCGCAACCCTCCCCTTTCCCACTCCCTCTCCCCTTCCATTCACATCAAAATTCATTTTCGATTCTCTATATACAGAAGATCAGTTTAGCATACATTAAGTAAAGATTTCAACAGTTTGCTCCCACACAGAAACATAAAGTGAAAAATAATAGATGATTTTTTAAATGATGATGAAATCAGATCAGACCTATTGTCATGTTTAATCCCAGTGAGAGTCAAGTTGGGAATTGATAATTTCTTCTTTTTTTTTTTTTTACAGAAGATCAGTTTGGTATACATTAAGTAAAGATTTCAACAGTTTGCACCCCCATAGAAACACAAAGTGAAATATACTGTTTGAGTACTCGTTATAGCATTAAGCCTCAATGTACAGCACATTAAGGACAGAGATCCTACATGAGGAGTAAGTGCACAGTGACTCCTGTTGTTGACTTTACAAATTGACACTCCTGTCTATGGCATCAGTAATCTCCCTATGCTCCAGTCATGAGTTTCCAAGGCTATGGAAGCCCCTTGAGTTCCCTGACTCTTATCTTGTTTAGACAAGGTCATAGTCAAAGTGGAGGTTCTCTCCTCCCTTCAGAGAAAGGTACCTCCTTCTTTGAAGACCTGTAGAACACCGTATTATACTTTGACCACAGAAAGTGCAACCTATGTCTCAGAACATTTTTAGAATCTTGACTGCAGACACAATTCTTTCAAGACAAGGGGCTTTGTTCACCATGCATTATCGCAGCCAAAATCCATAATTAATTTTTAATGCAAAAATAGCACAGTGTTTTCCAAGTCTGTCCTTCTGGCCTCCCCTCCCCCTGCCAACAGGGCTTGGAGACATTTTTGTTCTCACCATTCCTTTAGAGCTCCTGACACACGGTGGGTAGAGGCTGAGACTCCACAGGTCAAGTTCACAGGGCAGCACTCACAGCAAGATGCTACAGAAAATGCAGAATAAAAGCATTCCAAGGTGGGCAAGCAAGGCCAAAGGTCAGGAAGCTGCAAATGCCAACATCAGAAACCCTCTAGCAAGACTACACCACTGCCCAATAGAAAGCCACCAATGACCTCACAAGTAAGATGTTAAAGAGATCAAAACAGAGGAGCTGTAAATATGTTCTTAAAAAATTACATTTTACTAACCACATCAGCACATTTGTAAGATCAAGAGATACGGGCAACTTCCTGGAAACTTAACTTACCATGGAAGATACTAGAACCGTGCATGGTCATAATATGCAAGGATCCTGATGATGAAGGTGAATAGTGGGCAAAAGTCCTTCCATAAATGCCAAGGAACACCACCAGTGCAGTGCACCAGACACATCAGACAGAAAACTATCAAAGATGCTTCCTGAGGTGGGCGTGGGAGTGGGATTCTGTGAATCACATTTTGTTATTAGCACAACCTTGGTTAAAAAAATCATAATGTATGATGAAAAAGATATCTATTTGCAGAACTAAGTGGAAAAGAGTTTACACAAAATAATTGCAACAGTAAGTTCCACACTACATAAAAGTATTCAAGCTGTTGAGTAATATCCCATGGTGCATGGTAGAATTCATATTATTGATGATTAACACACTAGGAAATGAAGGAAAAATATTCAGTCACCTTAAGGGATACATAAAGTCACTTGATAAAATTTACTACATATTAATGATTAAGATTTTTATGATACAGCAATAAAAAAATTACCATGATAAAAACAATGACATGGCTAACAGTATCAAATTAATGGTTAAATTTTTAAAAACCTTGCCTTTTGGAGATGGAAAATACTATAGCTATTTCCATTTGTATTCTTCCCACTACTGGGGAATCCATTGTAAAGACAGAAAATAGAATGTGTTAACATTTGGAAAGAAAGTGATATTATCCTCTAGCATGGACTGATGACCTGAGTTCTAGAAAGGAAACCTCCAGAATCCTTAGGTAAATGATTTTAAATACTAAGAGGGATTTTGCAGTTTTACTGACAGCAAAGTTAGTATCAAAATCACTCAGATTTCAATATTCCACTACAAAGCTATTTTTAAAACACAACCTAAAGAATAACAGCATTTGGGTATGGTGATATGGTGAGCCTAGGAGTTAACACTGAAAAAACACACAAAACCTCTCATTAGGAACAGTACCATCAACTAACCTACAAGGATCAAAATATTTTAAATAAGCATGACTATTCATCCATTTCAATTAAAAATTCCTTCTATAAACATACGAAGGATGACAGTGGGGAAGAAAAGGGAAAAAGAAAATAAAGTGAGAGGTGAGTCAATTCAGATGTAAGTAAACATCCATCAAGGAGCTGAAAATGAGTGGCAGGAAAGAAATGCACAAGACACTGAGGTCTCAGGAGGAAGCACCTGGCTCCTGGCTTCCGATCTGTGTAGCTCCAGCGGTACCAGCCACTTCGGGGATGAACCAATGGAAGGAAGACCTTTCTCTCTGTCTCTCTCACTGTCTAACTCTGCCTGTCAAATGAAAAAAAAAAAGACACTGAGGTCTAACAAGGAACTGAGCAGGATTCCCGAACTCACACCATACAGGTCACAAAGAGCGGCCTGTGGTAAACGAAATCTCAGTGCCGGGAGCCACTGAGAGGCCGGAGAGCTTTCAGAGATGCTAGGCAGAAAGAAACAGGAGGATGAGACAGTGACCCACACATGGGAGGAGAGAAACGGGCCAGGAAAAACAAGAAGCAAGAAATAGAAAACGTTAGAAAGACGAGCAGCCGCGGTGGGGAGCGGGCAGGTGGAAGAGGCCTGGACATCGCCCTCCTGTCCCCCAGGCTGGGGGTGCAGGGTCCTTACTAGGTGCGTCCTGGACAGGCTGGGGCCACCCAGCACTGACTGTGGATCAGGCCCGAGCCGGCGGGACGTCTCCCGGTGGACACCGGTCACCTTGTCACTGCTGCCTCCTCCACCTTGTTTATCGTCTTCACTTTGACACCCCGGGAGAGCCCCAAATCGCCCCCCCAGACACACAATGAGTCTCCGGGGGGGCGCACGGGGTTTCCTCAGGGGCAGCACGAGGTCGGCGCTTGGGGCTGCGTTTTCCCCAGCTGAGCAGTGTCAGAAAGTAAACTTCAGGATGACACACGTCATCAAAAGTCCGTCCCCAACAGCTGGTGGCATCTCCTGAGCCCTCCACATGGCCCGGCCCTGAGCGGACCCCAGAGCTCACACTCACTTCGCACTACAGCCTGGAGCGCCCCCTGCGCGAGCTGGGAATTGTACCTTCCTTCTCGACCCGCAATGCAAAGCGTGCCCAGTACAGGGAGTGGTAACGTCCTTTATGTCCCACAATGCACAGCGCGTATGTGGCTGGAAGCTGTAAACTCCTTTACATTCCACAATGCACAGCACACTCTTCAGGGAGTTGTGACTTCCTCCGTGTCCCACAATGCACAGCACGCACGGCACAGGGAGTGGTAACTTCCTTTATGTCCCACAATGCGCAGTGCCCGCAGGACAGGGAGTGGTAACTTCCTTGACGTCCCACAATGCACAGCATGTGTGGCGCAGGGAGTTGTAACTACTCCATGTGCCACAATGCACAGCGCGCTGTTCAGGGAGTTGTAACTGCTCCGTGTCCCACAATGCACAGTGGGCACAGAGCAGGGGGCTGTGCTGTAAGCGTCGACACTGGAACCTGTCAGCGTGTATCACACATGGCTTGCTGTGGAGCAGTTTTCTCCTTTTAAAATTGTTTCCTACCGTATAAAGATTGAAACTGCTGCAATTTAAACGGTTGAACACTTCCTACACAGTAAGGGATACAATCTGAACAAATAACAGGGCCGACGCTGTGGCGTAGTAGGCCAAGCCTCTGAATGCAGTGCCGGCATCCCATATGGCCCCTGGATCGAGACCCGGCTGCTCCACTTCCGACCCAGCTTTCTACTGTGACCTGGAAGATGACCCAGTGCTTGGGCCCCTGCACCCAATGGGAGACCCGGAGGAAGCTCCTGGCTCTTCGCTTCAGATCCGTGCAGCTCCAGCAGCTGCCGCCACTTTGGGAGTGACTCAGCGTATGGAAGACCTCTCTCTCGCTGACTCTTAAATAAATCAATAAATCTTTTGAAAAATAAAATACGCAAATAACCACAGAACCTGTGTCCACACACAGCAGGTGATTAATAGCTCACTGTCAGGAACTGAACACTTTAAAACGAGCGTTCCTGAAACTAATAAACTCCTCCCTCCCCCAAAACTAATGTTCCTGATTGTTTACCAAGTGGTTTACTTTTTAGATTAACACCTGTGTAAGTTGGAGTTTCAAAACATCACAGGCAGCAGCTCTTCCTGCTATGTCACAGCACCAGCCCCCGAGTCTTGATTTTTGCCACAACTCCTATGCTGGTCGCATTGATATACAATTTTAAAAAAATAATGAGTGTAGAGAAAATGACAGATTGTGTGGGAGATGGAGATCAATGCTCTGATTCGCATTTTCTACTGGTTAGTCCCTCAGAGAGAAAGCTGGGAACCTGCCACCCATTGCTCTTCTGATCCCCTGCTGGGTTCTGCTCAAACAAGCCCTTGAGAATCAACTTTTTTAAAAATGCGGTATGGGGCCTGCACTGTGGTATAGCAGGTTAAGCTGCCACCTGCAGTGCTGGCATCCCGTCTGGGCACTGGTTCGAAACCCAGTTGCTCCACTTCCAATCCAGCTCTCTGCTATGGCCTGGGAAAGCAGTAAAAGATAATCCAAGTGCTTGGGCCCCTGCACCCACGAGGGAGACCTGGAAGAGGCTCCTGGCTCCAGGCTTTGGATTGGCCCAGCTCTGGCCTTGCAGTCATTTGTGATGTGAACCAGCAGAAGAAAAAGCTCTCCCTCTCTCTATCACTCTGCCTCTGCTTCTGTAACTCTGCCTTTCTAAGAAATAAATAAATATTTTAAAAAAATTGTTCACAAAGAGGGTACTGTGTTATAGATCTTTTTGGTGAGCTGTGATCTGTGTTGTGGTCTACATGCTTGCGCTTTCCCTTGTCATATGCTGACTCCTGAAGGCCAATGTGACAGCATTAGGAGGTGGAGTCCTTGGGAGGAAATTAGGTCACTACTGGGGCACCAACCCTATTACTGCCCTTGTAAGAGGCCCCAGAGAGCTGCCTTTCACCTTGTACCATGTGAGGACACAGATGGAAGAGAACTTGAACAAGAAGATATTGTGCTCTGAGAAGTTCAGAGACAGCAGATGGAGGCTTTGTGGAGTTACCTAGGAATTGCAGATGCTGAAGTTGGCCACAGCAGATGGTGTGGCTATTCCTGTCTATAGGTGTCCTCGAGGTTGGCAACTGAGGAGGTGACTCCTTGAAGCTACTGACATCCTGTTCCTGGGTGCTGGCCACATGGAGATTTCCATCAGGAAAATTCATGGAATGGTATAATTGTACTTTTAAAAAAAAAATGGATAACAAACAACCAGTGGGTGTCTTGGAAGGAGAGTACACAGTGAAACCTGAATTGGGTTTGGAATATCAAGCAAAGAAAATGTCAAGTTGTGCTGATTGATGGTAAGAAAACAGGCTGGGGAGGGAGGCAGAGATGGGACATGGGAGGGCTGTCCAGGGGCATGCGTCCCCATGGGCTAAAAAAGAACCAAGCCAGAGCAATGAACAGCATCGGTGGAGGAAAGGCAATCATCAAACAATGGAAGGTGATTTCCCAGGCTGAAGAACACTTCTCCTGCACACCAGGCCACTCACTGGATTGAAGGAGTGATTAAAAAAAACACCACTATATTTATCAAGATAATGGTCATTAAGCTCTGTGACTGTCTAAGGATTAAAGCACAAGTTCAAAATCCTCTTGAGAGAAAAAAAAAATCATGTTCTTCAAAGGAATACCATCATTCTGGCCCTGGACCTCTTGTCTGAACTGCAGAGAGCTAGAAGATACTGCAAAAAAAAATGTGGGAGGTGGGATGGAGGCCACCAAACAAATAAAAATGATACCAAAAACCTTGTGTCTAGGCAAGGTAGGAACCCGCATTCACGTGAGGGACAAAGTGTGCAAGGATCCAAACTAGTCACTTGCACAGTACCCCTGAGGACTCTGAGTGAAGAAAACGGAGGTCTCTTCTTTTTTTTTAACTTTTATTTAATGAATATAAATTTCCAAAGTACAGCTTATGGATTACAATGGCTTCCCCCCCATAACGTCCCTCCCACCCGCAACCCTCCCCTTTCCCACTCCCTCTCCCCTTCCATTCACATCAAGATTCATTTTCGATTCTCTTTATATACAGAAGATCAGTTTAGCATACATTAAGTAAAGATTTCAACAGTTTGCTCCCACACAGAAACATAAAGTGAAAAATAATAGATGATTTTTTAAATGATGATGAAATCAGATCAGACCTATTGTCATGTTTAATCCCAGTGAGAGTCAAGTTGGGAATTGATAATTTCTTCTTCTTTTTTTTACAGAATATCAGTTTAGTATACATTAAGTAAAGATTTCAACAGTTTGCACCCCCATAGAAACAGAAAGTGAAATATACTGTTTGAGTACACGTTATAGCATTAAGTCTCAATGTACAGCACATTAAGGACAGAGATCCTACATGAGGAGTAAGTGCACAGTGATTCCCGTTGTTGACTTTACAAATTGACACTCCTGTTTATGGCATCAGTAATCTCCCCATGCTCCAGTCATGAGTTTCTAAGGCTATGGAAGCCCCTTGAGTTCTCCAACTCTTATCTTGTTTAGACAAGGTCATAGTCAAAGTGGAGGTTCTCTCCTCCCTTCAGAGAAAGGTACCAAAAACGGAGGTCTCTTCTGTCAGAACAAGACAAAAACGGTGAATATGTGAGCAGTAATAGTGTGATGAGTGACTATATCTAAAGCGAATGCACACCAATTCACTGCAAAACAAGTCACTTCTGAGAAAACCATTGCAAGTAAAGAGATGCATTAAACAGAATTCTATAAGAGCCTGGGCATAATGTGACGAGTACATCAGCCTTAATCCCAAGTGGGGTCACTGTTATGCCTGGGTTCACACAGATGCCAACACACACCCTGCATGCTGCTCTGTGTGAAAGAATGAAACTCTCAGGACTCCAACTTCTCTTAACATCCTGTGTTTTGTATGCCTCTTCTCACATCTGCTTGGACTTTTTCCTATACCGTGAACATTGTATGCACTCTATTTTAGTTATTAGGCTTTGGGTTTTGGCCACATGCTATCTTTAAATTATTACCTTGAATGCTCGTATAGATAGAAAAATGAATTTACTATGAGGTCACAGTTTAATATAAAGAAATCAAGCCCCAGATGTAACTTTTAAGTCTTCCAGTAGCCACAGTGAACAAAGAGCAAAACTAAGCAGATAAGACTAAAATTAATTTTAATCTTGCATTCATCATGTATTTCATTTAACCCCAAATATTACAATTTCAACAACTACCCAATCAGCAATTTGTTAACTTAATATTTATATAGGCTTTTCATTAGACGATCTGGAATCCATGCTTATATTAAGTGTATGTCATACCTCAGTTCACACCAGCTTGATATCACTACTCACGAGCTACCTAGCATTGGCCTGCTCATCTAAACTGTTAAAGACTTGGTGAATGGAGAAGAAATCCATGGGTATCCATCGGCTGCTGTGTGCTCTTTGAGAAAATCTGACTCTCCTCTTTCAAAGGGAAGAAGTGATCTGAAAACAATTATGTTATGCTTCATCCACACCTAAGGACAGACTGTTGGGCAGCATGAGGAAATGAGTCCAGTAACTTATCCAGTCTTGGGCTTTGCTCAGACCTGGAAATCCAATAAACAGTAGTGACATCATTCAAACAATAAAAAACCACAAAGCAACCCCAGTAAGACAATAGTGGGGGTGGCTTTGATTCCAGGAGATGGCTGGGAAGTGATCCTGGGGCTGTGGATGTGCCAGGCTCTCCTGCGGGGTCTGCAGAGGAGCCCCACCATACAGAGGCTGGACCAGATCATGAGAACCACACGGAGCACCCTCGGATCACCATGAAGCTTGTGAAGGCTTTTGAACAACAGACTTCCAACTTTGTATTTGACAGTGACTTTAGTTTTGGCTTCTAATTCTGTGATGGTCTTGACATAGATCAACATATTCATAACCCAGAAGAAAAAAAAAAAAACAGGAGAAGATGCACGCAGTGAGTTTTGAGTTCAGCCAGGCCAACTTAGAATGACTGGGACCAAGAATGAGGACTTGAAGTGCACTCAGGAGAGAGGTGGTGCAGATGGAAAGAGCCCAGGAAACTCTGGATGTGTACAAAATGGCTTTGCAACCAACACCGTCCAGAAGATGTCTTACTCCACAAGATGATGTGATATCTGGTACCAGCCTGAACACAATGGTCAAGACATTGACCAAAGTCAGCTGCACGACAATCACATCTACGGCCTTGAGATGAAGTTGCATGAACAAGGTGTACATATATAACACAAGAAACAATCTGTTCCCAATGTACCCCATGCAAATTTCAAATATGAGGACAAATCCAAAAAGTATATCACTTGAGAACACGATTGTAATGGTATCTTTCTGGATGTCGTAATCAGGCCAGGCTTCCCATCAAACCCGAGTAAAGTGTACTGTGCAGTTATAAACAGTTCAGCATGTGGATGAACAGAAGGAGTGACAGGTCAATGTGACAGGTGGTGTCCGATGTCCAATTGCTCTGGATCTCAAGCCCCAGTGTGTGCCTTCAGATGCTGGATGCTGGGAATTTGTGAGAACTTTCGTGTACTGAAACACCATGGGGAAGCTGAAATTTAGGTGCACTATAATCTGTCACCTGGATATCTGTTGCCTGTGTGACAGACATATTTGCATATTATAAGGCATTTTTATTAAGAGTAGTACGTTACATATTTATCCCTGAACCTGTATGTTTCAGTATGCAGAACTGTCTGTGGAACACTGCATTTATTAATGCATGAAGAATGCACGAACAGTTGAACTTCCTTTTTACTACAGTCTGCATTACATACCTATTCCGACACAGTGCTCAGTTTGAATGCCAGTCTACCAACACTGGAAAGGCCTTGGAGTAAGGAAGTCCCCCACTCCTGTTGGCCACACAACAAGACTTCGGCACCATAGGCAGACAACAGTCTCCTGGTGGAGTCTCTGGATTCAGGTGGGAGGGGCCAGGAAGCCCTGGTGGAGCCCTGAACCAGGAGGGTCCTTTTGGGAGTGCAGACCTATATCCAGGCAGGAGACCCCCTGAACCTCCTCTGGGGTCAAATGCAGAAATGGCCTCCATCCCCAGTGAACTTGGCTACAGCCCCCTTGGCATTGAGCCTGCAACTAAAACCATCATGAAAGGACCCAGAGGGAGAACCACCCAGACCTCACTCCCCAGGGGTTACCCACGTGGCTGACCCTCTGCGTCGGGCTTCCCAGTCCCAGGCCCACAGCAGATGTGAGGGAGCCCAGTCTCAGCTCTGCCCCCTCCTGCCTCCCAACACTGCCCAGTTACCCTCCGTGCATTTCCCCCAGCTCTGTCTGGGCACGGACGTCCTGCCAACCTCAGCGTCACTGTCACACTCATGGAAAACCTGCACTTGAGATGCCGACAGGACTGCCATGGTCAAGGCAGTCACCCTCCACCCCCCACGCTAAGGACAAGCCGCCCTTTGCGGCCCGGGTAAAGGACACCAGGACAGGGAGGCAGGACTTCCTGCCCGCGTCAGCTCTACCGGCAGCCTAGTGCACAGGCGCTCCTGTGCGGGGCACCCTGTGGCCAGCGTTCAGGAGCAGGGCGCACGGGACTCGGTCGCCACTGCATGGCCCCGGTGCCCCACCAGCGTCTGCTCACGGTGGGCGTCTGACACACAGAGACCCCCGCTGCAGAGTCAGGCTCCGTGCTGCACACTTAGTCCCTTCAACCACCTTGTGAGCTGCATCCTGCTCTGACTCCCGTTTTGCAGAGCACAACACGGAAGCGCAGAGGGGGCAAGCGGCCTGCCCAGGTCACACAGCGGGGACAAGGCGGGGTGCGCATCCGGACTCGGGTCCCTCCCCGACAAGGCCCAGCTGAGCCTTCTACCTGCTCAGCTCTGCTCTCAGGAAACAAACACCTGCACCTGCCCTGCTCAGCGAACAGAGTGCACGGGCAGCAGGGGGCAGCAGAGAGCCCCACCCGAGCAACAGGCACAGGCAGAAGCCCAGGGAGCCGCGACACCCCCCTCCCACCCGGGCGCTGCAGGTAGGAACCCTGAGGAGGGCTGACTCCCCCGCAAAGGGCAGCGACCGGGCTCCGGCTCCTCGCTCCCCTCTGGGCCTCGGGGCTCCCTTCTGTAAGACGAAGTCAAGACCAGAATCCACCGCCACTGGCTCCAATGCGGTAGGCACACTGCAGAGTCCGCGGGCCAGCCAGCCACCCTGCCTAGGGGCTATAGCTCCGCTGGGGGCACAACCGTGGGACGGCCTGGCTCCCAGCCCCAGCCTCCAGCGTGCCGGCTTCCCAGCCCCGGGTGCCTGTGGCAGGTGCATGAGCAGAAGCGGCCCCCGTCGCGTTCCTGGTTGCTTGCTGATGGGTAGGTCCTGCTGGCGTTTGTCCGGAAAGATCTTTGTGTCTCCTTGGCTTCTGAAAGCCGGTTTTGTGGGTGCCTTATTCTTGGGGGTGGATTTTTGTTCCCCTGTCCCATTGCTTCTCGGCCTGCCAGGCTCTGCCGAGCAGTGCACCGTGGATTATTCTGGAAGCTCTCGTAGTTGCTTGCTGCTTTTCTCCTGCTGCTTTAAGGATCCTCCTCGGCGATGCCCTGGGAGAGTTTGTTTCCAGTACATTCTGGGGTAGACTTTTTTGGGCTTGACCTTCAACTCCTGGATTTTCACATCTCTTTCCAGCTATGGCAGTGTTCTGCGATTGCCTCTTCGAATCAGCCTGTACTCATTTGTCTTCTTCTGCCCCCTCTGAATTCTCATTTACTCCTGTATGTCCTCTTTTGATAATCGTAAGCTCCATGAACTCTTTGATTTTTTAAACTATTATTTCAAACTTTCTAGATTTCTCTTATCAATTTCTTTTTTTTTTAAGAGAGAAAGGGGAGGGAGGGCGTTTAGGAGGGAGGAGAAGGGTAGAAAGGAGGAAGATAATATCATTATGGTCAGAATTCCAAAAATTATCTTACATTTACTTATTTGAAAGATATAGTGGGCAAAGAGAGAGAGAGAGAGATTGTCCATGTGCTGGTTCACTCCCCAAATGGCTGCTACAGCTCGGATTGGGCCAGGGAGATGCCAGGAACCGGGAGCTCCGACCTGGTCTTCCACATGGATGGCAGAGGGCCTGTTTCCCTGCTTAGCCAGGGGTATCAGCAAGATGCAGGATCAGAAGTTTGGCTACCAAGACTCCAACCAGCACTCTGAGGAGGGACGCTGGCACTGCAATGGTGGCTGAGCCCATTGTGCCACAGCATCAGCTCCGATTTCTCTGATAAATTTCTGTATGGTTCCTCTTGGTTTCTGAAGTTCACTGTGCTCCTGTGAGACAACTGTTTAATCAGCATTGTGTCAAAGATCACACTTCCATCCTGTTGGGGTCAGTCGTCTGTACGATATTATGTCCTTTTGATATGATCACAATCTCCTGGATGGTCTTTGTGCTCACAGACACGTGTCAGCGTATGTGCATCACAAAATAAGCCACTTACTCCAGGCTGACTGACGTGACAGCAGGCGGTGGAGGCAGCTGCTCTGGGCAGCTGCACATGGTGTGTTGGGATGCACATTATTAGCTCAGCCAGTACAGACTGAGCTATGGGGGCTGCCCATAGTGAAAATAAATCTGCCACACTGTGACCCAGTCATCCCACTTGGGCCTTTATACCCCAAGGAGGTGAAATGTCTGTGTCAGAAGCAAACAGTGCCATGTTACTGCATCGCTATTCACAAAAGCCAGACACGAAGGTAGGGAACCACTCCAAGCCTCCATGCATGGATGAATGATTTTTTTTTTAATGTGGCCAGTGTGCACTGCAGGATATTATTCAATGATGAGAAAGAATGAAATCCTGCCACTTGGAGCACCAAGTATGAGATGGGAAGATGTTGAATGAAACAAGATGGAGACATAAAAAGATGCCACGCATTCTCTCTTGTATGTGAAACCTGAAAACGCAGATCTCAGGTTAGAACAGAATGACATGGCAATTACTAGGGCCAAGGTAGGGAGGGCGGTGGGAGTCGGGGTGCCAGGTCCCAAAAGCCCAGCAGAATGAGTCCCAGGATTAGTGAGAGCTGAATCAGTATGCAAATCATTTTGATTTGCATATTCCAGCCCAAAATTATTTTAAAAAAGTAAAGACTTACACCAGTTAAATAACATGAATAAATGATTAGCCTCAAAATTATTTGATAAAATATATAAACTTTCTAATTAGAAATGTTGGTATGAATTAACCTAACTGTGACTGAAACCTTCTAAAAAAAAGTTTGAGGGCCTACATTATGGAACAACAGGGTATGGTGCTGCCAGCATCCCATGTAAGTGCTGGATGGATTCTAGGCTGCTCCACCTCTGACCTGCTCACTGCTAATGCACCTGAGAAACATTAGAGGATACTGAAAGTGCTTGGGTCTTACGACCCACATGGGAGACCTGAATAGAGTCCCAGAGTCCTGACTTTGCCCTGGACTGTGGGGAGCAACTGAGACTAGACTAAGTTACTGGAATTAAGACTTATTCTATGCATCTGCTCTCCCACAATATGGCACTGGGGAGGAGTAAACTTCTACACAGTTGCCTCTTGCCAACTTGACTGATAAACTGCAGGAGCTGATCCTGCTTCTGATTGGAGGAGAGCAGCGTACTCGGCATGTGGGCAGCAGAGTTGGGATTGGTGGAAGAGGACTATAAAGGAGGAGAGAGACAACATGCACTGGGAACATCTGAAGGAACACCTGAAGGAACATCTGAGGGAACATCTGAGCAGCCCCCGAGAGAGCCGGCCAGCGGTGTGCCGCTCCTCCGCAGAAGCTGGGAAAGCAGTGGGGGGTGCCGCCCCTCCACAGAGGTGGAGGGGTCGGCAGCTAACCCGGGACACTGTCGTTCCTCCTCAAAGAGGAGGAGCAACATAATGGTGCCGTGACTCGGATATGAAGCCTAGGAGGGATAATGGTGCCGTGACTCGGATATGAAACCTAGGAGGGAAAAAGCAGGAAAATACCGGAGAGAGAGACTAGGGAAGAGCCTAGGGGAAAGCCAGACTGAAAAAGTGCTGGAAGAAGTTAGGATTGAAAGCGAAAGTGAAAGCTAGAAGAAACATAGACTCGGATACGGACTGTGGGGAGAAGCTAGGAGAAATGGGAGAGAAATATTGCTGAAAGAAAGCTAGGAAAAGTACCGGGTAGAGAAAAATATAAGCTAGGGAAAATGAAGCCGTGGGAGTAGGCCGAAGCGGAGACGTAAGCTAGGTTGGGATTCGTCAAGTCAGCCCGGGGAGCAAAAGACGGGAAGCCAAACCAAAAGGCAGAGACGTAAGCTAGGTTGGAATTCATCAGGTTAGCCTGGTGAACTTAGACTGAAAACTAAACCGGTAGCAGAAATGTGAGCTAGGCCGTGATTCACGGAAGCCGCCGAGCGCAGAGAAAGCACGCGGGGCACAAGCGGAGAGAGCGCACGGGGTGCGAGTAGATAGGAGAGCGCAGGTCTGGCGCAGAGGCCGTGGTGCGGGCGCGAAGGGCGTGGAGACCGCGGAGCACAATCGAAGCCATGAAGCCGCGCAGATGAGAGAAGCACAGGCTGAAGCCGCGCAGAGCAGGGAAGCCGCTGCAGTGCAGGGCGCCGGGAAGCCACCTCGGGGCAGGCGCCGGGAAGCCACGGGGATAAGAGAAACAGAAGTATAGAAGTAAAATGAGAGAGATAGGAATGCTGGCAGATAGAAGTAAAATAAGAGAAATAGGAATGCCCGGAGATAGAGAAATAGAGAAAAATAAGGCGCCCCACAACATGGCAATGAGAGGGCTTGGATTCGGTCTGCCTGATTAGTAAGGCAGTAAGCACCTGCAGGCAGAGTATGCGCTGCAGGTCACCAAAGATAGGCATGAATTAACATCAAGTCTCCCCACAATACGGCAATGAGAAGGCTCGGATTCGGTCTGCCTGATTAGTAAGGCAGTAAGCACCTATGGGCAGGCAGAGCAGAGCGTGCGTTACAGGACACCAAACACAGGCATGCATCAGCGCCTAAAAGCCTCCTCACAACATGGCGAAGAGAGGACCCGGATTCGGTTTGCCTGATTGGTAGGGCTTGTAAGCACCTGTGGGCAACTCCAGCAAGCAGAGCAGAGTGTGCACCGCAGGGCACCAAAGACAGGCACGTATGAATGCCAAAAAATAAAAGGAAAGGGGGAACTGTGTGGAGCAACTGAGACTAGACTAAGTTACTGGAATTAAGACTTAATTCTATGCATCTGCTCTCCCACAATATGGCACTGGGGAGGAGTAAACTTCTACACAGTTGCCTCTTGCCAACTTGACTGATAAACTGCAGGAGCTGATCCTGCTTCTGATTGGAGGAGAGCAGCGTGCTCGGCGTGTGGGCAGCAGAGTTGGGATTGGTGGAAGAGGACTATAAAGGAGGAGAGAGACAACATGCACCAGGAACACCTGAAGGAACATCTGAGGGAACATCTGAGCAGCCCCCGAGAGAGCCGGCCGGTGGTGTGCCACTCCTCCCCAGAAGCAGGGAAAGCGGCGGGGGGTGCCGCCCCTCCACGGAGGTGGAGGGGTCGGCAGCTAACCTGGGACAGTGTCGTTCCTCCGTGAAGAGGGGGAGCGACACTGGACTAGCCCTGGCCATGGTGGCCATATGGGGGAGGGAACCAATGGATGGAAGATCTCTCTGTGTGTGTCTCTCCTTAACTCTGTCATATAAAATAAATCTTGTAAAATATGTACCCATTTATTTGAAATAAAGGGTTATTTTTAAATGGAATGTTGATGAGAAAATAACAATAGAGTATACAAGGAACTAATAAAATAAAATTAGAGGCACATTATATCCAATGTAAATAGATAATATTCATTTAGGTATTGAGAGAGAAGAGGAGAGCTCAGTGGAAAAGGAAACATTCAGTAGGCTTGGGAGTGAGAGATCTGGAGAGTTTCACAGATGCTCAGTATAAAAGAAACAGTTGAATAACAAGTAATCAATATGATTTTTAAACTTCTATCAAACATAGTGAATTCTTTCATGTTTCTAAAAAGCTTACAGAATCATCTGAATATTGCAAAAACTATTCCAGAAACTTAAAACACAGGAGACATTCAATGAAGCATGATGAAGGACTAAACAAAGCTTGTCAATCACAATAATAGAAACACAGTGTGTAAGACAGCTCTTCCTGATCCTAGTTGCAAAAATCCAAAGTGTTCGAAAGATAAATCTTTGCTTTGAATTTTGCCCTGATTTTTCCATTTGTGTACAGATCACCATGTATTCTGAACCTGCTTGAGCTAAATTCAGATTCTGCCAAATTGGGGGTGAAACAAGTGAAGAGATTCCAGCACAATCAAATAGGAATCAATTTTCAGGGATTTTGTTGGGGCAGAGCAAGAAGTCTGCAGACCACCCCATAGGACCTGGTTCACTCATCATCTGCTGCCAACGGAAAAAGGGCAGAAAACATTTCAAAGGGAACGAATAACCTTTGCTTCTCCCAAGTACCCCAAACAAGTGGCAGAACTGGAGCTGACAGTCTCTGACAGGTTTCCAAACTTCACCCTGACACAGCAGGCTAAAGGACAATTTTTAAAAGCTCATGGACAAAAGTGAGTTTCTCCGTGGGAAGAGCCTCCTTCTGGTGTTCGACATTGTGCTTGAACCACAGAAAGCTGAAGAGAGGAAATGGGAGCTCTTGAGAGATGGGGATGCGACCGTTGGAATCTAGGGGACAGACAAGGTGGAACCCATGAGCCTCGGGGACAAAGAGATGTGCAAGGATTCAGGCTGCAGAGCCCTGTGCGATGTCCCTGAGGACTGGAACTCATCAATGACTTCAGTGGGACACAGGCTGTAAGATTAGGGAAACTGAATATAAGGAAAAATAGTATTGAAGAAAGAGACTTGCTAAGGGAAACACTGCAAGCCAGTGCACCACAGAGCACTGGGAAAGCCTCAGGCCATTGCTGGTGAGTATTGAACTGCAGAGACCCATCTCAGGACAGCACAAGGGACTGGATCCAAATGACAAATATGTCAGCCTGAGAAGGGGAGGGGATCATTGTGGGTGGGTTTATGAAGACGCAGAGACAGCCCTGCATTTTACTGTATGTTAAGGATTGAACCCCCCAAGACCTCCCAACCTCTTGATCAGCTATTTTCATAGCTTTTTTATGTTTAACTTTTTATTTTATTTTTTAAAAATTTATTTATTTACTTGAAAGTCAGAGTTACACAGAGAGAGAAGGAGAGGCAGAGAGAGAGAGAGGTCTTCCATCCACTGGTTCATTCCACAGATGGCCACAATGGCCAGAGCTGTGCAACCCAAAGCCAGGAGCCAGGAGATTCTTCCAGGTCTCCTACATGGGTGCAGGAGCCCAAGGACTTGGGCCATCTTCTGCTTTCCCAGGCCATAGCATAGAGCTGGATTGGAAGTGAAGCAGCTGGGACTCGAACCGGTGCCCATATGGGATGGTGGCACTGCAGGTGGTGGCTTTACCTGCTATGGCACCATGACAGCTATAGCAATGTGTGTATATATATATTTCCTGCATCACAGACATTCCTTAGGAACCTCATTAGTTCCTGTGTTTTATTGCTTTAGTTCACTGATGCTATCCATCTACATGAGTCCTTCAAATGTATGATTTGAGTATTTTGATGTTTTTGGATGGATTCTTAGGAACATAAATCTAAGGCAAGCACATGTGTTAATTTTGAATTTTCATTTTTGTTTTTTTAAAGATTTATTCTCAGATTTATTTGAAAGAGTTACAGAGAGAGGTAGAGACAGAGAGGGGTCATCCATCCGCTGGTTCCCTCCCAAGATAGCCACAATGGCCAAAGTTACACTGATCAGGAGCCAGGAGCCTCTTCTGGGTCTCCCACATGGGTGCAGGGGCCCAAGGACTATCCCAGCCATAGCAGAGAGCTGAATTGGAAGAGGAGCAGAAGGGACTTGAACCAGCCCCCATATGGGATGCCAGAGCTTCAGGCCAGGGCTTTACCCACTGCACCACAGCGCCAGCCCCATTTTGTATTTTCTCATAGCTGAATTAAAAAACACAAATCTAGGCAGATACAGTTAGCTTTAATAATATATAACACTTTATTTTAACCTAAAATACAAAAACTTAAATATGTAATCAATGTGAACATTAATTTGTTCATTTTTATTAAAAATATTTAAAAATTTGAATGTATATAAAAAGTACTACATAGCTCAACTCAAACTAGCCTCATTTCCAGTGTCCCATGGTCACATGATTCATTTCCTCATAATATCTATGTGCAGACCTCTCGGCTGAAGATGTCAAATCAGCCACTGAAAGCTCTCCGAGGAAAGGTCATTCTCATATTTGAAAGGAAGGAGAGTAATTTGGGAATCATTTTGTTATTTTTCATCAGAAAAAAGGGACAGAGTGTCGGGTAGCATGTTGATAAAAATCCACTAATGCTCTCTAATCTTGTATTTTTCTCAGTTCTATAAAGCACAAAAAGGGTCAAAACGTTGTGTAAAAAATAGAAGACGACAAAGCAAAATACCAGCAAAAGGATAGTGTGGGTGGCTCTGTTTTCTGGAGACGTCTGCCTGGATAGGCTGGAGCTGTGGATGTGCTGGGCTCTCCTGTGGTGTCTGTAGAGGAGCCCCACCATGTAGAGGCTGGACATGATCATCAGTGCCACAAACAGGAGATCGCGAATCACCATGGAACTTACAAATGGTCCCGGATAGCGCATGTTCATCTTCTTGCTTTGACAGTATGCATTGACATATCCCTGGCCAACCATAGTGAAATTCAGTTTGGCTCCCATGACCTTAATGACCTGGATGTAGATCAGCATGTTGATGACCCAGAAGAAAAGGAAAGAGGGGAAAATCCAGGTGGACAGTTTAAACTTCAGCCTTGCCCATTTAGAATTACTGGGACTGATAGTGATGGCTTGAAATACACTCAGGAGAGAGGTGGTGCAGATGGAAAGACCCCGGGTGACTCTGTATATGTACAAAAAAATTTGACAACCAATATTGTCCAAGAAACGTTTGACTCCAAATGATGACATGATTTCTGGCATTGAATGGAAAATAATGTTTAAAATATTGGCCATTGTCAGGTGCATGAAAATCCAGTCTATGGGCTTCTTCAGCTGAGGCTGCATGAGGAAGGTGTAAATATAGATCATGAAGAGCAGTGAGTTTGCTGTGACACTGGTGGACATCTGAGCTATGAGAAAAAAGCTATAAATTGTGTCACTTGGAAACATTATCTCAATGATGTTTTCAACGTTTTAATTAGGTAAGTTTGGTCTCTTTGGAAAAATAGGTTGCACTGTGAAATTATTAAAATATGGTGCCCTGTGGAAGGATATGATGCCTAGCAGCTCAGCTTGGGAGATGGGTGCTGAAATGTTCAAATCTTCTATGTTTCAGATACAAGGGTGGGACTTCCAAGCACTGGATTCCAGGCATCCTTTAAGTTTGGATTGTAGAGGCAGGTGATATGAAGAAGGTAAAATTCAAGTGTTCACATCCTTCACTCTCTTATATGGCCACAAGGACCTGTTGGCCTCTGTGAACAAAGAATTTGCATGTGATATTTTCCTCGGAGTCCTAGAGTGCTATTAACTCTAAAAATATGTGTATATTCACCTTTCTGAAGAATAATCCACGTCTACTGCTTGAAATGCAGTGTGTGTGTGTGTGTGTATGAATTGCTTTTTTAGAATTTACACTACAGGCTGGCGCCGTGGCTCACTAGGCTAATTCTCTGCCTTGCGGCACTGGCACACCAGGTTCTAGTACCAGTTGGGGCACTGGATTCTGTCCCGGTTGCCCTTCTTCCAGGCCAGCTCTCTGCTGTGGCCAGGGAGTGCAGTGGAGGATGGCCCAAGTGCTTGGGCCCTGCACCCCATGGGAGACCAGGATAAGCACCTGGCTCCTGCCATTGGATCAGCGCAGTGCACTGGCTGCAGCGCGCCGGCTGCGGCGGCCACTGGAGGGTGAACCAACAGCAAAAGGAAGACCTTTCTCTCTGTCTCTCTCTCACTGTCCACTCTGCCTGTCAAAAAAATAAATAAAAAGAATTTACACTGCAGACACAATTATTTCAAATAAGAAACATTTTTAACATGTTATTTAGACAACTTTAAAATTTCAACAATCACATGTCATGCCAATCAAAAAATAGAATTGGGGTTGGCAAAGGGATGCAGCAGGTAAAGCTGCTGTCTGTGCCTCCCGAATCCCATGTGAGCGTTAGTTCATGTAAAGGTGCTCTACTTCCAATCTAGCTCCCTGCTAAAGCACCTGAAAAGCAGCAGAAGATGGTCCAAGTTCTTGGGCACCTGCACCCATAACGGAGACTCAGAAGAAGCTCCTGGTACCTGGCTTTGCACTGGCCCAGCTCTGACTATTGTGGCCATTTGTGGAATGAACCATCAGATGGAAGATTCTCTCTCTCTCTCTCTCAAGTGCTGGCTTCCCATATGGGTGCCACTTTGAGTCCCAGCTGCTCCACTTCTGATCCAGCTCTCTGCTATGGCCTGGGAGAGCAGTAGAAGATGGCCTCTGCACTCACATGGGAGACCCAGAAGAAGCTCCTGGTTCCTGGCTTTATCAGCTCAGCTCTGGCCATTGAGGCCTTTGGGGAGTGAAGCAGCAGATGGAAGACCTCTCTCTCTCTCTCTCTCTCTCTCTCTCTCTCTCTCTGCCTTTACCTCTCCTTCTCTCTGTGTGTAACTCGACTTTCAAATAAATAAATATAAATCATTTTTAAAAAGTAAAACTATCATGGTCCATCAAGAGATAACATAAATGCTGATGCACAGACTATATATAGACCTTTTTCATTTCATTTTTTCTGTATATACAAATATCTGAATGCAGATAAGGACAGGCACAGATAGCAAACAAGCAAAAAGACAGTGACACAGAGATGAAAGTAGAAATAAATTTAAAAAATTCATGCAAAAATTATAAATGCAGCAGAGGATAATTATAGCCAACCTATTCAAAAAATTTAAAAGTAGCTTAAAATAAGTGATACCAGAAATAAAAGATGAGACATGGAAACTGATACCACAGAAATACTAAGCAATATAAAAACCTACTTCAGACAAAGATATACAAGAGAAGACCATGAGCTAGAAGTAATGCATCAGTTCCTAAAACATACAACTACCTAGACTGAATCACAAAGAAATATGAGTAGAAGTAATGAATCACTTCCTAAAAACATGCAAACTACCAACATTGAATCACAAAGAAATATTAAATCTGGAAGGGAATTTCTTTATATTCTTAGAATTGGATCTATGAACTATGTTGAAAACGCTAAAAATTTATTTAAAAATTTAAATAAAAATATTAAATCTGAACTGAAGAAAATGCATAAGAAGATTGGCAGTCTATCACAGGAGAAAAGGTACCCTTAATTAACTACTGTTGGTGGAATGTAAGTTAGGCAAACCCACTATGGAAGACAGTATAGATACCTCAGAAACATGAATATAGTCCTGCCATATGACCCAGCCATCCCACTCCTGTTAATTTACCCAAGCGCAATGAAATCAGCATATGAAAGAGCTATCAGTACCCCCATGTTTATTGCAGCTCAGTTCACAATAGCAACGACATGCAATCAACTTAATTGCCTGTAAGCTACAGACTGGATAAAGAAATTATGAGATATGAACACCATGGAATACCACACAGCAGTTAAAATATTGAAATCCAGTCATTTGCAACAACAGGGATGAAGCTGGAAACATCATATTTAGTGAAATAATCCAGCCCCAAAGGGACAAATACCGTAAGTTCTCCCTGACCTGTGATAACTAATAGGCACCTAAAAGGCAACCTGTAGAAGTGAAATGGACACCTTGAGAAGCAATGACTTGAGCAGCCCATACCTTCACTGTTGAGGAACAGTTTTGTTTTCTGTATTTTCATTTTTCTCCTTTTCATTCATTTTATCTTATTTTATTTATCTTATTTTACTTACCCTTTTTTTCTTCATACTAATTGGTGAACTCTTTACTTAACATAGAGTTAACCATATATGTATAAAGTTAATTGAATATAGATCTTAGTTAGAAATAAGAGTCAGAATAAGAGAGGGAAGTGGAAGAGGGTAGAGAGTGTGGGTGAGATGGCGGGCACAGAAGAAGAATCACTGTGACCCTAAAGTTGTAATTGTGAAAAATATGAAGTTTGTAACTGTAAAGCTGTATAGTGCTGCATACATTCCTATGGACCTACTTCTAAGGGTACAGCTTAAAAGCTTGCCATGGGACCTTAAATCCCCTTAAGCCCAGTGGTAAAAATACATTCTAAGTGTTAAAGTGAGCATATATATAGGATTAAGTGCTAAAGTAATCATATAAGTGTTTGGTAATAATAATAGGCAGAATTAAAAAGGAGTGGATGCGCCAACATGGGGAGCAGTCCATACAGCAGACTCATAGAATGACAATTGCCTTAAGTAGCACTCTGACCTCAGAATCAACCCTTAAGCTATTCTGGTCTAGCTGAAAAGCCCAGGGGAGCATTTCAGGCATGGAAAGCTAAGACACTGTGGCAAAAATTGATCTACATGAAGGATCTCTGTGGGTGAGGCCCCAGCGGAAAAAAGCTGCCACCAAAGAAGGATGTACTTTGTTCTGAAGGGATAAGAGAGCTTCCCCTTTGCCTATAGCCTTCTCAAAATATGAAGGAGTTTGTGGATCCAAAAGGCTTCCATAGCCTAGGCAGCTCATGTCAAGAGCTTTGGGTGATCACTGACATTATAAATAATGTTGATTTTTAAATAAACAACAGGAGTCACAGTGCATTAACTTCCCATGCAGGACCTCTGTCCTCAAAGAGTTGTATTAAAGAATTATTGTAAAACTTGTTCTCAAAGAATTACATCATTTTAGTGAATTAAGTGGAAGATATTCTTATGTCACACAAATTATAGTTATATCTATGTGGTCACAAAAGCTGTACCATTCTTGTGTTCCAGTTTAAAGATTATTAAGTTTACAAAAAAAGCAAATTACCATCCAGATGCAGCGACTTTGAAGAGCCCTTGTCTGGACTGTTGAGGCACAGCTTTTGTTCTTGTTTTTTTTTTTATGTTTTTTGTTGTTTAGGTTAGTTTTGGTTTTGTTTGATTGGATTATTTTTAACTTTTTTTCCTTATTTTCTTTTTCTCCATTATGCAAAGTGTTGAACCCATTACCCAGAATAGAGTTAATCTTCTGTATATAATGTTCAATTAAAATAGAGCATAATAATAAACTGGGAACAGGAGAGGAAAGAGTAAGATGGGTGGGATGGTGGGTAGGGTGGAAAGAATTACTATATTACTAAAGTTTTATTTATGAAATGTATGTAAATCCAAAAAATAAGATAAATCTATAAAAATATAATATCTCCCATAAAGAAAATCCCAGAAACAGATGGCTTTATTATTGAATTCTACAAAATATTAAAAGACAAGATAATAAACATCCTTCTCAATATCTCCAAAACATGAAGACAGGGAATACTTCCCAACTCACTTTAGAAGGACTATATTCCCTGACTTTTAAAATAAAAAGGGCAGAGAAGGACACCATGAGAAAAGGAAATTACAGGACAATATTTCTGATGAACATTGCTATCAACAAGTTCGACAAAATATGTTGACACTTAAATGCAGAATAAATGGATTTCACCATATGTAATCAGGACATCTCTGGGATGTAAGGATAGTTCTACACACAAAAGCAAATGAAATGCACTACATGAGTGAATGAAAAAATAATATAATACATCGTAGGTATAGAAAAAGCACTTGAAGCACTGAATATCCTCTCATGACAAAAAAAAAGACCTCAAAAAACTAACTAGATAAATGGAACTGAATATCATTAATGCCACATGTGACAAGTTCACAGTTAAAACAGACTCAGTGATGAAAAGATGACAGCTTCCCCTGTAAGATCCGGCTCAAGATGTCCACTGTTGCTAGCCCTAGCCTTAGCAATTAGACAGAAAAAGGAATCATCCTAATAGCATTAAAAGAGCATAATATTTACAGTGACCTGTGAGTTCAAGGCATCCCTACCCAAGTCACAGAAACTGAAAAAGCTGTCCTGAATGCATGTGCAAGGCAAGAAGCACTAGAAAGAAAACCTGTATTCAGTGAGAGAAACCAAGCTGGATTGTCAGATGTTCTGACAGCAATCAATCAATACACTCATTGATAGAACAAAGATCCCAAAAGTAAATCTACATGTATATGGCCAACCAATCTTAGAGCAGGACTCAAAGAATACACTTGTATGTGAAATATAAATACCAAACACAGAGAAATAGAAGATATGGTGTCTGTCGGGGAAGAGAGATGGAGAGCTGTTAGCGAAAGGGTACAAGCTTTGTTGTAAGAAGATAAATTCTGGATATCTAATTTAATATGGGATGACTAATAATAATGAGTGGGAAAGGGGAGGGTTGCGGGTGGGAGGGACGTTATGGGGGGGAAGCCATTGTAATCTATAAGCTGTACTTTGGAAATTTATATTCATTAGATAAAAGTTAAAAAAAAGAAATAAAAAATGTATTATATAACTAATAATGTGTTGTATAATTGAAATATGCTAACATATATAGCTTACATCCCGTCACCAGGCACACAAAGGTTCTGATGTAAGGTGAATAGTATGCTACTTAGCCTGCCTATAGTGCTCATTTCACATGTAAATCAAGGGACCAGCACTGTGGCATACTAGGCTAGGCCTCCCCCTGGCATCAGCATCCCATTTGGACCCCAGTTTGTGTCCCAGCTGCTCCTTTTCTGATTAAGTTCTCTGCTTATGGTCTGGGAAGCAGTTGAATATAGTGCAACTGCCTGGTCTCGCATACGGGAGACCCAGAAAAAGCTCCTGGTTCCTTGTTTAGATGGGCCCAATTCCAACTATTTGGGGAGTGAACTGCAGATAGAAGACCTCTCTCTGTCTCTACAACTAAATGTATTTAAAATCTTTAAATAAATACCACTTTCCAAGCATGTGCTCTCTGGTATTTTCACAATGTAAATACAAAAGCACATCTAGTCCAAAAGTCAGTGACTGGGACCTGATATATGGGGTCAATGTTAATCTGCAGACATAGCGAGTGTCCACATTATACGAGAGGAACTAAATTCAAGAGGAGTACAACGTTTCTGCAAGACACATGTCCAATAAAGAAGAATGACCAGGATTCAAAATAAAGGAAGATGACAAGCTACAAACTAAGCAACAGAAAGCAGGTACATGCAAAATAATATTGGGGAAAAATTAACAATTAGGGGACAGATAAGCTGGATATGATGACTCCTACTTCAGTAAGAACCAAAGTTGTTAAGTTTGTGAACACAAAACAACAGCAACGTTTAGTATAAAGACGTGAAAGGATAAGAAGACCTAGGAGAAGCCACCATTGTAGTAAGAGATGGAACCAAAGGCTTTCAGAGACTCCAGAACCACCAGAAACCGTGAGTCAGACAATGAGGAAGTTGAGCACGTCAGTTCATTCTCTGCACCTACCGCCTTGCCCAACACAGCAGTCACTGACAAATACCAGACCTCCCTTCTCCACTGTAACATCACCATGTGATCAATGCAGCCACAGCTTACTGAACCCAGTGAGAACAAAGTGCAAGAGTTGAATGTAACAGAACATGTATCTTAACACAATTATAATCAATTACAACAAGGAAAGGCTATTTTACATTAACACTCATTTCTCACTATGTTCAAAAGATAAACATATCTCAGTAACAACAAAGCGAAAAAATCCATACGTATTGTGAAATGCATTTGGAAACATAAACTCAAAATTCAAGTTAATTCTGAAGAATAACAAAGTTAATGAACTTCTAGAAGGAGGGTACCACTTCCTAAAGGGAAGACACTGATCATGCCAGACTTAAGAAAAACCATTTTCACAAAGATTTCCAACAAATGCTTCCATGGTTAGGTACAAAAAAAAAAAATCAATGAACACTTCCTGAAGAGAGAAAAAGAGCATTCTGTTAATACATTATGATTAGGCCGGCACCGCAGCTCACTAGGCTAATCCTCTGCCTTGCGGCACCGGCACACCGGCTTCTAGTCCCGGTCAGGGCACCAGATTCTGTCCCGGTTGCCCTTCTTCCAGGCCAGCTCTCTACTGTGGCCAGGGAAGTGCAGTGGAGGATGGCCCAAGTCTTTGGGCCCTGCACCCCATGGAACACCAGGAGAAGCACCTGGCTCCTGGCTTCCGATCAGCACGGTGCACCGGCCGCAGCACGCCAGCCGTGGCGGCCATTGGAGGGTGAACCAATGGCAAAAGGAAGACCTTTCTCTCTGTCTCTCTCTCTCACTGTCCACTCTGCCTGTCAAAAAAAATACATTATGATTAATAAATAAGGCTGAAGTAATTAATAAGCCAGGCTGAAAAGCATAATAATGAGACTACCTACTCCAAGTGTCAAATGGAAAATAACCTACACAAATTGATTGTAAATGAATTCAGTATTCTCCAAAATGAGTGTAGCAACTGACCAGATCACCTACATATGAAGGGTAAAGGGAACATTATAATGGTTACATGTAAAATTCACCACAGTTGTAGATTAAAGGAGAAGAATGGATTAGCACTTCAGTTGATACATAAAATACTGTGATAAATTCTATTCCTATAAATGGCTAAAAATTATATGGCAAAAGAAAGGCTTAATATTCTGTGATAAAATATCTACAATGTTGACACTATCATATAATGGTTAAATATCACCATGTTTTGCTTTGAGACAAATGAATAAAAATAGCTGCTATTTCTACTTCTATTCATCATGCTTGTTCAGGGGTCTCTTTTAAGAAACAGAATAATATCAATGTCATTACAAAGAAATGCACAGTCTTATCACTGATGATATATTTTAAGAGACATTCACAGAGACATTGGCTACATTACTTAAAGACTTGATGAATTTTCAAGGTTACTGAGAGTGAAGTCAGAATAAAAACCATCTGAAGTTCTAACATAAATTGCACTGTTTAGTATATCAAAAACATAGGATAAATGTCACAATGTGATAAAATCTCTAATCAGAAATGATGACATAAATTGATCTAAGTGTGACTGTACCCTTTTTAAATATAATGGGTATACATTAATTTGAAATAAGAAGTAATAACTAGAAATGGAATGATGGAAGAAAAACAAATGAAAATAACAAAAAGTAGGAAAGGAGTTTTTTAAAATGAAATTAGACACATTTATTCCAGTGTCCTAAACATCAGGTAGGTACTGAAAAGAGCAGAGCATAGGGCAAAAGCAAAGAACACTCAGTGGCCGAGGGCAGTGAGAGATGTGGAGAGGTTCAGACAATGGGAAAAGAAAAGAATGAAGCACGAGAAAACAAATAGTGAGATGAAAGAAAGAACTGCCAACAAGAACAAGAACATATAAGTAAAGGTCACAGAAACTTGGAGGATGCATCTGAAGACAACAAAAAGGAGTTGGTGTGAGCAGCCATAGTGGGGAGCAGGCAGGGGGAGAGGCCTCACTGCCCTCCTGCCCCAGGCTGGGGGTGCAGGGTCCTTACTGGGGGCGTCCTGCACAGGCTGGGCCTGCCCGGCACTGACTGCGGATCAGGCCCCGGGCTGGCGGAACGTCTCCTCCCGGTGGACACCGGTCACCTTGTCATCTGCTACATCCAGGGCTTTGTTTATCATCTTCCCTTTGACGACCACAGGAGAGCCCCAAATCGCCCTCCCAGACGCACAATGAGTCTCCTGGGGTAACGTACGGCGTTTCCTCCAGGGCAGCACAAAGTCAGTGCTTAGGGCTGTATTTTCCCCAGCTGAGCAGCATCAGAAAGTAAACTTCAGGACGACACACATCATCAGAAGTTCATCTCCAACAGCTGGTGGCAATCATGACCTCACTATTGGCTTCTTAATTTTCTATTCAAGACCTGAAATTTTACTTTATTTTCCCTTTAAATTTGTGGTTATTTTCTATGAGTTTCTGTTTTTATCTCTCAATCCTATTAATGTCTTTTTGGGGAATCACTTTGTTATTTTTATATATTTAAACATTTGTTTGAAAGGCAGAATGGAGAGAGAGAGACAGAGAGAGAATATCTTCTATCTGCAGGTTCTTTCCCCAAATTGTCAAAATGACTGAGGCTGCTCCACGCTGAAGCCAGGAGCCAGGAATCCCAATTGTGAAACTGCTTGGACCCAAGTGCTGCCTAATTAGGCACCCCGGAAGGAAGCTGATTTGACAGAGGGGCAGTTGACACTCCATGGGCGGGCTGGCTTACAAGCGGGAGGTTAACTTGCTGCATATTACCGGTCCCTGCTGCTTATTCTAGTATCATTCTTTTCTTTTTTTTTTTTTTCACAGGCAGAGTGGACAGTGAGAGAGAGAGACAGAGAGAAAGGTCTTCCTTTTGCCATTGGTTCACCCTCCAATGACCGCCGCGGCCGGCACACCGCACTGATGCGAAGCCAGGATCCAGGTACTTATCCTGGTCTCCCATGGGGTGCAGGGCCCAAGCACTTGGGCCATCCTCCACTGCACTCTGGGGACACAGCAGAGAGCTGGCCTGGAAGAGGGGCAACCGGGACAGAATCCAGCGCCCCAACCAGGACTAGAACCTGGTGTGCCGGTACCGCAAGGTGGAGGATTAGCCTAGTGAGCCACGGACCCGGCCTCATTGTTTTCTTATAAGGGGCTCATTCAATCCTCACACTTATTTACATAATGGACTTTATAGGGATAAATTTTAGTTCACTTTTCTCTGTTATCTAGAAATACTATTCTTAGGGTTGAATGTGTATGGATAAGGGCTATGAGCACTGTTTCCTATTCAATTATTTATTTGGGGGCTGGCATGTTGTGTAGCAGATAAAGTTGATGCCTGTGGTGCCAGCATCCTCTATCGGTGCCTGTTTGTTGTAATTGCTCCACTTCTGATCCAGCTCCCTGCTGATGTGACTGGGAAAGCAACAGAAAATGGCCTAAGCACTTGAGCCCCTGCACCCACGGGGGAGACATGGAAAAAGCTCCTATCTCCTAGGGTCAGCAAGGCCCATCTCTAGCCATTGGACCCATTTGGGGAGTGAACCAGCAGGTGAAGACCTCTCTGTTCTCTCACTATCTCTCTGTAACTCTGCATTTCAAATAAATAAATATTTTTAATGATTTCCTTCTAGTCTGTAACTCATTATGACTGTACACAGACCACACATGTCTAAATGAATTAAACTCTTGAATTCTATGGATACTCACTGTGAGTTCACTGCACAGTTGCTTTTTCCAAGTGCCTCCACAGCTGGGGAAAGAAACATAAGGATTTTGTGTAACTGTTGGAATTACTGTTCTATGAGGTAGGTCAAGGGTGTTCAATGTCTTATTCATATTTAGGGCACCCTGCTGTTGTTCTGGGTTGTGTTTATGTTAATGACTAAAGTACACTGATAAGATTCCCACTGTGGTTTGTAATATTTCCATTTTTAATCATTCTATTGATTTACCCCACTTATGAAAATTTTAATTTGTATATAGAAATATAAAATTTGAATTAAAATAACCTCTGGCAGCTAATGTGAATGCAAAAACATATGTAGGAATGAAGTGGTCACTCTGGGATATGATTGTGAGTTTCAGCCCATGTGTACACTCCAGTGGAACTGTGGCCTTCTTACATTTCTTTTAAAAGATTGTATTTATTTGAAAGTTACAGTTACAGAGAGGAAGAGGCAGAGAGAGAGCAGAGCTTTCATCAGCTGGTTCCCTTCCCAAGTGGCCCAGGCAGGGCTCAGACAGGACAAAGCAAGGAGCCTGGAGGAAATGTTGGGGACAGTTTCTCTCAAAGGGAATTCTTGTGACTGTTGGCTTTCTAGTGTAAATACCTGTGTATGATGTTTATTGTTTCTACCAAGCTGCAGAGACGACCTCATCAAACCTGGTAACAGAGAGGACTTCCCGGCCGCCTCAGCACAGGGCCCAGAAGCCTCTGCACCCGGGCTCCATCTATGACGTCACTTCCCCGCGCCCTCAGGGCGGTGCTTCCTTAGGGGCTCCAAAGCCTGAGCACCAGCCAGCAGACCCGGAATTGCAATGTCGCCTCTGCGTGGCCAAGAGCCTGAGTGGGAGACCCCTCAACTCTCTTACAGCCTACACAGACCCAGGACAGAGGCGCTCTTACACAGACCACCTCCAAGAGGACGCAGGACACGCAAGAGCGCCTCATGGATGAACGGGCAACAGCACAAGACCAACAGGGACAGCGGTGGAGACGGGGGTCGTGAGGGATGAGGACAGCGGCGCTGTTCTGCTTCTGGATCTGGGTGCTGCTTCATGGGGGTCCACTGCGAAAGTCCGTGGAACAGGAGAATTTGCTGAACTTCAACATTCAAAACTACTTCTGAAGGAGAGGAGAGCTGGTCACAAAACCAGAATTGGATTTGGTAATTCAAGGGAAAGTCTATTTCAAACTGCACTGATCAAGGGAATGAAACCATGACGAGGGCAGAGGAGGAAATGGAGAGCCGTCCAGGAGGCAGCCACACCTGCTCAGGACCAGATCTGTTGAAGTGAAATGGACACTATGAGAAATGGTGACTTGATCAGCCCTTGCCCTGACTGTTGATGAACAACTTAATACTTTATCCCTTTTAGTATTTTTTTCTGTTTGTTCTACTTAATACTATTGGTTGAATTCTGTAATTAATACACAATTATTCTTAAGTGTTGAAACTTAACTTAATCCTGGAGCAGAAAGAGGCAATGGTGGAGGACAGACCACCACTAAGTGATGGACCAGTTCTTAGTTGAAGGTCTCTGAGGGTTATTTCCTTTTGTTTTTAACTTTTATTTAATGAATATAATTTCCAAAGTACAGCTTATGGATTACAATGGCTTCCCCCCCCATAATTTCCCTCCCACCCCCCGCTCTCGCTCCCCTTCCACTCACATCAAGATTCATTTTCAATTATCTTTATATACAGAAGATCAGTTTAGTATATATTAAGTAAAGATTTCAACAGTTTGCACCCCCACAGAAACACAAAGTGAAAAATACTGTTTAAGTACTAGTTACAGCATTAAAGCACATTAAGGACAGAGATCCTACATGAGGAGTAAGTGCACAGTGACTCCTGTTGTTGACTTAACAATTTGATACTCTTGTTTATGGCATCAGTTATCTCCCTAGGCTCCAGTCATGAGTTTCCAAGGCTATGGAAGCCTTTTGAGTTCGCTGACTCTGATCATATTTGGACAAGGTCATAGTCAAAGTGGAAGTTCTCTCCTCCCTTCAGAGAAGGGTACCTCCTTCTTTGATGGCCCGTTCTTTCCGCTAGGATCTCACTAGCAGAGATCTTTCATTTAGGTTTTTTTTGTTTTTTGTTTTTTGTTTTTTGTTTTTTGTTTTTTGTTTTTTTTGCCAGAGTGTCTTGACTTTCCATGCCTGAAATACTCTCATGGGCTTTTCAGCCAGATCCGAATGCCTTTAGGGCTGATTCTGAGGCCAGAGTGCTGTTTAGGACATCTGCCATTCTATGAGTCTGCTGTGTAACTTGATCACTGGGGCTAGTGAGATGGCATTGGTACATGCCACCTTGATGGGATTGAATTGGAATCCCCTGGCACGTTTCTAACTCTACCATTTGGGGCAAGTCCGATTGAGCATGTCCCAAATTGTACATCTCCTCCCTCTCTTATTCCCACTCTTATATTTAACAGGGATCACTTTTCAGTTAAGTTTCAACACTTAAGAATAATTGTGTATTAATTACAGAATTCAACCAATAGTATTAAGTAGAACAAACAGAAAAAAATACTAAAAGGGATAAAGTATTAAGTTGTTCATCAACAGTCAGGGCAAGGGCTGATCAAGTCACCATTTCTCATAGTGTCCATTTCACTTCAACAGATTTTCATTTTGGTGCTCAGTTAGTTGTCACCAATAAGGGAGAGCATATGATATTTGTCCCTTTGGGACTGGCTTATTTCACTCAGCATGATGTTTCCAGATTCCTCCATTTTGTTGCAAATGACCAGATTCAAATTTTTTACTGCTGTATAGTATTCTATAGAGTACATATCCCATAATTTCTTTATCCAGTCTACTGTTGGGCATTTAGGTTGATTCCAGGTGTTAGCTATTGTGAATTGAGCTGCAATAAACATTAAGGTGCAGACCACTTTTTTGTATGCCAATTTAAATTCCTTTGGGTAAATTCCAAGGAGTGGGATGGCTAGGTTGAATGGTAGGGTTATATTCAAATTTCTGAGGAATCTCCAGACTGACTTCCATAATGGCTTAACAACTTTGCATTCCCACCAACAGTGGGTTAGTGTCCCTTTTTCCCCACATCCTCGCCAGCATCTGTTGTTGGTAGATTTCTGAATGTGAGCCATTATCACCAAGGTGAGGTGAACCCTCATTGTGGTTTTGATTTGTATTTCCCTGATTGCTAGTGATCCTGAACATTTTTTCATATGTCTCTTGGCCATTTGGATTTCCTCTTTTGAAAAAATGTCTATTGAGGTCCTTGACTAATCTCTCAAGTGGGTTGTTTGTTTTGTTGCTGTGGAGTTTCTTGATCTCATCGTAGGTTCTGGTTATTACTCCTTTATTTGTAGCATAGTTTACAAATATTTTTTCCCATTCTGTCAGTTGCCTCTTCACTTTCCTGTTTCTTTTCCAGTACAGAAACTTCTCAATTTGATGCAATCCCAAATGTTAATTTTGGCTTTGACTGCCTGTGCCTCCTGGATCTTTTCCAAGAAGTCTTTGCCAGTGCTGATATCTTGCAGGGTTTCTCCAATGTTCTCTAATAATTTGATGGTGTCGGGTCATAGATTTAGGTCTTTAATCCATGTTGAGTGTATTTTTGTGTAAGGTGTAAGGTAGGGGTCTTGCTTCATGCTTCTGCATGTGGAAATCCAGTTTTCCCAGCAACATTTGTTGAATAGACTGTCCTTGCTCCAGAGATTGGTTTTGGATCCTTGATCAAATATAAGTTGGCTATAGATGGTTGGGTTGATTTCTGGTGTTTCCATTCTGTTCCATTGGTCTATCCATCTGTTTCTGTATCAGTACCATGCTGTTTTGATTACAACTGCCCTGTAGTATGTCCTGAAATCTGGTATTGTGATGCCTCTAGCTTTGTTTTTGTTGTACAAAATTGCTTTAGCTATTTGAGATCTCTTGCATCTCCATATGAATTTCAGCATCATTGTTTCTAGATCTGAGAAGAATGTCTTTGGTATCTTGATTGGGATTGCATTGAATCTCTAAATTGCTTTTGGGAGAATGGACATTTTGATGATATTGATTCTTCCAATCCATGAGCATGGAAGATTTTTCCATTTTTTTGGTATCCTCTTCTATTTCTTTCTTTAAGAGTCTGTAATTCTCCTCATAGAGATCTTTAACGTCCTTAGTTAAGTTTATTCCAAGGTATTTGATTGTTTTTGTAGCTATTGTGAATGGGATTGATCTTAGCAGTTCTTTCTCTGAGGGGTATTTCCAAATGTCATCCTGACACAGCAGGATAAAGCACAGGTGTTATGAGCTCCTGTAATAAACTGAGTTTCTTCACAGGAAGAGCCTCTTTCTGGCATTAAATAATGGGTTGGGACCACAGAAAACTGAAGAGAGTGGAAATGTGAGCTCCTGAAAGACTGGGGTCCAACCCTTGGAATCTAATGGTGATGTGAAGTGAAATCCATCAGCCTTGGGGACAAAGACATGTGCTAGGATTCAAGTTGCAGAGCAGTGTTGATGTCCCTGAGAAACAGAACAGAACAGCAAGTGGGTTAGAGACTTCAAGATAGAGAAGATTAACTTTGGAAAAAACTGTATTGATTAAAAATATTTTGTGAAGTAAATACACTGAAAGTCTCTACACCCCAACCACTGGGAAAGCCTCAGGCCATTACTGGTGGGTATTTAACCACAGCACACAACACCTGGACAGCACAAGGAACTGGATCCTAATAACAAAGTTAGGAGCATGAGAAGGGGAGGGGATCTTACGGAAGCATTTATGCACATGCTGGGAGACACCCCTGCATTTCATTGTCTGTTAAACAATGAACCTACTGGATTTCCCATCTTCATCACCTCTGTTTTCTGAGCTATTTACACAGGGACATGTATTTTTACTGCATCCCATTCTTTAGGAATTCCTGTGTTTTATCTCCTGAGGTCTCTGGATGCACATCTGACCTCTAGCCAAGTCCCTGAAAAATGAGACTTGGGTGTTAAAATTTCATAAATGAATATGGAAGTTCTCTTGAGCAGCACAGCTGCACAGATATGTGGCAAGCACCAAATATAATTTCGCATTTTCCAGTAGATCCATTAAAAGCAGAAGTAACTAACTTTAATAATAGACAATATGTTAATTACACCCAAAGCATAACTCAAACATGTACACAGTTTGAAAATTTATATATTGATTCAATTTAACATTTTAAAATGTGTTTTCTAAATGGACCAAATACTTCAAGTGAGATTAGTTCCATGGTCACCTGCCTTTGTTTCCTCATAAAATTTTATGGACTCCTCTGTGATAAATGATGTCAGATCAACCAAGGAAAGTACTTGGAGAAAAAGGCATTCTCATCATTAAAGGCAAGAAGTCAATTTGGGAATATTTTTGTTATTTTTCATCAGCAAAAATGGGCAGAATGTTGGGTAGCATGATGATAAAATTCCAGTAATGCCCACCAATCTTGAGTCTTTCTCAGGTATATAGAATGCATAAAGGGTCACAAAGGTATTGCAAAGGTAAAAGAACACAAAACAAAATGCCAGCTAAAAGGATAGTGTGGGTAGTTCTGTTTTCTGGAGACGTCTGCCTGGAAAGGCTGGAGCTGTGGATGTGCCGGGCTCTCCTGTGGTGTCTGTAGAGGAGCCCCACCATGTAGAAGCTGGACACGATCATCAGTGCCACAAACAGGACATCACAAGTCAGCATGACACTTACAAATGACCCTGAATGGTGATCTCCAGACTGCCTAGTTTGACAGTACGCATGAACAAACCCATGACCAACAACAGTGAAATTCCATTTGGCTCTTACAGTTTCAATGATGTGGATGTAGATCAGCATGTTGATGATCCAGAAGAAAAGGAAAGAGGGGAAAACCCAGGTAGACAGCTTAGATTTCAGCCACGCCCATGTAGAATGGCTGGGGCTAATAGTGATGGCTTGAAATGCACTCAGGAGAGAGGTGGTGCAGATAGAAAGACCCCGAGTAACTCTGTAGATGTAAAAAAACAGTTTGACAGCCAGCATTATCTAAAAACATTTGATTCCAAAGGATGACACGATGTCTGGTATTGACTGGAACACGATGGTTACAATCTTGGCCACTGTCAGGTGCATGAAAATGCAATCTATGGGCTTCTTCAGCTGAGGCTGGATTAGGAAGGCATAAATATAGTTCATAAAGAGAAATGAATTGGCCATGACACCAATAAAAATCTGAGCTATGAGAAAAAATTTCAAAATTGTGTTACCTGGAAACATGTCAATGACGTTTCAGTTAGGTAAGGTTGCATCCACTGGAAAATAAATAGATTGTACTGTGACATGATGTTCTTAACATGGAACATTTGAAGAATGTGAAGACTGACAGTTAAGTGTTAGGGAGGGAGGACAAATGGTCAAATTTTCTATTTCAGACTTGGCTGTGCCACTTCCAGGAACTGAATAGTGGACAGTGTTTGAACTTCAGACTACAGAAATAACTGATATGAAGAAGGAGAACCCGGATGCTCACATCCTACATTCACATTAGGGCATGATGGCATCTGAGAATGACAATTTACATTAAAAGTGATTTTTTTCTTCAGAGTATTAGCTTGCTTCTTACCTCTGATGATATGTGTCTATCCTATCCTTTCTAAAGAACACTACATTTCTGATTCATGTACAGTACTATGGATATCTGAACTTCTTTCTTACAAATTAGATTGCAGACACAATTCTTTCAAGACAGAAAACATTTAACCACTCACATATTATGACACTCTGAATATATAATTCAATTTCAAAATAAAGAAGGAAGTAGCATGGAGTTTTCAAGTGTGGCTTTTTCTCCTCCCCTCATCCAACCAGCAGTGTTTGGAGACATATTTGGTCTCACACTTGGTGCAGAGCTCCTGTCACACAGTGGGTAGAGTCCAAGATTGCTGTTAAATTTCCCACCATGCACAAAATTTCCCACAATGCACAGGATATCCCATACCATAGAACTTTGGGGCCCCAAGAAGTCACATGACAGTTGATGAGCCCAGTCTAGCAAATCATCACTGAGTTGTGCTCCCTGCAGCACATATAAAATAAACATTTTGGCCCAAGCATATTTTGAACACTTTTAGGGGAAACAGAGTAGAGTGAGTTGGTTCACAAATATAGTGAGAACAGGAATGCTATGGCAGTCACTGAGGGTGACTTCTAAATTAATATCTTTAATATTTGTGTTTGTTGATTTTTGAAGTTGTTGCCTATATCATTCTCTCAGAGACTTACTCTTCTCAATTGTCTTTGTCGCGCACACATTATCATTCTTTACTATATAGATTTCTAGTTATGATCTCACTTCTAAATGGACTACAAAATATCAAATTTTGAGAAACAGAGGAAAGGTGATTCTCAGGAATGATAAGGTAGAGGAGAGCGATGTTAGTGAAAGGGTACAACCTTGCAGTTTGAAGATGAATACTTTCTGGATAGATGCTGCAATATGAGTGGAATATACTTGATAATAATGTACTATATCATCGATATTTGTTCACAACACAGCTCTTATGATGCTCTCCCCAACATATAAGGTTTCTATGGAAGGTGAATGATATGCTAATGAACTTAGTTGTAGCACTCATATCAAATGTATGTCAAATCATCCCAATATGTCAGCGATCAAATAGGCTTTCATCTACCACTTATACCACCACAAAGCTGAAAACAGTCTAAATCACAAAGTAAAAGCAGAGAATACAAGAGTCAAAAATACCACATCCCAACTATGTGCCATCCAATGCATCCATATAAATACAAACACACAGTCCAAAAGTGATTGGATGGGGCATGATACATAGGGCCAATTTTGACCTCTAGACATAAGGTGTGTCCATTAAATATTAGACACATGAAACTTAAAGATCATTACAACGTTTGTAAAAGAAACATGTCCTGGCCAGTGCCACAGCTCACTAGGCTAATCCTCTGCCTGCGGCGCCAGCACCCTGGGTTCTAGTCCCGGTTGGGGCGCCGGATTCTGTCCCAGTTGCTCCTCTTCCAGTCCAGCTCTCTGCTGTGGCCCAGGAGGGCAGTGGAGGATGGCCCAAGTGCTTGGGCCCTGCACCCGCATGGGAGAACAGGAGGAAGCACCTGGCTCCTGGCTTTGCATCGGCACAGCACACCAGCCGCAGCAGCCATTTTTGGGGTGAACAAATGAGAGGAAGACATTTCTCTCTATCTCTCTCTCACTGTCTAATTCTGCCTGTCGAAAGAAAGAAAGAAAGAAAGAAAGAAAGAAAGAAAGAAAGAAAGAAAGAAAGAAAGAAAGAAAGAAAGAAAGATGTCCACCTGGAGCCAGGGCTCCCTAGGCTAATCCTCCACCTGAGTGCCGGCACCCCAGGGTGCTAGTCCCAGTTGGGGTGCCGGATTCTGTCCCAGTTTCTCTTCTCCCAGTCCAGTTCTCTGCTGTGGCCTGGGAAGGCAGTGGAGGATGGCCCAAGTACTTGGGCCCTGCACCCATATGAACACTAGGAGGAAGCACCTGCTCCTGGCTTCAGATTGGCACAGTGCACCAGCAATAGCAGCCATTTGGGGGCTGAATCAACAGAAGGAAGACCTTTCTCTCTGTCTCTCTTGCTGTCTAACTCTGCCTGTTAAAAAAAAAAAAAAGTCCAGGCCGGCGCCGCGGCTCACTAGGCTAATCCTCCGCCTAGCGGCGCCGGCACACCGGGTTCTAGTCCCGGTAGGGGCTCCGGATTCTGTCCCGGTTGCCCCTCTTCCAGGCCAGCCCTCTGCTGTGGCCAGGGAGTGCAGTGGAGGATGGCCCGGGTGCTTGGGCCCTGCACCCCATGGGAGACCAGGAAAAGCACCTGGTTCCTGGCTCCTGCCATCGGATCAGCGCGGTGCGCCGGCCGCAGCGCGCCAACCACGGCGGCCATTGGAGGGTGAACCAACGGCAAAGGAAGACCTTTCTCTCTGTCTCTCTCTCTCTCACTGTCCACTCTGCCTGTCAAAAAAAAAAAAAAAAAAAGTCCAATAGGGGCCGGCACTGTGGCGCAGTGGGTTAACACCCTGGCCTGAAGCACCAGCATCCCATATGGGCGCCGGTTCTAGTCCCGGCTGCTCCTCTTTCAATCCAGCTCTCTGCTATGGCCTGGGAAAGCAGTAGAAGATGGCCCAAGTCCTTGGGCCCCTGCACCTGTGTGGGAGACCCAGAAGAAGCTCCTGGCTCCTGGTGTAGCTCTGGCCGTTGCGGCCAATTGGGGAGTGAACCATCGGATGGAAGACCTCTCTCTGCCTCTCCTCTCTCTGTGTAACTCTGACTTTCAAATAAATAAATATATCTTTTAAAAAAAGTCCAATAAAGAAGAAAGGCAAAATCCAAAATAAAGGAAGATGACAAAATACAAACCTAGCAACAGAAAAAAGGTGCATGCAAAATAAAACTGGAAAACAAACATTTATGGAACAAAAAATCTGGATATAATGAAGTGCACATGACAAAAACGAAGGTTGTAAATCTGTGAGCATCAACACTAAACATGCAAACACATGAAAGGATCAGAACATGGAGGGGAATCCACCATTGTAGTAAGACACGTAAGCAAAGGCAATGCAATTTCAGAACCACCAAGCAAAGAGGGAGTCAGACAATGAAGAAGTTGAGCAGCTCAGTTCATCCTCTGCACCTAATGCCTTCACCAACACATGCGTCTCTATCAAATGCCCAACCTCCCTTTTCACTAGAACATGCACCATGTAATCAGTGCAGCCATACGGCAAACACTGAACCAAATGAGAACAAAGTACAGGGTTTAACTGAACAGAATAATTTATCATAGCAGAATTATAATGAATTCTAAAAAGGAAAGGATATTTTATATTATCATTGATTTTTCACTAAGTTCAAAAAAACTTTCCTTAGTAAGAACAAAGTGAAAAAAACCTTTCAGTATTGTGAAACACATTATAGAAACATAAAGTCAAAATGCAGTTATTCTGAAGAATAACAACATTGCCAAACCTCTAGAGAGATGGTAGCGCTTCCTAAAGAGAAGATACCAATAATATCTGACTTAAAATGTTAAAAATCAAAACAGAGAACTTAAAAATAGTTTTAAAGATGATATTGTGACTATTCCAATAAATTTGGAAGGTTGAGACATATGGGCAAATCCCCAGAAAACATGACTCACCAAAAATACATTAGAATTATAGAAAGTCACCAATGTGCAAAGTTTCACGTGATGGAACTGAGTTGCAGGAAAATATATCATTCCACCAAGCATCCCAATGATTGCCTCAATGGTGAGGAATAAACAATGTCTAAAAACTCTTCCTATGGACAGAAAAAGAGCATTCCCTTCATCACATAATGTAGTGAACACAACACTGACAGCAACAGCTAATAAATCAAGTCTTTTTTTTTTTAAAGGTGAAAATCGCATTTTATTAAGAACCACCAAGGCTATGTTTCACACTAGTACCACTGTTGCAACTTCCTAGACTGAAAATCTCAGCCCTTTGAGAGGACTACGACAAGCCTGTGGAATAGAGGAGAGGAGTTTCGAGGCACTCATTTGGCACAGTGGTTACGGCACCTTGGGGTTGCTGGCATCCCACATGTGAGTGTCCGGTTCCAACCAGCACTCAGCAAATGCACGTTCAGGGAGGTGACAGCCAACGTGCTTGGTCCCCTGCCACCCATGTGGGAGACCTGGATGCAGTTCCCAGCCCCTAACTCCAGACTGGCCCAGCCAGGCTGTCGCAGACATCCGGGGAATGAATCAGCAGATGGATCCGTCTCTATTGATCTCTGCCTTTCAAATGAAGTGAAAATAAATTTTTTAAAGATGTAATTAATTTATTTGAAAAAGAGACTTACAGAGAGGCAGAGAGAGAGAGAGAGAGGTCTTCCATCTGCTGGTTCACTCCCCAGATGATTGTAACAGCCAGAGCTGCGCTGATTTGAAGGCAGGAACCAGCAGCTTCCTCCGGGTCTCCCACACTGATATAGGGGCCCAAGCAGTTGGGCCATCCTCTACTGCTTTCCCAGACTACAGCAGAGCTGGATTGGAAGTGGGGCAGCCGGGTCTCGAACTGATGCCCATATGGGATGCCGGCACTGCAAGCGGTGGATTTACCTGCTGAACCACAGTGCTGGCCTTTGATTACTTAATTTTTTTTAACTTTTATTTAATTAATATAGATTTCAAAAATACAGCTTATGGATTACGTTGGCTTCCCGCCCGCCCCAATGACTTCCCTCCCACCCACAACCCTCCCCTTTCCTGCTCTCTCTCCCCTTCCATTCTTATCAAGATTCATTTTCAATTATCTTTATATACAGAAAATCAGTTTAGTATACATAAAGTAAAGATTTCAACAGTTTCCACCCGCACAGAAACACAAAGTGAAAAATACTGTTTGAGTACTACATATAGCATTAAATCTCAATGTACAGCACATTAAGGACAGAGATCCTACATGAGGAGTAAATACACAGTGAATCCTGTTGTTGACTTTACAAATTGACACTCCTGTTTATGGCATCAGTAATCTCCCTATGCTCCAGTCATGAGTTTCCAAGGATAGGGAAGCCTTTTGAGTTCACCAACTCTTAAATTATTTAGACAAGGTCATAGTCAAAGTGGAAGTTCTCTCCTCCCTTCAGAGAAAGGTGCCTCCTTCTTTGAAGACCTGTTCTTTCCACTGGGATCTCACTCACAGAGATCTTTCATTCAGGTCCCCTTTTTTTGCCAGAGTGTCTTGGCTTTCCATGCCTGAAATACTCTCATGAGCTTTTCAGCCGGATCCGAATGCCTTTAGGGCTGATTCTGAGGCCAGAGTGCTGTTTAGGACATCCACCATTCTATGAGTCTGCTGAGTATTTCGCTTCCCATGTTGGATCGCTCTCCCCTTTATTTATTCTATCGGTTAGTATTAGCAGGTACTAGACATGTTTATGTGCTCCCTTTGACTCTTAGCCCTTTCATTATGATCAACTGTGAACAGAAATTGATCACTTGGACTAGTGAGATGGCATTGGTACATGCCACCTTGATGGGATTGAATTGGAATCCCCTGGTATGTTTCTAACTCTACCATTTGGGGTAAGTCAGCTTGAGCATGTCCCAAATTGTACATCTCTTCCCTCTCTTATTCCCACTCTTATATTTAACAGGGATCACATTCCAGTTAAATTTCAACACTTAAGAATAACTGTGCATTAATTACAAAATTAAACCAGTCATATTAAGTAGAACAGACAAAAAAATACTAAGAGGGATAACATATTAAGTTGTTCATTAATGGTCAGGGCTATGCTGATCAAGTCACCATTTCTCATAGTGTCCATTTCACTTCAACAGGTTTTGTTTTTGGTGTTCGGTCAGTTGTCACCGATCAGGGAGAACATATGATATTTGTTCCTTTGGGACTGGCTTATTTCACTCAGCATGATGTGTTCCAGATTCCTCCATTTTGTTGCAAATGACTGGATTTCATTGTTTTTACTGCGATATAGTATTCTGCAGAGTACATATCCCATAATTTCTTTATCCAGTCTACTGTTGGGCATTTAGGTTGATTCCAGGTCTTGGCTAATGTGAATTGTGCTGCAATAAACATTCGGGTGCAGACCGCTTTTTTGTTTCACAATTTAAATTCATTTGGGTAAATTCCAAGGAGTGGGATGGCTAGGTTGAATGGTAGGTTTATCTTCAGGTTTCTGAAGAATCTCCAGACTGACTTCCATAATGGCTTAACAACTTTGCATTCCCACCAACAGTGGGTTAGTGTCCCTTTTTCCCCACATCCTCGCCAGCATCTGTTGTTGGTAGATTTCTGAATGTGAGCCATTATCACCAAGGTGAGGTGAACCCTCATTGTGGTTTTGATTTGTATTTCCCTGATTGCTAGTGATCCTGAACATTTTTCCATGTGTCTCTTGGCCATTTGGATTTCCTCTTTTGAAAAATGTCTATTGAGGTCCTTGGCCCATCTCTTAAGTGGGTTGTTGGTTTTGTTGCTGTGGAGTTTCTTGATCTCTTTGTAGATTCTGGTTATTAACCCTTTATCTGTTGCATAGTTTGCAAATATTTTTTCCCATTCTGTCAGTTGCCTCTTCACTCTCCTGACTGTTTCTTTTGCAATACAGAAACTTCTCAATTTGATGCAATCCCAATAGTTGATTTTGGCTTTGACTGCCTGTGCCTCCCAGGTCTTTTCCAGAAATTCTTTGCCTGTGCCAATATCTTGAAGAGTTTCTCCAATGTTCTCTAATAACTTCATGATGTCAGGTCGTAGATTTAGGTCTTTAATCCACGTTGAGTGTATTTTTGTGTAAGGTGTAAGGTAGGGGTCTTGCTTCATGCTTCTGCACATGGAAATCCAGTTTTCCCAGCACCATTTATTGAATAGACTGTCCTTGCTCCAGGAATTGGTTTTAGATCCCTGATCAAATATAAGTTGGCTGTAGATGTTTGGGTTGATTTCTGGTGTTTCAATTCTGTTCCATTGGTCTATCCCTCTGTTTCTGTACCAGTACCATGCTGTTTTGATTACAACTGCCCTGTAGTATGTCCTGAAATCTGGTATTGTGATGCCTCCGGCTTTGTTTTTGTTGTACAAGATTGCTTTAGCTATTCCAGGTCTCCTGTGTCTCCATATGAATTTCAGCATCATTTTTTCTAGATCTGAGAAGAAGGTCTTTGGTATCTTGATTGGGATTGCATTGAATCTCTAAATTGCTTTTGGGAGAATGGACATTTTGATGATGTTGATTCTTCCAATCCATGAGCTTGGAAGATTTTTCCATTTCTTGGTATCCTCTTCTATTTCTTTCTTTAAGGTTTTGTAATTTTCATCATAGAGATCTTTAACGTCCTTGGTTAAGTTTATTCCAAGGTATTTGATTGTTTTTGTAGCTATTGTGAATGGGATTGATCTTAGCAGTTCTTTCTCAGTCATGGCATTGCTTGTGTATACAAAGGCTGTTGATTTTTGTGCATTGATTTTATATCCTGCCACTTTGCCAAACTCCTCTATGAGTTCCAATAGTCTCTTAGTAGAGTTCTTTGGATCCTCTAAGTAAAGAATCATATCATCTGCAAAGAGGGATAGTTTGACTTCTTCCTTCTCAATTTGTATTCCTTTAATTTCTTTTTCTTGTTGATGGCTCTGGCTAAAACTTCCAGAACTATGTTAAATAGCAGTGGTGAGAGTGGGCATCCCTGTCTGGTGCCAGATCTCAGTGGAAATGATTCCAACTTCTCCCCATTCAATAGGATGCTGGCCGTGGGTTTTTCATAAATTGCTTTGATTATATTGAGGAATGTTCCTTCTATACCCAATTTGCTTAGAGTTTTCATCATGAAAGGGTGTTGAATTTTATCGAATGCTTTCTCTGCATCTATTGAGATAATCATATGGTTTTCTTCTGCAGTCTGTTAATGTGGTGAATCACATTGATTGATTTGCGAATGTTGAACCATCCCTGCATACCAGGGATGAATCCCACTTGGTCTGGGTGGATGATTTTCCTGATGTGTTGTTGTATTCTATTGGCCAGAATTTTATTGAGGATTTTTGCGTCTATGTTCATCAGGGATATTGGTCTATAATTTTCTTTCAGTGCTGCATCTTTCTCTGCCTTAGGGATTAAGGTGATGCTGGCTTCATAGAAATAATTTGGGAGGACTCCCTCTTTTTTGATCTGAATAGTTTGAGAAGAAATGGAATTTGTTCTTCTTTAAATGTCTGGTAGAATTCAGCAGTGAATCCATCTGGTGCTGGGCTTTTCTTTGTTGGGAGGGCCTTTATTACGGTTTCAATTTCTGTTTCAGTTATGGGTCTATTTAGGTTTTCTATGTCTTCATGGTTCAATTTAGGTAGATTGCATGTGTCCAGGAATCTATCCATTTCTGATAGATTTTCCTGTTTGCTGGCATACAAGTCCTTGTAGTAATTTCTGATGATTCTTTTTATTTCTGTGGTGTCTGTTGTTACGTTTCCTTTTTCATCTCTGATTTTATTGATTTGGGTCTTTTCTTTTTTTAGTTAGTTGGGCCAATGGGGTGTCAATTTTGTTTATTTTTTCAAAAAACCAGCTCTTCGCTTGGCTGATTTTTTGTAATGTTTTTCTTGATTCAATCCTGTTGATTTCTTCTCTGATTTTAATTATTTCTCTTCTCCTACTAGATTTGGGTATGGTTTGCTACAGTTTTTCTAGGTCCTTGAGATATGCTGAAAGCTCATTTATTTAGTGTCTTTCCAATTTCTTGATATAGGCACCTATTGCTACAAACTTGCCTCTCAATACTGCTTTTGCTGTATCCCATAAGTTTTGATATGTTGTGTTGTTATCCTCATTTACTTCCAGAAAGTTTCTCATTTCTCTTTTGATTTCTTGAATGACCCAGTGTTCATTCAGGAGCATGTTGTTCAGTCTCCATGTGTTTGCATACTTTCTGGAGTTTCCTGAGTTGCTAATTTCCAGCTTCATTCCGCTGTGGTCTGAGAAGCTGCATAGTATGATTCTAATTCTTTTAAATTTGCTGAGACTTGCTTTATGGCCTAGTATGTGATCAATCCTAGAGAAGGTTCCATGCACTGCTGAGAAGAATGTAAAGTCTTTAGATGTAGGAATGAAAGTTCTGTAGATATCTATTAGATCCATTTGAGCAATAGTGTCGATTAAATCTGCTGTTTCCTTGTTGATCTTCTGTCTGGATGATCTGTCTATTTCTGAGAGTGGAGTATTGAAGTCCCCCAGTACTATTGTATTGGAATCTAAGTCTCCCTTTAAGTCCCTTAACATATCTTTTAAATAGACCGGTGCCCTGTAATTAGGTGCATATACATTTACAATAGTTACATCTTCCTGTTGAATTGAACCCTTAATCATTATATAGTGTCCCTCTCTGTCTCTCTTAACAGTTTTTGTATTAAAGTTTATTTTGTCTGATATTAATATGGCTACACCTGCTTTTTTTGTTTCTTTTGGCATGGAATATCTTTTTCCAACCTTTCACTTTCAGTCTGCATGCATCTTTGTTAGAGAGATGTGTTTCTTGTAGGCAACAAATAGTTGGGTTGTGTTCCTTAAGCCAATCAGCCAATCGGTGTCTTTTAACTGAAGAGTTAAGTCCATTAATGTTTAATGTGACTATTGATACATAGTGACTTTGCCCTGCCATTTTCCTGGAGATATTTTCTAGTATATGCTTTGAGCTTCCCATGCTCTTTTACTGGTAGGTGTTCTTCATTTACCTTCTTTCATATTGATGGCCGTGTTTCTGTGTTTCTGAGTGTAGCACATCTTTAAGTATCTTTTGCAGGGCCGGACGAGTGGCCACAAAGTCTTTCAATTTCTGTTTGCTATGAAAGGTCTTTATTTCACCTTCATTCACAAATGAGAGCTTTGCAGGATATAATATTCTGGGCTGGCAATTTTTCTCTCTTAGCACCCGCGCTATGTCTCGCCATTCCCTCCTAGCCTGCAGTGTTTCTGATGAGAAGTCTGCTGTGAGTCTAATTGGAGATCCTCTGAGAGTAATCTGACGTTTCTCTCTTGCACATTTTAGGATCTTTTCTTTATGTTTCACTGTGGTGAGTTTAATTACAGCGTGTCATGGTGAGGATCTCTTTTGGTCATGTTTACTAGGGGTTCTATGAGCTTCCTGTACTAGGATGTCTCTGTCCTTCTCCAAACCCAGAAAGTTCTCTTCTAGTATCTCACTAAAAAGGCCTCTAATCCTTTCTCTCTCTCCATGCCTTCAGGAACTCCTAGAACTCGAATGTTGTTTTTTTAATACTATCCTGTAGATTCCCAATGGTATGTTTTAGATTTCTAATTTCCTCTTCTTTTCTTTGGTTTGACTGTATGTTTTCCTGTGCTCTGTCTTCTAAGTGCGATATTCTCTCTTCTGTTTCACTGACTCTGTTTTTTAGACTTTCTAATGTGTTTGTCATTTGATCTATTGAGCTCTTCATTTCATTTTGATTTCTCTTCACTATCACACTTTCCTGTTCTACTAGTTTCTGCATTTCATTTTGATTCTTCCTTAAAATTTCATTTTCATGAGAGAGATTTTAAATCCTGTCCAATAAGGATTTCTGTAGTTCAAGGATTTGCTTTTGAAAACTTCTAAATGTTCTTATCATAAATTTTTTGAAATCCGTATCTTGCATTTCTTCTATCTCATCATCTTCATAATCTTGGCTTGGGGTATTTTGTTTATTTGGAGGCGTCATAGTGTCTTCATTGATCTTGTTCCCTCGATTTTTGTGTTAACAGTTCTTGGCATTGTTAATTCTTCCCTCACTGTGAGTTTTTTTTTATACTGTGTCTGTGTTAAGTGGACTGCCTGCTTTTGGAGGAGCCTTGGAGACTTGAGATGGGTGTGGCCTGAGAGCTCTGCTTGGTTCTTCCGGGTTACAGGTGTGCAAAGGTGACACCCTCAGGTTATGCATGGTAAATCTCTCTCTTTTTATTTATTTATTGATTTATTTTTTATTCAGGAGGTAAGTAATACCACATGGCTGTGCAGAATTGATGGTATTTAGCTTCTGATCTCTGGCTTCTACCCAAAGAGTCTGTGCAGGCAGTTTCTCCTGTGGACTCCCACTGGGTTGCCTAGGCTACTGAATTGTAGCGACTCAGTTCCTTAGCCCTCCCCTGTTGTTATGTATATCCAGAGCAGGGCCTGCTCTTTGTATCTTGCTTGCCTTTGCAAGGTTGGCGGAGAGAGAAACTCATCTGTACCAGTACCCCCACACACACCTTTTTTTTTCCTTCTCTCCTGTAGTCAGTCTGGTGAACTTTCCCGCTCCCCTCTAGATTCTGACCACCATTTCCCCACCAATGTCTTGGGTTACTGAGCTCACCTCCCCTTCCAGCGCTGATGTTTGGACTCGGAGCCCTGGGCATCTCTGCTCTCCCTGCCGGTCGGTCGTCTGTGTCTCATCCACTCCCCTGCGGTTCCCATGGCTCAGCTTCCACGTGGTGGGCAACCTTGCTCTCCCCCATAGGTCCTCCGAGTCACAGCCACTAGATCTGGAAGAGTTTCCTCTGCAATTTTTTCGTGATCCTTTTTCTGAGGCTACCGTAACTCCACTTTTATTAAACTAAATTTTCCCGGACTATTGGTGCGTGCCCTCACTATTCCACCATCTTGGCTCTGCCCAATCAAGTCTTAATGTACAGAAATGGGACTACCTACTCCATCAGTCAAATGGAGAATAACCTACGCAAATTCATTATAAAGTGAATCAGTGCTATCCAAAATGAGTCTACCAAAGATCAAGAGAATTACCCAATTGGAAGGGTAAGGTGGGAATCATTTTACTGAACAAATGGAGGCTCAGAAACCACTAAGACCTCTGAAGCTTCCCAGTAGTTTGCACATCTTCAACTCAAAAACCTTCAACTCCAGATCTTTTGCTATTATCAATATTACACGGAAGTTGAAACTCAAATTTTCTCAGTATGTGACAATTCCCTTAAGCCCTTGGTGAAGTGATTCTCATCTAACTTTAGCAGATTAGACGTGTGTTTTAGTACCTCAATAGGATTTTTTTATTTGAAATAGTTACAAAGAGAGGTAGAAACAGAGAGAGAGGTCGTCCATCTATTGGTTCACTCCCCAAAATGCTACAACGGCTGGAGCTGAGCCAAACCAAAGCCATGAGTCAGGAGCCAGGAGCCTCTTCTGGGTCCCCAAGTGGGTGCAGGGATCATCTTCCACTGCTTTCCCAGGCCACAGCAGATAGCTGGATCAGAAGGATCAGAAGAGGAGCAGCCGGGACTAGAACCAGCACCCTTATGGAATGCTGGTGCTTCAGGCCAGGGCTTTAACCCACTGCACCACAGTGCAGGCCCAGGATATTTTAAATTCTATAATAAAGTGTGCTTTCAGAATGCTTTCTCCTACATTATACCATGGAGTAGAATAAAGAAAAAAGGGAAGGGTAAGGTTAACATTATGAAGATATGTGTAAGATCAACCACAGCTGTAACAGAGGAGAAAAATGGTAAAAGTTCATGCAACAGAGCAAAAAGAAATCTTAGCATTACATGATAAAAGATCTACAAAGTCAAGGCTAACATATAATGATTATGTATTGAAAATCCTTGATTTGAATTTGATATGAGAAAAAATATCTTTTGTCCACTTTATTCATCACAAGTTTGCAAGGGTATCTCTCTCTCTCTCTCTCTCTCTCTCTCTCTCTCTCTCTATATATATATATATATATATATATATATATATATAAATGGGAGGTAACTTTGCTACATGTGGTGCCAGCATCCCACATGGGCACTTGTTCCAGTTCCACTGTCCCACTCTCCACCCAGTCCCTGCTGATGTGCCTGGGAAAGCAGGGGATGATGGCCCAAGGGCATGGGCTCCTACACCCATGTGGGAGATGTGGAAGAAGTTCCAGGCTCCTGGCTTTGGCCTGCCACAGCCCTATGGCAATGGCCATTGTGGCCATTTGGGGACTGAACCAGAAGGTGAAATACTCTTTGTCTGTCCCTCTCTCTAATTCTGCCTTTCAAATAACTTTTTTAAAAGTTATTTATTTCTAACCTTGTGGCGCCAGCACACCGGGTTCTAGTCCCGGTTGGGGTGCTGGATTCTGTCCCAGTTGCCCCTCTTCCAGGCCAGCTCTCTGCCGTGGCCAGGGAGTGCAGTGGAGGATGGCCCAAGTGCTTGGGCCCTGCACCCCATGGGAGACCAGGATAAGTACCTGGCCCCTGCCATTGGATCAGCATGGTGCACTGGCCACAGTGGCCATTGGAGGGTGAACCAACAGCAAAGTAAGACCTTTCTCTCTGTCTCTCTCTCTCTCTCTCTCTCTCACTGTCCACTCTGCCTGTCAAAAAAAAAAGTTATTTATTTCTAGTCCATAACTCATTATTATTGTACTCAGACAGAAGACCTGGCTGCAGTGGGCATTTGGGGGAGAGAACTAGCAGGTAGTAGTATTTGAATGCCTGCCTATCGGGGTGTCTTTCTATCCTCTAAAAAAAAGGAAGAAAAGTTAGAACATAAAATATACAGTTAAGAGAAAAACAGAAGCAATCAACACAATTGTTTAAAATACCTCCAAAAGTAATCATTTCTTCTTGTACGAGTTCTAAAACACACAGAGACAGAATCACCTGAATACTGAAAAAAACCCTCCAGAACCAGACACAGGAAGCAATCAGTGAACCACAATGAAGGACTTGAAAAGTTTTGTTTGAAAGACATCGGTAGAAAGAAGACTTGTATAAGGCAAATACTCATGATCCTAGTTGTAAAAGTGCAAACAAGGTGTGTGGAAAAAATATCCAGTAAATGGCATTTTACTAGGATTTTATCATCTGTTTCGGAAGCACAATGCATCTGAACCTGGTTGGGCTGAATTCAGATTCTGCCACTTTGGGGATGATCAGACGAATGGCACCAGACACAATCAGGGAACCAATGTTATGGGTTTCAGGGGGGCGGGGGAAGAAGTCCCCAGATTTGCACTGCATGTGACCTGGTTCACTCATCATCTGTCACCTGAGGAAGATGAGGCAGAAACCACTCAAAAAGCAAACCACCTTTGACTCCCAAAAATCCCTACAGCACTGCCATAAAAAGTTATAAATTCAAGAGTTATGGTGGTTTCTAAGTGTCAATACAACACATCTGTGTGTGTGTGTGTGTGTGTGTGTGTGTGTGTGTGTGTCACAGACTGAGTACTGCCCTGAAATGCAAACGCTGAAGGCCCAGGGCCACGTGTGACTGTATTTGGAGATGAGGTCACAACAGAAGGAAAGTGACGGCCACCGTGAGGGGGGCTCTGGCCCCGTCAGAGTTCTTTTCCCTGCAAGGAGGAGACCAGAGCTCCCCCTCTCCCCAGGAGGGCACAGCGACAAGATGGCCACCACAGAGAGGGGGAGAGCGTTCCCACAGCCCGGCCATGCTGGTGTCCTCATCCCAGACGCCAGCCCCACGAGCCTGAGAAAATCAATGTCTGCCCTCTCAGCCTCCAAGTCCACCAGATTCTGTCAAAATGGCAGCCTGGGGAGAACCCGTGCATGTGCAGGGCACGCATGCAGGAAATTTCTGTGATGGTTACCCTCACCAAGGGATTTCCTATGAAGATTAGTTCTGTGTTGGGAATACCTGTGAATTGTCCATGGTTTTTACCAAGGGCAGACAGGTCTCAGCAAACCTGGAGACATTCAGGCCTTCTGTGAGGCCTTAACTGGGTCCCAGTAGTGGCAACATCTGGATCTGTCCATGACGTCACTGCACTGCCTCCTGGGGTGGAGCCATCAGCTGACCCAGAAATGTGATTTCACCTCTGAGCCATTAGTGGCTTGAGCAAGAGAGTCCTCACAACTCTCTCAGAAGACACTGGTGATGCAGGACGAAGCCTCAGCAACTGCATGATTTCCTCTGCGAATTTAGGGGCCACTCAGTAGCGATGCCTGGGACCAATGGACATGAGCGGGAGACCTGACAGGCACGGTGGTGGGGTTG